>NW_022589714.1:35925641-36424608 GCF_004348235.1 Phoca vitulina
GGAACAACCACCGCCTCCACGCTGCACGTGCGCCACCGAGAGAACGCACAGGAGGTGCCGAGCTAACTGACACACAGTTTAGAGCTGAAAGTCACCAGTGTAAGTCAGAAGAGGGGCGCAAGGTTTTCTTTGGTTGTTGTTTTGTTTTGTTTTTACGAAGTCCCATGTTCTGTTTCACAATGCTAACAAGAGAAATAAGGTAAGCAACAAGGGAAGGTAAAAATAGGGAAGCATATGAAATACTTAAGTACAGAATGGGAAGAGCTTCTGAAAAAAGGCAGAGTACACTTTCTCTGAAATATGCAGCAAATAAGAATACAAATGAAGACCAAAGTAAGCATGGATGGAGCAGATGGAAAAAAAGTTAAGGAAAATAAGTGAAACTGTAGTCATCAGCAAAGAGTGAAGATGATGACTTTATAGTTACGAAGTAAATGCTCAGTGAGACATCAAGTCAACAAATCTATAGCCATCCCATTACCACCCTCACCCCCACCACCCTTGCCTCCAGGCAAAAAAAAAAAAAAAAAAAGAAAAGAAAAAGAAAAAAGTTTAACTGTGGAAAAAAAAGAAATAGTTCAAGAAAGCAAGAATGCAAAAGATCTAGAACTACACACTCTTACAAGGCCAGAACCATGTTTGTTTTATTTATGAATGTATACCTTATGCCTCTCACACATTGCCTGAGAGCTAGTGCTCAAAAAAAATTGCTGCATGAATTAATGGAATGTGACAGGGAGTCAACAAAAGATTAGTTAAATGGCTATCAAGCAGCAGGGAGTGTCCAACTTAAGTAGGATAGCATAATTTGTAGTGAACCCAATCACCTAGCAGAGATGGGAAAACACACCTAGTTTATGCTGACTACAATCTCAATGTTAGGAGAAATGAATTACCTCTAGATTACTTCTCATTGCCTTCTCCTCTTCCAAATCCTTTCGTAGTTTTTCCAGTTCTTTCCTAAAAACAAACTATTTATTACTGTTAAGTCTTTCATTTAAACAATATATTTGACTAATGTTAACAGGACCTCTGTTACCTGACATACCAAAACAAGGGGAAAACGTTTTAAAGAAAATAGCCATATTGATCAAGAAAAATTTCAAATTCACTAATGGAATGGTTCAATACAACAGTTAAAAAAAACCTCAGCAATACCATGGCAAACCTATCTGTGATAAAGAATTTAAGTGAATAGAGAAAGCAGCTCATGATAAAATAAAGAAATAATAATTGGCCTTTAGAATCATGCATTTTCCAGGCTGGACACTCTAAAGCCCAAGCAATTTGGTAATGTCAAAACAGGTCACAGTACAAGGCAAATTATTTAACAGGGTTATCTGGACTTTACATTTCTCTTTCTCTATTTTTTAAAAATTAAATATTACATTAAAATTACCAAACCAGGGGTGCCTGGGTGGCTCAGTCAGTTAAGTGTCTGCCTTCAGCTCAGGTCATTATCCCAGGGTCCTGGGATCCACCCCCACGTCAGGCTCCCTGCCCAGCGGGGAATCTGCTTCTCCCTCTGGCCCTCCCCCTCTCGTGCGTGCTCTCTCTCTCTCTCTCTAATAAATAAAATCGTTAAAAAATAAATAAATAAATAAAATAAAATTACCAGACCAATAAACAAACTTTAGCCAACAATCCATCCTCCTTAACTCATGTTTGTATTTTTCTGTGTTCTCGTCTTTTTTTATATAGTCATCTTCCCTCCACAGCTCTAAGTATATATTCCATATTATGTCTTTTCACAAAGTATTTTAAAATATTTCCAGGCTGCTAAAATTATCATATTTCTGATAATTGTTGCTTGACACTCAAATATCCAGGTTTTCTGGTTATTGCTTTTTGGGGGGAGATGGAAAGAACAGGAATTTTATTTAACATCATGAATATACCAGCATATCAAATTTCTAAATCAAAAAGTAGGGACATTTTCACAGCTTTCTGACATATGCTAGGAAAATTCTCTTCAAGAGTATTATAGAGGGGCACCCGGGTAGCTCAGTTGTTAAGCGGCTGCCTTTGGCTCAGGTCATGATCCCAGGGTCCTGGGATCGAGCCCCGCATTGGGCTCCCTGCTCGGTGGGAAGCCTGCTTCTCCCTCTCCCATTCCCCCGCTTGTGTTCCCTCCCTCGCTCTCTCTCTCTCTGTCAAATAGATAAATAAAATCTTAAAAAAAAAAAAAGTATTATAGAAATAATAGCTTGAAAAACACATGAAAATGCTCAGGAAGAAAGACTATATGAAAAAGAAAGGAACTTTTATTTATTTATTTATTTTTAAAGATTTTATTTATTTATTTGACAGACAGAGAGACAGCGAGAGAGGGAACACAAGTGGGGGGGGAGTGGGAGAGGGAGAAGCAGGTTTCCCGCCGAGCAGGGAGCCCAATGCGGGGCTCAATCCCAGGACCCTGGGATCATGACCTGAGCCAAAGGCAGCCGCTTAACCGACTGAGCCACCCGGGCGCCCCAGAAAGGAACTTTTAAATTCTATAGTTTCAAAACTAGTTTCTTCTGTGGTTTTAATGATTATAAAACTATTTATATTGAGAATAAATGTTCTACTGTTTCAATTTAAATTATAATTTAAATACTTAATTTATCTAGAGTTTATTTTGGTACATGATAGGAAATGTGCTAAAATATTAACTTTGTATTTCTAAAATGTTACCATTAAATAATGCTTCCATTTTCTAATTATTCTATTACTTTGAGTTTATTATACATTTAAATTATATCTAAATGAGGATCTATTCCTAAAACTATTTATCCCGCTGTTTATCTATCACATTTTTATTTTTAAAAACACATTTGTGAATATAAAATTTTTATGTAACATTGTTTTCCTTTTACAGGAACAGATCAAACTATATATCTTGTTCTATAACTTTTCAACTAAAGAAATAGATTACTAATATATTTCTCTGTCAATCATTCCATGTCAAGAACCTTCAATTTTTTTAATGATTTGTTCTAAACATTTTAGATTCTAATACTGAATGTATAAAGACTATGTATTTGTAAGCTATAAAGATAAAATAATTAAAAAACCTAAGAATTCCAAGTCAGCTCAAGAAATAAATTATTATTACCAGTACCTCTGATACCCAGAGTGACCCGCAATCCTATTTGCCTCCTCTCCTTCACAAATCAACAAATTAGGAGAGTTCTCTAACTTATACATGGATGGTGTTCAATAAATACTTCCTAAATGAATGAACTTACAGTTTATAATGTGTACATTGCAGAATCTGTAAAAAAAATTCCGCAGGATTCAGACAGATAAACCGAAGAGTAAAGAAAAGACCCATCATGTATCAAATTAAAAACACTCTCTCTCTCCCTCTCTTTCTCTCTCTATATATATGCAAATATATTTTTTAAGTAGTCACTCAAGATAAATTCTTTGGTTCTACCTAAGAGACGTTTGTAAAAGTGCTCTGCAACTACAAATATATCAATTGTTAATCTCAGTATCTTTTTTTTTTTTTTTAAGATTTACTTATTTGAGAGAGAGAGAGAGAGAGAGAACGCACATGGTGGGGAGGAGTAGAAGGAGAGAATCTCAAGCAGACGCCCCAGTGAGTGTGGAGCCAGACGTGGAGCTTGATCTCATGACCCAGGAGATCATGACCTTAGCTGAAACCAAGAGTTTTGGACACCTTACCGATTGAGCCACCCAGGCACCCCTCAATATCATTTTTAATAAAGAATCCAGAGCCAACTGAGAACTGGGGGAGAAATGGTAAATTCACCTCCGAGGCAGCATAGTTTCTGGCAATGACTTTTATACCAGATTCCATATACCATCAAATACTTTTAGAAGCTACAGGGGAAGATGAGATAGGGGAAGAGCACCTGAACCAACCCTCACCCTTGGTTCAGTTAGATTAGCTCATCTTTGACCTGTTTTACCTACTGGGCCTTTGTAGAACTATGTTTAAAATGTTAACAAGTTTTATTTTTATATTTATTGATTTTTAATGTTAACAAGTTCTAAAGCTCAAATAATAACGGTTCTAGAAAAATATCTCTAAACCAACAGAAAATATGATTTCAATTCTAGCTCTGCCTTCTAAGAACTGTATAATCTTAGATAAATAGCTTTACCTCTCTGAACCTTTACTTCTTCAGTTAACAGAAAAGAGGGGAGCTATAGTAGGTGACCTTTTACATTTGTTTTCACTCTAAAAAGTCCCTAAGTTTCACTTAGGATCTCACCATATACTATTATTGAAAAGTTTCAGAATTAAGAGAATGGCTTTAAAGATCACCTATTCCCAACCCCTTGGTTTTATTTACATACCAATATCAACTCTAACAGAGACAGTGATCCAGTCCCTCTGAAAAGTAAATATACATATAGATACAGTCCAGATCCGAAATACAATATAACTTTTCCTAATATTTTTAAGACTAATTAACCCATGTGTTTGACCAGAAGATTTCTACCCTTGAATTATGGGTACATATATACCTTTTCCATAATAAGCCTACAAGAACAAGTTTCCTAATTCAAGTTTTTTGCAGAAAGGAGAGAAGCACTATTAATGAAAACTTCTTTGGAAACATACTTGCTTATACCAGAAATTTGGCAGATTACATCTCTACTTGATAGAATTTGAAAGAATTCTTTACATATGTGTTAAGTAGTTTTCAAAGAGGAAAACAAGGGCTACTTACCCATGATCCTTTTTCAGCGCTTCTACAATGCAGAGCAATTCAATAATCTGAGCTCTAAGTTCATCCAAGGGATTTTTTTTCCCATCATCTGATTCTACTTTAGCTTTGATTTCTAATGGACTTAAAAAAGCAGCCGTATTTGGTTTAGAAGCACTTGAAGGTGTTGAAAGGTACACAGATGGCTGAAAACATAAGAGAAAATTTTCTTACTTTGTATTTATATTTATGTTTAAGTTCAAAAAATTTTATACCAAGGAGGTAAATAATTAAAATAATAATTCAAGATAAATGGTAACTTTGGAAATTCAAAAAGCAGTTTGGTATTCACAACTAGTAAAACCACCAAACAACCAAAGAATAAACTTGTAATCACTAGGAGTTTGTGTGAGAAATGTCAAAAGATTTATTAATAATAATTTTTAAAGAGTGGAAAAGAAAAGAAAAACCTATTAGATTTATCTTATGAATGGTTTGCCGAGTGGAGCATCTAGAGGCAAGAATATATCAGCATTATTAAGGTGCTGCTTTGATCCTCCACTTTAAATAGTCATTATTTAAAATATCCAAAGAATTTCACTTAAAAGTAATTATGAAGAATTGAATAAGTCCGTGGAAGAGGCATTAAAATGAATCCATGGCCTGATGCCCTTTTTACTATTTTCACTAAAATAACAGGAAGTAAAATTTCAATCGACTGTTGACAAGTTGAGAGAATCAGATTGAGTGTATCTGATAAACTGGAAGAGCAGCCAAATGCTGCTTGGAATGAATTTGAGGAGGAATGAATGAATTTGAGGAGGAAACACGAATTTCTTAAATATAAGATGTGTATAGGTTGTGATAATACTATCTTAAATAAAAATGCAAGAGTTTAGAAGAGTTTTTTTTTTTTTTAAGATTTTTATTTATTTATTTGACAAAGAGAGACACAGAGAGAGAGGGAACACAAGCAGGGGGAGTAGGAGAGGGAGAAGCAGGCCTCCCGTGGAGCAGGGAGACCTGAAGTGGGGCTCGATCCCAGGACTCTGGGATCATGACCTGAGCCGAAGGTAGACGCTTAACAACTGAGCCACCCAGGCGCCCCGAGTGTAGAAGAGTCTTAACACTGTGTAATAAATGGAAGAATCCATGTATACTACCATTCATTCCAGTATATATTCAGTGCACCACACTAGGTTAGGAGTAAAAAATGATGGCTTCTGGCCTAAAGAGTGTATGTTTAATGGGAAAATGAAACAGATGGATAGATCTATGCCTTAAAAAATATGAAATGTGTAACATTTATACTACTCATTTAAAATAAGCTCTTTTAAAAAATGACCTACAGAGGACAGTGTGACTTTAGTAACTCAATTTTTTAGCAAGAATTTTTTTATTTCTTGGCAGAAGAAATAATTATTAGAAGACACTTTAAATTCCACAATTTTAGTGTTCACAAAGAATCCTACAAATTATACAAATCTTAGGCCACAATGCCCCTCACCTTTGGAGAATAGCATGAATCCTTTTTAAATTCAGATGGCTTTAAGTTGGCACCATCTTCTTCTTTTGGTAACTTCAAGATTTTTTCTGGGCTTTGAGTTGGCTGAATGATTTTTTAAAATCAAGAAACAGAAAATACCAAAGAAGGAAAAGGCAATAAACATTTGGATGATAAACTAAGTAACTTTTATCACTGTTTTCAGCACCTACTGTTCCAGATATTCCATTATTGTTAACAGGATATTACATAATTTCAAGCTGAATAACACACTTGCATATCTGGAAAGTAAAAATAGCCTGCCTCTTAGCAACAAAAATTTTCTCTACTTCGGTAATTTAAAAGCACCATAGTGCTCAAGAGCTAATATATTACAATATATCAGAAAATAAAATACTACCAGCATTCCAGGCAATGTATAGAAAACATAAAAAGAAGCTACACATTTAGATACCAGCATTAGTACTACAAAAAAACCCCACTATTTCAGAGGAAAAGAACGTTCTCATTCTTTCCTAAGGTGAATATGTACCACTCAATTCTAATTATTGTTGTGAGATGGGCAGATTACATGGGTACCCTGACCCCTTTTGATTACATGTGCTTTGTGGTTACGGTCTCAGGATAGCTCTCTATTCTTGATTCTGTAACCTTCCATTGCAAGCCTCTTTGAAATGAACATGACCCCGTATCTCCCTAAATACAACCAACCATTTGCCACTTGAGTATAATAACTATCTTCCTGATTTTTAAACTGGTGGAGTTACAAATCCTCCCTTGTTCCTATCTTTAGAAGGACTCTGGATTTGCTAAATTCTCTGTGTTTTAGAACAGTAAGTGTAACTCACAGAATGTCCACCATTGAAGCGGCCCGGCAACCTTCTTCCAGGCATCTTCGGTCTATTTGCAGTGAGATGTAGCAAGTTTTCTGAGGAAGCTATGTCATCAAAATTTACAAGATCTGGAGAATAAAATTAAACATATCTACTAAGAGATAACTGTACATTTTAAAAGATAAAAAAGAACGTTTCTGGATTTCTAACAAATTATACATTAAAAAGTACCACTAGGACTCACAAGTTAACCTGTGCTTTTCATATGCATTTGGAAAACAACACTCACCCTTAAAAACAAACATCTTCTTTACCTGATACATTTTATAGCGTAAGACTTTACTAACAATAGAAAGTTCATGTTTCTAAGTTAGACCTCAATAAAAGTTCTTATTGAAAAATACAAATCTGAACCAAAAATTACAGTATGATAAAAAAACTGTCATCTTAAGTTCTTGCTTGTAAAAACAGATGATCTACTTCTTCAACTCATAATTAATTACAATATATCAGAAAATTAACACATAAAATGTTTTAAATTTCAAGTAGTATCCTAATAGTCAAATTTTAAGAACTCAACTGTATGTGGGACCCTGATGCTTTCCAACTGTGAGGTGAAAGTATAATCTAATGGATCTTTATATATGTGAGTGTGTGTATACAAACACTGTTTTGTAGCTGGGACTCAAACTGTTAATAGTTCACTGCACTTTTGCTTAGACATCAGCATGTTTGGGAACTATAAGACAGTTACAAATCTAAAGCAAACAGGATTATCAAGGAAAAATGCTACAAAGATCATTCACTTGTTTTACCACTATCAAAGGCTGGTTGACCTTTGATCCAATGACTTGGGTTTCTTTAAACCTATCTATGTAATTTGTATCTTTGAAACAATGGCATATAATACCTTCCCTTTTTCTAGATGATCCAGAAAACCTTGCTGAAAGAGGTGATTTTTAATTTTGAAACCTAGAAATCTGTAAGTGATACGAGAATCCTAAGGATAACTCCAGATACTTCCATTGTCAATATTATCTTCTTTTAGCCCAAATTCCAAACTAGGGATATTAATCACAGTTGAGATACTTGATATGGCAGCAGATA
Source organism: Phoca vitulina (assembly GCF_004348235.1). NCBI lineage: Eukaryota > Metazoa > Chordata > Mammalia > Carnivora > Phocidae > Phoca > Phoca vitulina. The sequence goes on from NW_022589714.1 coordinate 35,933,750, forward strand.
TCTTTGGTTTAGTCTTCCAAATACAGAATTAATTCTGCACATTCCCATTGCTTAGATGTTTATAATGATTTCTGTCAAGTATTTAGATATCCAAACTCAGTGATTTGTTATTTCTTAAAAGACATCTAAAGATAATTATTATTACTGCCCTCAAAGCTTATTTATCAATTTTCATATTCAAAGTAATCAATTTAGAAAAGAATGTTAAGAGTAAAAGGGCACAAAGGTAAGACATAAGAAAAGGTATCACTGTTTGGCAATATGTGTTTTATAACAAATTTAAGTATTTGTTGACCTCTGTTAATTCTTTTCCATCCTCCCATTGCGGGATTACTTTGTGTATTCTATCTTATATCTAGTCATCTGCTTACCAGGCTAATACATCATAACAGGCAATCAAATGTGCTCAGTTTAATTTTGGTCTTGAGTCTTTTGATAATTGTTTATAATTATAAAATATAACAAACCATAATAAGAGACAGTGGCTTTAATGGAAAATACATTATATAATGTGAAAGACCTTGAGTTTAAATATACTTTTAAATATTTCATTTTATTTGTAAAATTTCATAAAGAAAATCAGTATTTTAAAAAATGTTAAAAATATGCTGTAGTTTGAAGGGTTAAAAATTGCTTTTAACACTGAGAAATGTACATTGACAACCTATAAAAAAAAAAAAAACCTTGAAAAGTACAATTCAGTAATTTTGGCCTGTGAAGATTATTTTCAAATGCATATTTAAGCAACTTGCAGAAAGAAAAAGAAACAGAAAAACATAAGAAGGGATGAAGATAAATGAAACTGAAAGGATAAATAAAAGGTGGATTTATAAAATTATAGACCATGCTCATGTAAAAATGCCTTCCGTATGTCCAGTTTTGGGCTACACCATCAAGACAAATAATTTTACTATTCTAAAACTTTCTCAGGTCCTCCATGTAAGCCATTAGGTTAGTAAAATAAAACAGTGCACATTTTGGACTCACGATATATTTGAACACATTTAAAATTTACCTAAGAGTAATTAGAGTGGATTTATACTGTACAAATGGCATGAAAGGCATGATAATCACTTAACTCTTCCAATTATATTGCCACTCTGCCAGCCATTTACATTTCTATACATTGCCTAAGAAGACACAGAATTTTTAAAAAGTCAAAATGAAATATCAAATTTTGGTAGAAAATAAACTGATTTTTATGGTTTTCAATTTTAAAAAAAAAAAACTTTTATCGAAAGAATATCTTAATCAGGAAAATTTTTCCAACATAAATTTCATTTTATTTTCAAATGGAAAACCAAAAGGGTTAGAATAGACAGACAAACATGTACACTTTTAGTACAATTACAAAGAAAAATCAATGTGCACCACCTATTTATATGGAATATATTGTTTTGATTTCTTTTATAAATTGTCATCTTACCAAAATGGAGAAAGGTAGGATAATTTCCTGACACGTAAGAAGGGAAACATGGCAAACAGGCTAGGAAACAAAATCTGGAAAGAAAAGTCAAGGATAGGAATGTCTAGAAAAAAAGACTAAATCAAAAAAATTATTTTACAAAGCAGGAAAAAGGAACAGTTGTAGAATGAACAGAACCATTTCAATGTTTAGCATATACCTACTGCAGTTTATCTAAACTCACATAAGATGTGTATTAGATTTTAGATTTATCTTTCGAAAGAAAAAATGGTTAGTATTAATTTCAATATAAGTAGAAAGAAGCCTTTTTAAAATTACTCACTGAACACCAAGACAGCTTCGAAAGGATGTTTTAGTAAAAAATTAGAGGTCAGAGTAATAAATCAATATATTAACAACTCATTTATATAGTTATAACTAAAATTAAACTACCTTCCAGTCAAGTTTTAGTCTTCAGCATATGACAGTAATTAAATGAAAGAGACAATTTTAGTTCTATGATATAATAAAAGAAAAACATGACAAATAGTATTTTTAAATATCTAACTATAAAAATACAACTTATACATTTAAAATCACATAATACATATATGAATCTTCAATTATGCCTCATATGACACTATAAAGGAATTATCAAGAAAATTATTGTAAGAAAATAATAATTTTAATCTCTGCTCTTAATTCTCCAGGTAAATTCTACATTTTTGGGTGTGTTTTGTTTTGTTTTTGTATCCTAGTTTAGATATAGATTCATTTTTTATAGTATCTACCACTCAACAGGTAAGCATCTTATTAGAAAAATTCCACCTTAAACTCTTTCTGGAAGAAATAAATGAATAAACATTGAGAATGTAATTCAAACAAAAATAGATTAACTATCAAACAAAACAAAGAATGTTTCACTATTTAACAATGAATGCTTTGGGATCAAATAATATTATGTATCTCTAAAATTTCCTTTTAACCCAAGAAGAATTTATCATAAAAAACAATCAAAAAGGATAAAATATAGTAACACTCTAAGAATACTTCATCAGCTGTGCTTTCTCAATGTAATATGTATGTTACCACTAAATCTTCTATCTTGTATTTTAAGACTAATGTGTAAACCAATTTTATGTCCCAGAGAACTTACTATTTTAGAAATATTTAGACCATGTGAACTTTATAATTAACCAGTAATAGCAGTGAGATTATCCTAAACCAATTTTTAATGAAAAAGAGAGGGAAAAAATTAAAACATGGTTCTAACAACTACACAATTTATAGTACCATCTTATATATGAGAATATATACTGAAGGACATTTATTTTAAAAATAGTTTATAAATGGCTTTATATAGAGTATAATCACATCTGAGAGTACTGTCAGGAATTTATATCCCATTTTATAGGGAAGAGCAGAAACAGAATAAGATGAGATTAACAACAGAGGAAAGGAAAAGAAGGGAAGTAACATTTTATAACATCTTCCATGTCAGGTATTCTAGTAGGTATCTATTGGATCATTCAATTATCATTTAAGTGCAAAAACAAGACAATGATAAATGAGCTAATAATTTAAAACCCACATTTTTAATAACAAAGTATACTTGCTACTATATCATCACCTGAAATTATTATTTTGTGTAATAATGAGACTGTTCTAAGATTTTCATGTATATTTTAAACTTTCTGAAACATGTTAAAGGGCTAGGTTCATATGCTATTTTAAAAATTTGAAACCTCTAACTGTGCCAAAAATATAAATTAAAATATGCCTCAACCTAATGCCAAATTTGAGGCTGTATTTGATGCAGAACACAGTGTTTTTTTAAGGTGTCAATATCTCAAAAAAAGAGTTTAAACACTTTTGCACTACAAAGACTAAAACCATAATATTCCAATAAAAAATGGAAATGAGGAATAACCTGAGTTGAAGTTCAGAACATGAGCTATATGCTTTAGCAGTCAGGTCTTTTGTCTTAGCATATTATTTGTGCCTAAAATAGTAATGGGATATAACACTTGCTCAGTATATATTTCCTATGTAATATGAACACAAACATAAAATTTCTCATTTTACTGTGCTTTGCAGATAACTCCATTTTTTACAAATTGAAGGTTGACGGCAACCCTGCGATGAGCAAGTCTATCGATGCCATTTTTCCAACAGCACTGCAAATCTCTGTGTCACATTTTGGTAATTCTCACAATATTTCAAACTTCTTCATTACTCTAATACTTGTTATGGTCATCTGTGATCAGTGATCTTTAATGTTACTATTGTAACTGTAACGAACTGTGCCCATGTAAGATGTTTAACTTAATTTGTAAGTGGTGTATATGTTCTGACTGCTCCACAGTGAAGCTGCTTCCCATTTCTCTCACTCTCTTTAAGCCTCCCTATTCTCTCAGACACAATACATTGAAATTGGGGCAATTCGTAACCCTACAATGGCCTCTAAGTGTTGAGTGGTCACACATATCTCACTGTCAATCAAAAGCTAGAAATGATTAAGTTTAGTTAGGAAAGCATACAGAAAACCGAGATAGGCCAAAAGCTACGCCTCTTGCGCCAGTTAGCCAAATTGTGAATGCAAAGGAAAAGATCGTGAAGAAAATTATAAGTGTTACTCCAATGAACACACAAATTATAGAAAGCAAACAAGCTGATCGGGAGAAAGTTTCAGTAGTAGTCTGGATAAAAAAATCAAATCAGGCACAACACTCATTCCCTTAAGCCAAAGCCTAATCCAGAGCAAGGCCCCAACTCTCTTCAATTCTGTGAAGGCTGAGAGAGGTGGGAAAGCTGCAAAAAAAAAAAAAAAAGTCTGAAGCTAGCAGAGGTTGGTTCACGGAGTTTAAGGAAAGAAGTCATCTCCATAACATAAAAGTGCAAGGGAAAGCATTAAGTGCTGATACAGAAGCTACAGCAATTATACAGAAGAGCTAGCTAATTAATGAAGGTTGCTTCACTGAACAACAGATTTTCAATGTAGATGAAACAGCCTTAGAGTGGAAGAAGATGCCATCTGGGACTTTCATAGCCAGAGAGGAGAAACCAATGCCTGGCCTCAAAGCTTTAAAAGACAGGCTGACTCTCTTGTTAGAGACTAATGCAGCTAGTGAAAGCTAAAGTCAACGCTCATTTACTATTCTGAAATTCCTAGGGCCCTTAAGAATTATGCTAAATCTGTGCTCTATAAATGGAACAACAAAAAAGGATAGCAGCACATCTGTTTACAACACGGTTTACTCAATATTTTAATCCCGCTGTTGAGACCTACTGCTCAGAAGATTCTTTTCAAAGTATTACTGCTCATTGACAAAGCCATCTTGTTACCCAAGAGCTCTGATGGAGGTGTACAAGATTAATCTTGTTTTCATGCCTGCTAACACAACATCCATTCTGTAGCCCGATTAAGGAGTAATTGTGACTTTCTTCTGACTTTCAAGTCTTATTATTTAAGGAATACATTTCATAACACTACAGCTTCCACGGATAATGAATCCTCTGATGGCCTTTGACAAAGTAAATTAAAAACCTTCTGAAAAGCATTCATGATTCTAGCTGCTATTAAGAACACTGGGGATTTATGGGAGAGGTCAAACATGAGTTTGGAAGGAGATGATTCCAACCTTCACGGATTACTCTCAGGGGTTCAAGACATCAGAGGAGGAAGTGACTGCAGATGTGGTGGAAATATCAAGAGAACTAGAATTAGAAGCGGAGACTGAAGATGTGACTGAATTGCTATCATCTCATGATAAAACTTTAAAGATGAGCAAAGAAAGTTGTTTCTTCAGATGGAAACTACTCCTGGTGAAGATGCTATGAAAATTGTTGAAATGACAATAAAACATACAGAATAGTAGATAAACTTAGTTGATAAAGCAGAGGCAGGGTTTGAGAGGACTGACTTCAATTAGAAAAAAGTGCTACTGTAAGTAAAATGTTATCAAACAGTATCACATGCTACAAAGAAACTGTTCATGAAAGGAAGAGTCAATTGACGTGGCAAACTTCACTGTTGTCTTATTTTAGAAATTGCCACAGCCACCCCAACCTTCATTAGCCACCACCCTGATCAGTCAGCAGCCATCAGCATTAAGGCAAGACCCTCCACCAACAAAAAGATTATGACTTGCTAAAAGTTCAGATGATGGTTACCATGTTTTAGCAATAAAATTATTTTTTAAAGTATGTACATTTTTTTAGTCACAATGCTAACGCATACTTAATATAGTATAGTGTAAACGTAACTTTTATACGCATGGGAAACCAAAAAATTCATTTGACTCACTTTAATATTTGTTTTATTGCAGTGGTCTGGAATGGAACTCTCAATTATCTCTGTGGTATGCTTTGTGTATTTCCTGAATTTAACTGGGTGTTAAGTGTAGTACACCAAAGGCCGCCTGATAGTGGAAGGAATAAAGGACAGTAGTATGGAAGTTAGCTGTTAGTTTTCTGTCCTTACATATGTCTCAGCTTCTCTAAATTACTTCCTTATTCATTTGAAGAAAAAAAACAAAACAAAACAGAAATTAGGAATTTGCAAACCCTGTTTCATAAGACCTATTTGTTTTTTAATGACGAGTAAATAATGGATATGGATAAAAGTAAAAATTGGGACCAAAAAGAGTAAAAAAATCAAACTTTACAAACCACCACTAGTTTGACATTATTACATGTGTTATTTCTTTTTTTTTTTTTTTTAAAGATTTTATTTATTTGAGAGAGAGAGAGAGAGCACAAGCAGCGGGAACAGCAGAGGGAGAGGGAGAAGCAGACTCCCCAAAGAGCAGGGAGCCCAATGTGGGGCTCGATCTCAGGACTCTGAGATCATGACCTGAGCTGAAGGCAGTTGCTTAATCGACTGAGCCACCCAGATGCCCCTAAAGGATATTTTTTAAAAACCTTCTATAAAGAACATTTTTTTGTTTTTATTTCACTAACAGTAAATAACAATTTTCACCAGATAAAACACACTAAATATAACTGAATGAATGTCTCTAAAATACAATCAACATCTCATTTTCCAGAAATTATTAATGAATATGGCTTCATCCAGAGCAGGCAGGATCCAAACATATGATGAAAGGGTCTATAAAACATTCAAATTAAAAAACTAAAGGAGACCATGTGTAGGTCAGAGCTTTTGTATTGGCAAAATGACAATTAAGAAAAATACTAAAATCACCTAACAGTTTTCAAAAGGTAGTAAGTAGCATATCTTACAATATAGTGACAAAAAAAAAAAAAAACCCTGAGTATAATTGGCCTTTAAGTCTGAATGTAAATATGAAATGTTAACACGAAGGCTAAACATATTAAGACATTAAAACTTTTAAAAGAATATCATGAGCACTTTATATAAAGGGAACTTAAAAAGTTCTCTTCTGCTTTATGTCATCTTGGACACTTGATGTGTCTATAGCGTAATTTCTTTAGAAGCATAATAGCATCTGCCTTTTAGAGTTATTATTAAGATAAAATAAGAATATATAGGAGAAAGTGCTTTGAAAATGTAAAAAAAAAACTAAAACCAAATGCAAGGTACTATACAATAATCACTAGTACAAAGTAATGATTGTGCTATGCTTTTAATATTGAGACCTTTATCAAAACTGCTCTGTTTCAGGTTTTCCATTTTACAACTAAGAGGTATAAAAGTATAAAAGACCAGGGGACAAATCAGATGATTGATGAGTTGAAAAATCAGTCCTAAAACTTAAGGAACAACATTTAACTAAAGAAGTAAAGCCTGCTGATACACATACACAAAGAGAGAGAGAGAGACATAAGTGTATTTTCCTGAATTAGAAACAAAAGTATCTTGGGTGCCTGGGTGGCTCAGTTGATTAAGCGACTGCCTTCGGCTCAGGTCATGATCCTAGAGTCCTGGGATCGAGTCCCGCATCGGGCTCCTTGCTCAGCAGGGAGTCTGCTTCTCCCTCTGACCCTCCCCCCTCTCATGCTCTCTCTCTATCTCATTCTCTCTCAAATAAATAAATAAAATCTTTAAAAAAAAAAAAAAAAAGAAACAAAAGTATCTTGAGATAAAGTAGAGAAGTAAAAATAATCTTCAATATAATCTAGTGCTGGCATTGATAATCTGTGTTATCTCTTTATTCTTAAACTTTTAAAACTAAAATGTATTCATATCTGTCTTAGTATGGACATTCCATTACAAGGGGACAGAATATATGATAAATGATCTTTTAACCCATTTCTCAGTCCTTACATGAATCAAGTATTTTGCTCATTTATCTTCTTTTAGTTTTATTTTTCTATTTTGGCTTCATAGATTTTAAATTTTAATTAATTTCTACTCTATCTATCCACACATAAAATGCATACACAAGTTTCTTAAATAGTTTCTGAAAACTGTATTGGCAACTTTTTTTTAAATGTACCACCCTTCTACATGTTAACTTACCTGTTTCTTTAGAGCTCCTAACTGTAAATGAATCTAGGTCTACTGATTTTGGTCTAAGTGGTAACTGTTCAGAATCTAGCTTTGGTTTTGATACTGGCTCAGTTTCAAATTTTGATGAATTGGTAGAAACTTCCCCATTAATCCTGAAATGAGAAAATCAAACATATGTAGAAATCACTTGTATGTGAATCATAACCATTTTTTAACATTGTGAATTAATGACACTAAAGATGTTACAGCACAATAATTTTTCTTTCTGTTCCACAAAATTATTTCCATAAACATAAACCTTCCACAATAACACTAAACATAATAAAATCAGAAATGTAAAAACAGCCTAATAGGTGTGTATTTACCTAGTATGAATATAAATCATTTAACAGAGAATCATTATAGTCTATAGAAAAAATCTGGAAAACAAGTAATTTAAAAATTATTTTGACATTTAGAAAAGCAATACAGGGGTGCCTGGGTGGCTCAGTCGTTAAGTGTCTGCCTTCGGCTCAGGTCATGATCTCGGGGTCCTGGGATCGAGCCCCGCATCGGGCTCCCTGCTCTGTGGGAAGCCTGCTTCTCCCTCTCCCACTCCCCCTGCTTGTGTTCCCTCTCTCGCTGTGTCTCTTGTCAAATAAATAAATAAAATCTTTAAAAAAAGAAAAAAAAAGAAAAGCAATACAGCCATTTATGTCAAAGGCAGGTAACCAATAAACTAAATTAGGTAAGTTAACTAAATTAAAATTACCTAAATTAAAATTAGGTAAAACTTACCTGGCTATAGGAGGTGGTGGAGGGACTGGTTTTTCAGGTCGCTTTGGGTATACTGTTCCAGGAGATCTCAATAAATTATTGGCTTTGGTGGGTGGAGTAGGCTTCTTAGGTGGGACTTGTGGTGCGGCTGGTTTAGAAGGTTTCTGTTCCAGTACTGACTTTTCATCTGGTTATTTAAAAATATTTAACAAGTTATTAACAATTATTTGGGTTTTTCTATTTCTTAGAGCTCACATCAGGCTGAAAATGTGTGAAACAGAGAAAGACATTATCTGTCTATGTGTTCACTGTTTAAAAGTTATAATTTAATAAGCTTAAATATCTAAAAAAGCTTACTTTGGTGGGAAGGAGGACCACTAATAAGCTTCTGAGCAACAAATAATGCCCAGTTCTTAATGTCTTCTCAGCATCCTTTGTTTTTAGGGGCGGTATACTATATATAATCACATATGATTTTACTCTAAGCAGAGGACAATATTATCTATGCTTAAATCCAAACCATTTGCTGAGACTAAAGTATAGGAAACTAGTGACATTTAACATACTTATTTAAAAATAATCACAATGACAAAGGAAAATACCCAATGTTAAGAAAAACAGGCTAGCTTGACTAGTCACAGATGAGAAAATTACAGGCTTGTATTTATAATCCTCACAATTGTACTCGGAATATATTAACACAATTTCATTGTTTCCAGTTTATTAACACCATTAATAATTCTATGAACTAGGGGCGCCTGGGTGGCTCAGTCATTGAGCGTCTGCCTTCGGCTCAGGTCATGGTCCCAGGGTCCTGGGATCGAGCCCCACATTGGGCTCCCTGCTCAGCGGGAAGCCTGCTTCTCCCTCTCCCACTCCCCCCGCTTGTGTTCCCTCTCTCGCTGTGTCTCTCTGTCAAATAAATAAATAAAATCTTAAAAAAAAAAATAATTCTATGAACTAGATAAGAAAATATGCTGGAAATAAACAACACTGGGAACGATTTTAAGCCATGTTAGTAAAAACAATTTTATCATCAAAAAGGCATGGTACTATACACAATGACATACTTGGTTCCTCATCTTTCAAGGTACTAAGGACAAATATTAAAATTGACACACACATGTGACTCTTAAACACAGAGAACAAACTGGGGATTGCCAGAGGGGAAATGGGTAGGGGAATGGGCGAAATAGATTTTTTTTTTAAACTGACAGTTGCACACATACTAGATATTCATGATATAGCAGTCAGCAAAAATGTGTCTAACGCATATATGCAAAAATAAGAAACTCTTAAGTGCAATACTGAGTAATTTTCAAAATTTACTTGGTCTTTGTAAAGAATGTCTATCACAGGACCACAAATAATTTCATGAGATTTCATATCAATCAGAACTGGTGACTGTGAATCTTGAACAAACATACAAGCCATGGGTAAACCCCTGGTTCAAAATAGTTAGATTTAATCTAACAACAATGAAAATACAAATTACCATTGTTTCAGTTTTATCATTTATGTATAGCTTCCTTGGATCATTTGAAAATATAGCTTAAGTCTATTAAAGCCATGGTCATCATGTTGTACAAAAATCCACTTTCATATGGCCTCAAAGTAAATAATGCATCATATAATTACATCATAATAATACCATCCAATTCTAACTATAAGCCAACAGAGCTATCTGTATCATTTATAATAGTCAACCAAATCTCTAGAAAATGTTAAGAAAGCTGTTTTATATAAAATATCAGGAAAAATATTGAAGGTTAAATAGAAGTTCACTGATTAACTGAACATACTTCTTTTAACAGATATGTAACTAAAAGCTTGAAATCAATTTAACGCTGTAGTTTATTCTAAAATAAAAGAACACATTTAAATATTCACAGAAATCAAAGGTGATAAAACTAAGATTCATCATTTCTGGTATAGCCATGACTAAATCAACAATAGTATATTGATATATAATACATGATGGCAATGTATTTGGGAACTAGGTTTTATCTACCTTTATTGAGGTGAAATTTACCTAACAATTTAAAGTGAACAATTCAGTGCCATTTAGTAAATTCACAGTGTTCTGCAACCACCACCTCTATCAAGTTCCAAAACTCTTTCATCACCCCAAAAGAAGAGTCTGGTTCCCACTGTTCAGTTACTCCCCATTTCCTCCTCTACCCATCTCCTGGCAACCACCAACCTGCCTTCTCTCTCTACAGATTTGGTATTCTAGGCATGTCATAAACATGGACTCATATAGTATGTAACATTCTGTGTCTGGCTCATTTCACAATAGTATAATGTTTTCAAGGCTCATTCTCAATGTAGCGTGTATCATTATTTCATTCTTTTTGTGATTACATAACATCCACTATATGTATATAGCACAACTCATTCATCTGTTGACGGGCATACGGGTTTTTTCAACCTCTTGGCTATTACGAACAATGCTATAAACATTTACATACAAATATTTGTTTGAATATCTGTTTTCCATTCTTTTGGGTATATATGTAGGATCACATAGTAATTCTATGTTTAACTTTTTGAGGAACTACCAAACTCTTTTTCACAGCAGCTGAAACATTTTACATTCTCATCAGTAGTGTATGAAAGGTCTATTTTGTCCACATCCTTGTCAACAATTGTTATTTTTCATTTTTATTATTATAGCCATCCTAGAGAGTGTGAAGCAGCTCACTGTGGTTTTGGTTTATATTTCCCTAATAATTAATGATACTGCACATCTTCTCACGTGCTCATTAGCCATTTGCATATCTCCTTTAGAAAAATGTCTATTTGGGGCGCCTGGGTGGCTCAGTAGTTAAGCGTCTGCCTTCGGCTCAGGTCATGATCCTGGAGTCCCAGGATCGAGTCCCGCATGGGGCTCCCTGCTCCGCGGGAAGCCTGCTTCTCCCTCTCCCACTCCCCCGACTTGTGTTCCCTCACTGTGTCTCTCTCTCTGTCAAATAAATAAATAAAATCTTCTTTAAAAAAAAAAAAATGTCTATTTCAATCCTTTGCCCACTTCTGGACTTTTTGCTGCTGAGTTGTTATAACTCTATATATCAGAACACCAAACCCGTTATATATTCCTGATACTGGATATAGGATTTGCAAATATTTCCTCCCATTCTGTGGTGTATCTTTTTACTTTCTTCATAATGTCCTTCGGTGCACCAAAGTTTTTAATTTTAATGAATTACAATTTAACCGTTCCTTTGTTGTCTGAGCTTTTGGTGTCATATCTAAGAATCCATCGCCAAACCCAAGGCCATGAAGATTTAGCCCTATGTTTTCTTCTAAGAGTTTTAGTTTTATACCCCTTATATTTAGGTGAATGATCTATTTTTAGTCAAATTTTGTATATGGTATGAGGTAAGGCTTCAACTTCATTCTTTTGTATGTGGATATCCAATTGTGCACAGAATTTTAGTTTAGCTACACATTCACCAAAACCAAGAGGAAATTTAGACTAAAGAAAACACATCTTGTTAGTTTTTCAAATGCCCAAAGGAAGAAATATGTAAGGTACAGACGTTATAATTTAAGATAGAGAAAAGAATTATCGTAAGTGTATGGAGAAAATTTTTAACTGAAAGCACCTAAAATATATGGCAGCTAACAAAATACAGCAAAATAACTGAAATATGCCCTATCTTATTTACTACAGAATATAAAAATATATTACTAACACTATATGTAATAAATTCATCCATTTGTTAATTCAGATGAAGATTAGTTCCCCACTGCATGAATAAGAGTAGAAAAACAATTCTCAAAAAATTAAAAATGGAAATACCATATGATCTAATAATTCCACTACTAGGTATTTACCCAAAGAAAACAAAAACACTAATTTTAAAAGATATATGCACCCTACGTTTATCACTGCATTATTTACAATAGCCAAGATATGGAAGCAACAACCTAAGTGTCCATCAATAGACAAATGAATATGGAAGATGGGGGGGAGGTGTACGTACATATACACACACACACACACACACAGAGGAATATCATACTTATAAAAAAGGATAAGATCATGCCATTTGAGATAACACTCATGAACCTAGAGAGTATTATGCTAAGTGAAATAAGTCAGACTGAGGAAGACAAATAGCTTATGGTTTCACTCGGAAGTGGAATTTAAAACAATAACAAATGAATAAACAAAAAGCAGAATCAAACCTATAAATACAGAGAACAAACTGATGGTTGCAAAGAGGGGAGGGGTGTGGGAGGTTGGGCAAAATGGGAGAAGATGACTGGGAAATACAGGCTTCCAGTTATAGAGCGGGTATGTTACAGAAATGAAAAACACTATAGTGAAGTATGGAAACAGACGGTAGCCACATATGTGGTGATTATAGCATAAGGTATAAATCTGTTGAATCACTATGTTGTACACCTGAAACTAATGTAACATTGTGTGTCAATTATACTCAAATTATTAAAAAAAATAGAAAAATAAAATAATTATACTGGCACCAAAGCATGAATGGATTACGAATGCATAAATTCAGACTGAAAAAATCAAATCCATTCTTTATCAATTGTTACTCAAAGATGTGTTAGAGAAAAACACAGTACTATCCAAAAAGTAGGAAGTGAATTTTTTGGGGGGGAGAGAAAGAGCACACTCATGCACGTGTAGTATAAGGAATGGACAGAGAGAAGGAGAGAGAGAATCTCAAGCAGGCTCGACACCCAGCCTAGAACCCAACACGGGGCTAGACCTCATGACCCTGAGATCATGACCTGAGCAGAAACCAAGAGTCAGACGCTTAACCAACCCAACCACCCAGGTGCCCCGGAAATGTATTCTTTTTTTTTTTTTTTTTAAAGATTTTATTTATTTATTTGAGAGAGAGAGAACGAGAGACAGAGAGCATGAGAGGGAGGAGGGTCAGAGGGAGAAGCAGACCCCCTGCTGAGCAGGGAGCCTGATGTGGGACTCGATCCCGGGACTCCAGGATCATGACCTGAGCCGAAGGCAGTCGCTTAACCAACTGAGCCACCCAGGCGCCCATGGAAATGTATTCTTAATTGAATCTATTTTCCTAACATTTTTAGAAAACTTAAGGACAAAAAAAAATCTACCCATATTAATCTCACTGAAATAACTTAAACTGAAGGATAACATACTTTCAGAACTGTTAAGTACAAAGCTCAAGAAATTATCATCACATGAACACACATGAATAACCACCACTCAGGCCAAGAACTGAACATTAGCCACAATAAGTTCCCATCATGCCCCTTCCCAATTCCTACACAACTGCTCCCACCCAAAGGTGGCTTCTAACCCTATATAGATCACTTCTGCACATCAGTAAAATCCTAAGATTCAAGTTGTTGCATAGCATCTTGCTTGGCATGTGAATATACTTCAATCTATTTATCCATTCAACTGTGAATGGACATTCGTGTTGTTTCCAAATAAGAGCCAATATAAATAATGCTACGATAAACTTTCTTATTTGAATCTTTGGTACATACACACAGCACATTTCTGCTGGATATATAACTAGGAGTGCCAGTGCTGGGTAAGAGGGTATGAATATATTCAACTTAAAGCCTCCAGATTAGATATAACAATTTGCATTCCCACCAACAGTGTATGGGAGTTCTGCTAATCTGAATCCTCACCAACATTTGGTATTGTTAGTCTCCTTTTCAAAACTTCACCCATTTTGGGGGCACCTGGGTGGCTCAGTCATTAAGCCTCTGCCTTCGGCTCGGGTCATGATCCCAGAGTCCTGGGATCGAGCCCCATATCGGGCTTCCTGCTCTGCGGGTGGCCTGCTTCTCCCTCTCCCACTCCCCCTGCTTGTGTTCCCTCTCTCGCTGTCTCTCTCTCTGTCAAATAAATGAATAAAATCTTAAAAAAAAAAAAAAAAAAAAACACTTCACCCATTTTGGTGAGACTCTTACTTTGCTTTAAATTGTATTTCCTTGCTGAGTAATGAAATTGAGTAACTTCATACTTTGATGAAGTATCATATTCAAGGCTCTTAGCTGCATTTTATCAAGCTGTCTTTTTCTTACTGATCTGTAGAAATTCTTTATATGTTCTGAATATAAGTACTCTGTCATTTATCTGTGTTGTAAAAAATCATTTCCTTCTCTGTGACATAACTTTTTATCCCCTACGTGGTGTCTTTGTAAAAGACACTCCTAATTTTAATGTAGTCCAAAAAGTCAATCTTTTGTCTTACAGTAATGTCTTATATATCCTGTTAAAGAAATAGTTCCCAAGGACACAGAAATACTGGTTTATAGTATCTTGCAGAAAATTTGTGGAGCCATCATCCACTTGGAACTTTTATGCCTACTGTAAGATAGGTAGGTAGGTATAAGGTATTATTAAGTAGGTGTAAGGTTTAAGTTTTATTTACTGAAGAATGCCCTTTATCACTTCTTTACAGTGCAACTTTGGTCATAAGGCAAATACCTATTTCTGGATTCAAATTTATGTACTATGTGAGACAGAGATTAAGACTTAGTTCTTATATGAATATCAGTATCATTTACTCCATCTTTACTGCAAAGGCAACTTCTCTTTTTAATCACATGGCCTTAATTAAATGTCCCTCTTAATAAGCTTCTTGCTATCCTGTCTACTTTGTCAGCTATTAATATAGTTAGACCAGCTTTTTTTTTTTTTTAGGCATTTGCCTGGCATATTTTTGTCTACCCTTTTAATTTAATCATTCCTGAATTCTTCTCATTAAGATATGTCTCTTGTTAGCAGACAATGGTTGGATTTTTTTTTGAGTCTAATAATTTTTCTTTTAAATGGAATCTTTAGTCCATTTACATTTTCTGTAATTACTATTATTTTTTTCTGGCTTGGTCCACTTCATTTTTTTCTCCTTTCTTGCCTTTTTGTATTTTTGTTATTCCACATTCTATTATCTTATACATTATTCTATTTTTTATAATTGCCTAGAGATTACAGCACATATCCTTTCATCATATATAAATTTTTCTACTGCCCTAACACTTCCACTCCATTTACACCCTACTGTCTTGTTGCACTTTTATATCCATAAAAGCCCAGAAGATATTGTTTCTTACAGTCAATATTTAGATTTACCTATTTAAGCTTTTCTGTTGCTCTTGCTTTCTGTTTCTCCAAGTTGACATTTGGAATTATTTCCATTCTGCCTATAGTACTACCATGCTAGTGATAAATTCTCTCAGATTTGACTGGCCTAAAAATGTCTTTATTTCACCTTTTTTTCTGAAGATATCTTCACTGGCATTATACTTCTAGGTCAGCAGTTATTTCCTTCAACACTTTGGTGACATCATTCCACTGTCTTCTGGCTTCAATTTTTTTTTCCACTGAGAAGCAACTGTCAGCCTTATTTTTGTTCCTCTAAAGTTAATGTGTCTTGTTCTCTGGCTGCTTTCAGTATTATCTTATTTTTTGTTTACAGCAGCATGACTATAATGAGTGTATGGAGTAGTTTTTTTTTATATATCCAGGCTGGGCTCCGTATTATTTCTTGATTCTGTGGCTTTTTGCTTTTTATCATTTTTGGAAGTCTAGAAACCATTGTATCTTCAAATAAGGTTTCTAGTCCCTGTTCTCTCCTCCCCATCTGGATCTTCAATTGCATGTACATTGAACCTTTTCACTGTATTCAGTGTCTCTTAAGATCTTTTTTTCCACTGTTAAGCTTTAATTCAGAAATTTTCTTTTGAAAATACCACCACATATTCCCACACATATATATGAATATATATATGAACAACATGTTTGAATTGTACAGGCCTACCTATACACAGATTTTTTTAATACAGTGTTGTAAATGTATTTCTTCTTCCTTAACATTCTCATTTTCTTAATAACATTTTCTCTTTAGCTTACTTTACTGTAAGAATACAGTATATAATGCAAAATATGTGTTAGTTGACTGTTTATCAGTAAGACTTCTGGTGAACAGTAGGCTATTGGTTGTTTTTGGTGAGTCAAAAGTTATATGGGAGGGGCACCTGGATGGCTCAGTAGGTTAAGCATCAGACTCATGATTTTAGCCTCAGATCATGATCTCAGGGTTGTGGGATCACCCTACCTCAGGCTCTGCATTCAGCATAGAGTTGGTCTGTCTCTCTCCCTCTGCTCCTCTTTCCACTCGCACGCTCTCTCTCCCCAATAAATAAATAAAATCTTAAAGTCCAGGAGTTTATTAAGGTATCTCCTTTTATCTGGGCCCTGAACTCTAATTTTTGTCTCTCAAACCCTAAAATATATTGAAAGTTCTTTTCACAGGCTCAGCTACCACTTTCCAAATTGGCAAATGCCTCAAAAGGAAACACAGGCTCAAATGCCGGACTTACTCTACTGGGCTCCCCTCCTCTCCTAGATCTTGACCCTATAATTTCCTGTACCCTTCACAGCTCTTCTACATCTAGTATGTATGTATATATTTCATACAACCCTACCAGTTGTTCTCAGATCATTCTCTGCCTGCCTGTATGGTCACTCATCAGTCTTCTTCCAGAGTTCCAGTTCATCTAACAACTTCTTAAATGTACACAGATTCTAAGACTCCATGCTGAACCCTCTTCCTATTCTCATTTTAAGCAACCATCTTGAACATATTACCCGTATCCATACATTTAATAGCTAAGTTCCAAGACAGCACCTTATAAATAAATGCTTAATATAAACTCTCAGCCAAGATTCATCCCAAAGTTCCTATATTCATATCAAATTCCATGTCAAAAGCTGAACTATATGGATTTTCCACCAGAAACTGTCTTTATTTTATAATTCATACCTCATTTCCCCATCCTCACAACCCTTGGGATTTAGTCAACAAGATATACTAATATAAAACCTAAGCCACCTTCCTTATGGTATAGCCTAAATATATGTCAACATCTCTAGCAGATAATATGGTTGATTAACTCAAATCTATCCTACCTTCATATGATTACACCAAGCTAGTAAGTGCACAACATTCATTTTGTAAGACTTATTGGCCTGGAATTGAACATGTACCCAAAATTGGTCCAAGAAACTGAAAAGGACTTACATTCTATGGTTCTGGAGAGGTTTTCCTCTCTTTCCTATCAAATGGACAAGATATCAAGTTGCCCTAATTGTCACAGTCAGCATTCTTGTGACCTCAAGGGAAACCAATCTGAAGACAAAGTAGACACTAAGGATGGCAAATGGAGAGAGATATAATCCAGGTCCAAAATGAAATTATTCGGTGGGGGGTCATATGACTCCTCCCTCCAGACTTCCAATTATATGAGACTGTTTCCCTATTGTTTCAGTTTGAAACAGTCTTTGCTCTTAAAACATTCCAATTTCCTTTTTATCCACACCACCACCACATCTATTCAAATAATAGCAATAGAACAGTTTCAGAAAAACATATCTGAACATGTCACACCAGTTTTTAAAAAAAATATTGTGTATTATTACATAATAATTATTGTAGTGAGTATTCCTTATGCATTATATACTTACTTTGCAAGAAACCATAGAACTAATGTCGAATAAAATTCACACACACACACACAGACTCTACACCTTGACCCCATGAGGTTTAGTCAAATGTACGAAAAAAAAATATGCACAAAATATCTAAACTAATATGTGACAATACTGAGAAATATCTACTTTTAGAGCAATAAAGAAAAGACTAATGTCAAGGAGGTGACATTAAACTGGACATTTTAAGCTAGAATCTGAAAAATGAGAAGGAACCACATATAAAAAGATTCTGAGGGGAGTGCAAGACAAAGATGGGATTCCAAGGAAAGGATACTTATACCATGTAACTGGGAGGGAAAAAAATTCATTCTATGAACATTATAGAGTGGGGGACCCTACGACACACAGTCAACAAGTAAAGAGAAGTATGGAATATATTAGAAAACCCAACAGGGGGCAACATCCCTCAAAATCTGGTAGGCTAAACTAAGGCTAATGTGGTCAGTTTTAAGACTATACTATACTATACTATACGCTAGAGTTTTTTCCCCAAATGCAACAGGAAGTATTCAAACACAGTAATAAGTTCATGTCCCATGAGTCATAATACGACTGACACATATTTGTATGAAACATGCACATACACACTTTATTTCCATAATATAAATTCTGAAACCCTTATCACTACTTTAAATCTTTTTTGGAGCAGGGCAAGATATAAACAAATAGCTAAATACAACTTCTTGCCATAGCACTGAAACACCTTTTATGAATCACACAAGTGATTATTAATTTTGTCTTCAGATTAGAATCCTGTGGAGAGCTTTAAAAACACTACAATGAGTTCTACCCTATAAAAATTCTGGAAGAGGATCCTTGGCATCAGCCTATTTTTAAGAGACACCCATGTAATCCTAATATACCACCAAGACAAAAACAACTGTACCAAGCGACCTTTCTAGCTTGATTTCTTACAATTCTTTTAGTTACCTATAGCCATTTCCTGAATATGTTATGCTTTCTCTCATTCTTTTCACATTCTCTTTCTGTGGCCTGGACTCACCTTCTCTTTTCTAGTCAACACATTATGCTCATTTTCTAAGTCTCTGAATAGTTACAATCTCCTCATTATTGTGCATATTAACTAGTCAACTAGCAATTGTCAGAATATCATTTGAAACAGAAAAAAAAACAATAAACAAAAAAAAATTAATCTTCCTAGTGACTGGCAGAAGCCAGCTGCCTCACATATACACACGGATTTTGCAAACTGTTAATGCATGTTTAACATTTGATTAAAAATCTGTTTCATGTGTGGGTTAAGTATAATAAAGAATATTTGCTACTTCTTTTTTAATTTTATTTTATTATGTTAAGTTAGTCACCATTCATTACATCATTAGTTTTTGACGTAGTGTTCCATGATTCATTGTTTGCGTTTATTTGCTACTTCTTAAGAGGTCAAGATTATTTTTAGGTTCAGACTGGAATGATTCTTTGTAGAACATTAGAGACAAGTACTGTTTTCTTTTTGGTAAGCATACTAAATATATAATACAATAGAGTCCTGCCACAGCTCTCAACTCAAGAGTCCATGCGCTCCAGATTGTATCACAGACGAAAAGGCATTTGAGTTCAGTACCTCCAATAATAACTGCCGTGAAATGAGTCTTAAACACACAGATCTTGATTTTAATTCCACACGAAACTGTACTATACCAAAATTCCAGAGCACATAATAATTTAAAAGCATATTTTGAATACTGATTTCCAAATCTCTCTGTAATATGAACAATACTGACTATCCATAGGCAGCATATGAATTGGAAAATCTACAACTTTTTATTACATTTCAATTTCATTAAAATTTTTACTCTGCATTCCTTTTATTGGCTCAAAGGAAGAAGAGAACACTCCTAAGCAAAGATGTAAAGAAGACAATACCTCAAGACTTCCATTTCAGGCAATATGTTGAATTATGTACTAAAGCCTATTTTGCCAACTTAGAATTCAATGTAAGGTAAAATTATCTCTCAAGAACAAGGAGAAAAAAATACATTTCAAATAAAACGTCCTACCACTAGGTCCTCCATTAAAGGACATTATTTTTAAAAATTATATATAGCCTATACATATAAATAATTTTATACTACATATATAGTTTATATAGATACATATAGCTTATATAATTTTATATATATATGGCAGAAAGTATGAAATGCAAACAAAGTACAAAGAAAGCAGCAATGAATATGAACAAACCCAAACACTGGAAGGGAATCAGCAGCATGCAGATGGTGGTTAAGCCATGAGCCTTTATATATATGACTGTCTAAGCAATCAAGAATAAGACAACAAAAGATCCAACTCCGATAGTCCTTATTAATGCTTAGTTCAGTAACTGAACAAATGAATTAATGATGCTATTGGACCTTTGTGTGGGAACCAGCAGCAGTCACACAACCTTTTGCAAGAGACAAAATCTTAGTCAATAAAGTATAACTTTTTCAAGGAGATAGGGTAAGATTCACAATTCAATTTACTGGGGTTGGAAGTCCCAGAAATCAGCCAACTAGACCCTCAAAATCTGTAGTCTCCTATATTAGCAGTGAATTCCTAGCATGTAAACATTTTCCTAGCAATAGTAACTTGTCCCCCTTTAATGCCAGATACAGAGACAAGAAAACCTCAAGAACATCCACTAGCACAACTCTCCCTTCCCTTTCTGCTAATTATGAAACAATATTGCCATTATTAACATATTGGTGTTTAGTTCCTGCCTGGAGGTGTGTACCATCTGGTTATGTTCTGCTTATGAATCAACTGAAAAATAAGACAAATTCTGTCCTTTAAAAACCTGCAGATATAGAAACTGGAAAAAAATGTTCCTCAAGCAAGTGAATACAGATTCACTGCCTCTACTAGTAAAAGTATTAAACCAGTCTGGGCTTTAGCAGCCCATTACACCCTTCCTATGGATATGACTGGGACCACGGGGGAGAACATGTACATAAAGGTAACCATTTAAATGATTTTATAAGCCTAAGAGCTTTGCTTACATTCTCTCCTACACATATACATGTCTCTCTCCCTGTCACTCCAAAGTAAGTATCAGTTGCTCGCTTCCTCTCATATATATTTCATATCAAGAATACAAGTCACTGAGAATGAAGTGGGCTACTGAAAGGTATGTCCAAGAAACTTTTTCCAAAAAGCAGGAGAAAAACTTGTGCTCCAAAGTGTTGATGTTATTCTTCTAATGAAGCACACTATGGCCAGCATTCAGGTACCTCTGAGAAAATAGGGGGCAGGAAACTACTAAGCAGGTTTGAGAAAATAAAAACTACATGGTGGCCTGGGGCAGGGAGTAAACAATCAAGATTTATTCTTAAGATTTGAAAAGTATCCCATGAGACAATGGGGAGTCACTTAAGACTCAAAGGTAATAGGGTAATCAGGTTCACGTTTTCTTAAGATTTTTATTTTTATTTATTTGCCGGAGAGAGAGAGACAGCACAAGCAGGGGGAGCGGCAGACAGAGGGAGAAGCAGGCTCCCTGCTGAGCAAGGAGCCCAAAGTGGGATCAGGACCTGAGCTGAAGGCAGACGCTTAACCGACTGAGCCACCCAGGCGTCCCATGGTTCATGTTTTCTAGTAGCTCCTTTTCCCCCTCTGCTCAACACAGCAGAGCTTTTCAAAGTGTATCTTCTGTAGAATTAAGATCATAACAGAGATAAAAGTCATGAACACACATGCTGGTGGGATATCCTGTATTTCCTCTCAGAAGGTTTAACGCTCCTCAAATTGGCCCTGGCCATGGTCTGAACAAGCTCCCCCTGTTGAGGGTGGAAAAAGGGTAGAACTTTGTGTTTAATTTTATTTAAAAAGAAAGACTTTAATCTATACCAATATTTAACACTCAGACTGATACTAGTTCTCTCTCCCAATGCACATCTCCAAAGCTTACTAGGCAAAGCACTGACATTTTTTCTATTCCTTGAACCAGATTTAGGCATGTCAGATTAATGAGAACATTTTGAAAATATTAAGAATTGTTTCCCTCATTTTACATTTGTCCTGTTTCATTAATTAAAAAATCCTTATATTTGCACCCAAATCTGAAACCAACACTTAGTTTAAAAAAAAAAAAGTTTTAAAATCTTTCCAATGAAGAATTTTGGTGTTATTGACAAGATTTAAAAATAAGAAAAAAGGGCGCCTGAGTGGCTCAGTCGGTTAAGCGTCTGCCTTGAGCTCAGGTCACGATCTCAGGGTCCTGGGATCGAGCCCTGAGTCGGGCTCCCTGCTCAGCGAGGCTGCTTCTCTCTCTCCCTCTCCCTGCTGCTTCGCCTGCTTGTGCTCTCTGTCAAATAAATAAATAAGATCTTTAAAAAAAAAAAAAAGAAAAAAAAGTCTTTTATATTTATTTAAATATTTACCATTTCTGGCATTATTAGTTTCTATTTATCCAAATGCCCATATAACATCATTTTCCTTCTGCCAAAAAGTACTTCCTTTAACATTTTCTGTGTAGTACATACAGGTCTGCTGGCAACAAGTTCTCTCAGATTTTGTCTGAAAGCTTTTATTTTGCCTGCACTTCCTGAAAGGTATTTTGCTAGGTAGAAAATTCAAGGTTGAGAATTATTTTCTTTCAGACTTTATGCTTTTCTTTTTATCACAGCTTTTCAATGAACTGATTATGATGTTCCTTACGTGGTTTCTTTTATGTTTCTTCTGCTTTGAGTTCACGGAGCTTCTTAGATCTATGGGCTTACAGTTTTCAATAAGTCTGAAGATTTTTCAACTATTATTTCTTCAAATATTTTTTCTGCCCCATTCTCTCTCCATTGATTCAGGGACTCCAATTAGACATATGTAAAACTACTTAACAGGGCCTGTGGGTGGCTCAGTTGATTAAGTGTCCAACTCTTGACCTCAGCTCAGGTCTTGATCTCAGGATCATGAGGTCAAGAAGCCCTGTGCTGGGCTCCACGCTGAGTGTGGAGCCTACTTAAAAAAAAAACAACTATTTGATATTGCACTCAAGTTACTAATGCTCTATTCATTTTTTTCTAGTACATTTTTTTAAAAAGTAGGCTCCACACCCAACATGGGGTTTGAACTCACAATGCTGATATCAAGAGTTACGTGCTCTACTGACTGAACCAGCCAGGCACCCCTCTAGCACATTTTAGATAGTTTCTATTGCTGTTTCTTCCAGTTCACTAATATTTCATTCTATAGTGTCCAATAAGCTGAATTCCATGCAATGTTTTTCATTTCTGATACTGTATTAATTCATCTGCATAAGTTCAATTTGGGTCTTTTTATATTTTCCATTTCTCTCACCATCATGCTTGTGTTTTCTTCTACTTTCTTGAACACATGGGATACAACTCTAATAGCTGTTTTAATGTCCTTACTGCTATTTCCATCATCTCTTGTCATTTCTGGGTCTGTTTAAGTTGACTAATTCTTCTTCTAGTTACAGGTTGCTATTATCCTGGCTTCTCTACATTCCTGGTAATTTTTTTTTAATCAGATAATGGACATTGTGTATTTTACACATGTGGCTGCTAGATTTTGTTACACTCTTTCAAACTGTATTGAATTCTGTTCTGGAATTAGTTCCATCTGCTTCCAAGGTACATGCAAAGAAACCTTTAGTCTAAGGTGATACAATCTTTTATAGACTCTATCCTATTCCTTATGAAGTCTTTCCACTGTGCCTTGTGGGAACATGAGCTATTAGTGAGTTCCAGAAACTGCTTCACCAAATGCTTTCCAGCAGTTATTTCTCCAGCTATGGAAGTTTCCTTTCTTATGTGTGTAATTCACAGTACTCAGCCAAAGCTTCATGGAAAGCCCTACAAAGATCTCAGAGTGCTGTCTGTGCAGTTTCCTCCATTCTGGAACTCTGCCCCACACACTGTAGCTGCCTTGGCCTCCCTAAACTCCTATCTCCTATTTCTGCAATTCTGCAGGAAAACTGGGCTCTGTTGGGACTTCTTCCTTTCTGTTGCCTGTAAACTGCTTCTAGACAATGAGGTAGGGTAATTTTAGGGCTTGCCTTACTTTTAGTGATAACTTCCTTCAGTGATAACAATCCTATGCTGTTGTCCAATATCTGAAACCACTTTTTCATGTACTTTGTCCAGTTTTCTAGTTGTTTAACTCAGGAGGGCAAATTCAGTCCTTGTTACTTCATCATGGCCAGGATTTTGACCACATAAATGATATAAAAATGCATCACCTTCTAGTTTGTTTATAAGATCACCTGATTTCAGGGAATATGGGAAGTCACTACTAAATTTTAACAAAATCCCAATCTACTTGATGGAGGAGACTATAAAAGGAATATCATAATGTTGGTAATGAAGCCAACAACACAGTTCTTACATGTAGTTCTACATATCTTTATAGAACGAGTCTTTCATGTAGGACAGGTATTATAACCAGGTACCAAAATAAACTGATCCAAGACTCAGACCTAACAATAGCCATATTACACCTGAGATTAAGAAATACTTCAAAGAATAAATTTTTTTTGCATAACAAATAAAAAATTCTCAAATGTAAAGAAAAAAAAGAATATAATAAACTTCCATGCTGAGCACAGATAATGAGAAAGAAATAAAGCTATGAAAGTACATGACATGTTCAGGGACAAGAGTGTGATTACTGTATTTAGTGAATGAAAAAGAAGATGATAAAAAATTGTAATTTGGGGGTCAGTTCCCAACAACACCAAAAGCTGGCCAGGATAAGAAGCAAAAGGAGTTCTCATTCATTGTTGATGGGAAAATGGTACAATTTGGAAGATAATCTGACAGTTTCTTACACAACATACTCTTAACACATGACCCGGCAATCACATTCCTTGGTTATTTACCTAGGTAAACTAAACACTTATGTCCCCAGGATACCCAGACAAGGATGTTATTTATGGTAGCTTTATTCATACCTGACAAAGTTTAGAAACAACCAAGATGTCTTCAATAGGTGAATCTGGATAAACTGTGCTATAGATAGTCAATAGACTATTAATCAGCACTAAAAAGCAATCAGCTATTAAGTCATGAAGACATGGAGAAAATTTAAATACATATTACAAAATGAAAAAGCTATATACTGTTATGATTCCAACCACACGACATTCTGAAAAAGGCAAAACTATGGAGACAATAAAAAAGATCAATGGTTGCCAGGAGCTGAGGGAAGGGAAGGATGAAATGAAAGAGCAAAAGATTCTTAGGGCAGTAAGACATATTCTGTAAGATATTACATTACACATTTGTCAAATTACACATTTGTCCAAACTCATAAAATGTACACCAGGAGAGAACTCTAAGATAAACTATGGACTTTGGGTGATAATGTGTCAGTGGAGATCCATTCTGGTTCAGGATGTTGATAGTGGGGGAGGCTATACATATGAGGGGCAAGGAGTATATGGGAACTCTCTATACTTTCTGTTCAATTTTGTTGTCAATCTAAAACTATTCTAAAAAAGTCTATTAAAAATAAATGAATCTGGCAACAATATGAAATATAAGCCAGACAAGGGACTAAAGTGAGAGAAATCAGCTAAGAGAATAAAGGAACACTGTAGGCAACACCCAAGGATAGGCAGAAACAATATGGCAGTAGCAACAGAAGCGCTCTAAAACAGTGTTCAAGTTGTTGCTTGTACAGTTGACCCCTGAACAACACAGGGAGTTAGGGGCACCAACCTCCCACACAGCTGAAAATCTGAGTATAGCTTCTGACTCCCCAAAAACTTAACTGAAAGTCTACTGTTGGCCAGAAGGCCTTACCAATAACATAAACATTGAATTAACACATTTATTGTATGTTATGTGTATTATATACTCTATTCTTATAATACAGTAAGCTAAAGAAAAGGTTAATAAAATCCTAAGAAAAAATACATTTACAGTGTTGTATCATATTTATTGGGAAAAAAATTCATGGGCAAGTGGACCTCTGTGGTTCAAACTGGGTCATGCCGCTCAAGGGTCAACCGTATATATAACCTAGTATACTAGATATAATCATTGCAGATCTTTCTACACAAAGAAAAGTAATTATTTTCTCCAAATTAATAATAACAAAACAAAATGATGTTTGTTTTTTTTTTTAACAAAATACATGTGTACCTTGGAATAACTTTGCAAGTTTATATGACAAATATATGCAGTGAAAATTAGATAATACACAACAAATCATGTCCGTGTTTTAAAAGTTAGAACTCACCTAAGAAATTTTTTTAACTTAATTAGGACTCTAAAAAAATAATTAAAATATAACTATTTAATGCTTAGTGTTCTTATTTAACGAACTATAATGAAACACTACATTCTTACTGAAGTAATGGTTTAACTTTTTAATGAATGTAAACTGGTATCAGTTTGAGTGAAATCTTAACTTCCTATCAATCTTGACAAACTACTTCCTCCCAGAAAACTCCAAACATTGCTAAATACTGAATAGCTGTTAAAAATCAATGTAAATCATTCAGTGTGGAGAGATATTATTATTTTCAATGACAACCAAAGGGAGAATTACTTTTCTGAAAGTGGAAGAATTAGTCTCACCTTTTTCTTCTGGCCTTATAGGAAAATACTTCTTCTCTGTAGCTATTAGCTCAGGCTTTGGAGCTAAGGAAAAAAAAAAAACAAAGTTAATACTTAAAAAAAATAGTTTAAAAGCACAAAGACAATTATACTACTAAACAGTACAGGTTAGTTTTAAAATAACATCAGAGGAAACATGGCTTAACAGAGGAACAATGTACCAGAATCACTAGACTAAATACTTAATCCTGCACCTACCACTATTACATGACTAAGTAGTTACTTTGTGGTCTCAGTTCTTTCTTTGTCAAATGAAGGAGTTCATATCATCTAAAACACCACTCTCCAGTAGAAATTTCTATGATGATGGAAATATTCTATTTTTGTGCTATCCAATATTGAGTATGGAGACTTGAAATGTTACTACTGTGACTGTGAATTCAATTTTTTTATTTTATTTAACTTTAGTTAAATTTTAAAAGCCCAAATATGACTAGTGACTAAAGAGCCTCCAACACCAACTTCTATAAAAATTATTTTTAACTTATGCTTTACTTGTTCTGGGATTAGGTCAGCAAATACAAAGCTGAAAACTTGGGAGCAGGAAGAAGGACTTGTATTATTTTAAAATAAAGCAAATCTTCCAAGAAAAATAATTGTACTTCATTTGTAAACATCAGAAATTAGGGGCTAAAATTTACAGAAATAGACTAAGAGCCAGATTATAAAACTGTAACTCTGGAAAAGTCTTCTAAGAATACCATAATATATTCAACTGCTTAAAAAAAAAATAAAAATAAACTGTTCTAGTTTGCTTAACCCACATAGTCTGAAGAAATACAAATTAGTATTTAAATGAGACACTAACAAATGGATTTAATGTGAAAAGGTTAAATTACTAATTGGCCAGATCAATATATTAAGTATTCTATCTAAATACATTTGACAAGTTATAACTAAAGTATCCAAATTACTTTTAAGATCCTATTTTCAGTTTATACTTAAAAAAATACTGATATTAATATATGTAAACATTTAATTTTTATATATTTCTAAAGTTTGTATATATCATATCATATATGGTTTTTGCTAATATAAGTGGTTTATACTTAAAACCCAATTTCACCATTTTATAACTTGAAAATATGAAAAACAGCAAACTGAATAATGCGTTTCTTACCTACCTGGACCTTTAGCAGGTGGTGGTGGTTTCTTTGGTTTCTATTAAAATAACAATGGTGAAGATACATGAACACTTACATGT
This sequence comes from Phoca vitulina, assembly GCF_004348235.1. Lineage (NCBI taxonomy): Eukaryota > Metazoa > Chordata > Mammalia > Carnivora > Phocidae > Phoca > Phoca vitulina. The sequence goes on from NW_022589714.1 coordinate 35,961,656, forward strand.
TACATATTTATACTTAAATTCTGATTAATAATCTAAATTGAAGGAATATCTGTCCTCATCCCATCCCTGCCAAAAATTATAAAATAAAAAGATCTTAACAACCAAAAGGTCACTGACAAAAAATTTAATCTATCAGAACAAATGCTGGGGCGCCTGGGTGGCTCAGTCCTTGGGCGTCTGCCTTCAGCCCAGGTCCTGATCCCAGAGTCCTGGGATCGAGCCCCACGTCCGGCTCCCTGCTCCAAGGGAGGCCTGCTTCTCCTTCTCCCACTCCCCCTGCTTATGTTCCCTCTCTCGCTGTGTCTCTGTCAAATAAGTAAATAAAATCTTTAAAATAAAAAAAAGAACAAATGACTTCTTGATCAAAATTCAAGTATGTCAAAACTCACCAGTGAGTTTGGTAAACCCCAAAATACCTTAATGATAATCAAAACTATTCATGACTGCCTCCCCTACTTTAAGATTCCTAGGCACAATTTTACCTCCCTTTAACAACTGAGTAGTACGGGGAAGGAGAGGTGGCGGGAAAGGAAGAGAGAGACAGGTTTACAAAAAAAAAAAAAAAGAGTAGCTTATACACTTAATTCTTCAGAACTCTCAAAGAGAAGATTTAAAGCAAAGGTCTGTGGGGCACATGGGTGGCTCAGTCAGTCAAGTGTCCAACTCTTGATTTCGGCTCAGGTCACAATCTCAGGGTCGTGAGACTGAGCCCCACATTGGGCTCCATGCTCAGCATGGATTCTGTTTATCCCTCTCCCTCCCCTGCTTGTGCGTGCACACACACACTCTTTCTCTCTAAAACAAATAAATAAAACCTTAAAAAAAAAGGTTTATTTTTCCTCAATTTATTCAAATTCTCTTGGGTTTATAAGCATTCATTTCTTTTTTTTTTAAGAGAGAGAGCAGGGGGGGAAGCAGGGAAGAGGGAGAGAGAGAATGTTAAGCAGACTCCACACCCAACGTGGAGCCCCACATGGGGCTGGATCCCACAACCCTGAGATCGTCACCTGAGCCAAAATCAAGATCAGACACTTAACTGACTAAGCCACCCAGGCACCCCAGTGTTCATTTATTTTTAAGACTTAATTTAGTGATTTAAAAAACTTGAAATATTCCTAAGCATGTGAATTTGGTTTTCCCAAATTAAAAAATAACTGAGAGTCAATGCTGTATAAACACTAGATAAACCCCCCCCAAAATAATTTGTTCATTAGGCATTAAAATAAAGCACCCTGAAAGGCTGAATAAATACTGAATGAAATCTAGCAAAAGAAGGACCTCAGACAGCATTAACCCATAGAGCAACCTCTAATAATTTACTTAACTACATAAAGACTACAAGGTTAGAAATTTCTACATTGGCTTAAATAAAATACGGTAGACTGTCTTGCTCTGGGTGTCTGCTCTCTAACTCAATTAGAGAAGCAGCAAAGTGGAGGCAGTCCAAGATGGTGGCACAGGAAGACTCTGAACTGACTTCCTCCCACGGACACAGTAAATTTACACCTACATATACAGCCATTCCTCCTGAAAAAGTGAGGGTGGATTGAATAGCTTCTACACAACAAACAACAGAGGAACCACACAGAGAACAGTAGCATACAAGATAACAACACAAACCACACCCGATTCAAGAACCTGCAGTAGGGAGGGATATCACTGAGGGTCCCAAGCTGACTCACCTGCCCTGAGGCACAGAAACAAAACAGCAATTTAAAGGGCAGCTAGACTACAAATGAAGGAAATCCATTTACTAACTCTAGAGGCTCTGCCAAATGAAGGAACTGCTGGAACTCTTTCCAGGGGTCAAAGACGCCTGCAAGCGCCACTGTTGATGTTCCCCACACCCATACTTGACAGTACTGATGAAAAGAGTCCAGGTACTCTAGCTGGCCTGCTATGACTGCCCCAGCAAATCTGGGCCCCCAAGCCCAGAACAGTTTCAGCTGTCCCACCATGGCAATCCACTGCCCTGTGCCAGCCCCAGCTCTAGCCATCACAACAAGGTGGCCCCAGAAGCTCCAGGATACGCCAGGCCTGCAGCCAATAGCTCAAGCTCTCCCACCAGTGTGGCCCTGGCACAGAGTACATTGGAAGCCTTCCCATGCCCACACCTGCTCAAGTCATCTGCCAAGGAGCCTGGGCCAACTCTAGCCCCAGCCATCCTGCCAAAGTGCCCTGGTGTAGCAAGCCCCAGGGCACCCCTAGCCCATGTCTACTCCAGCTCCAGCTGCCCAGCCAAATCCCCTTGGTACACACAGTCAACAAAGGAGACATTCCTATACAAGCCCACTCCTTCAAGACCAAGAGGTAGCTGTTCCACCAAATTTACAGACAAAAACACAGAAAGACAAACAATATCCAGAGAAAGAAGATGTTCAAAACAAGAGAACAATATAGAATAAGAGAGACAAATAGCTTTCTTGATAAACAGTTCAAACTAATGGTCATAAAAATGTTCACTGAACTTAGGAGAAGAATGAAGGAATACAGAAAGAAACCTTAACAAAGAGGTGGGAAATATAAGAGATTACCAAAGAGAGGGGGTGCCTCAGTCGGTTAAGCATCCGACTCAAGTTGGGCTCAGATCATGATCTCGGGGTCAAGAGATCGAGCCCTGGTGTCATGCTCTGTGCTGGGCATGGAACCTGCTTGAGATTCTTTCTTTCCCTCTGCTCGCATGTGCTCCTCCTACCCCTGCTCGCATGTGCTCTCTCACTCAAAAAAAAAGTCACAGAGCTGAAAATTTCAGTAACTGAACTAAAAGTACACCAGAGGGCATCAAGAGATTAGAGGATAAAGAAGAATGTATCACTGGAAGGCAAAATAGTGGCAATCACCCAGTCAGAATAGCAGAAGAAAAAAGAATTTTTAAAAAATGAGAATAGTTGGAGCGCCTGGGTGGCTCAGTCATTAAGCGTCTGCCTTTGGCTCACGTCATGATCCCAGGGTCCTGGGATCGAGCCCCACATCGGGCTCCCTGCTCAGCGGGAAGCCTGCTTCTCCCTCTCCCACTCCCCCTGCTTATGTTTCCTCTCTCTCTATGTCTCTATCTGTCAAAAAAAATAAATAAAATCTTTAAAAAAAAATGAGAATAGTTTAAGGGACCTCAGAAATGACATCAAGTATACTAACATTCACATTATAGAGGTTTCAGGAGGAAAAAGAGTAAGAAAATCTATGTGAAGAAATAATGGCTACAAATGTTCTTAACCTAGTGAAGGAAAGACATCCATGTCCAGGAAGCAAAGAGAGTTCCAAACCAAGATGAAACCAGAAAGAGCCACACAAAGATATACTATATTTAAAATGCCAAAGTTAAAGAGAAAATCTTAAAGGTAACAAAAGAAAAACAGTCACATATAAGGGAAACCCCGTATCAGCTGATTTTTGCAGCAGAAACTTTTTGTGGGCAAGAAGGGAGTGACAGTATACATTTAAAAACCTGAAAGGCAAAACTCATAACCAAGAATACTCCACGAGGCAAAATTATTCACAACTGAAGGAGAGATTTCCCAGATAAGCAAAAACTAAAGAAGTTCATCACCACTAAAAAGGCCTTACAAGAAATGTTAAGGGTCTTCTTTAAGTAGAAAAAAAGACCATAACTACAAATAAAATAATATATGAAAGAAACAAAATCTCACTGATAAAAATAAATATATAATAAAGGCAGTAAATCAGCCACTTAAACAGTATAAAAGTTAAAAAACAAAAATAGTAAAATTTACTATAACTACAATAACTAGTTAAGGGATACACAAAATAAAAAGATATAAAGTAAAACATCAGAACATAAAACATGGATCAGATGCGGGATTAAAGTTTAGTGCTAGAAATACATTTGACTTTAAGTAACTATTAGCTTAAAATAGACTGCCATATATAGGTCAATAATACAGAAACCTCGTAGTAACCACAAACTAAAAGCCTACAGAATAAACACAAAAAATAAAGAAAAAGGAGCCCAAATATAACACTAAAGAAAACTATCAAACCACGAGAGAAGAGACCAAGAGAAGAAATGGACAGAGAAAAGCTACAAAAACAAACAGGAAACAATTAAAATGGCAGTATGTACATACATACAAATAATTACTTTAAATATAAATGAACTGAATGTTCCAATCAAAAGACACAGAGTGGATGAATGGATAAACAGAAAACCAAGACCCATCTATATGCTGTCTACAAAGACTCACTTCAGATCTAAAGACACAGACTGAAAGTAAAGGGATGGAAAAAGATATTTCATGCAAATGGAAACAAAAAGAAAGCTTATGTAGCAATACTCATCAGACAAAAGAGACTTTAAAGACTGTAGGAAAAGACAAAGGGTATTATATAATAAAGGTGTCAATCCAAGACGAGGTTGTAACATTCATAAATATTTATGCCCCCAACACAGAAGCACCAAAATCATATATAAAGCAAGTATTAACAGACATAAAATTGACAGTAACACAATAATAGTGGGTGACTTTAATACTCCACTTACATCAATGGATAGATCATCCAGAGAGAATATTAATAAGGAAACACTGGCCTTAAACAACACATTAAACCAGATGGACTTAATAGATATATACAGACGATTTTATCCAAAAAACTATAGAATACATATTCTTTTCAAGTGCACATGGAACAGTCTCCAGATGTGAAGCCACAAAACAAATCTCAAAAAATTCCAGAAGACTGAAATCATAACAAGTATCTTTTCCAACCCCAATGGTAAAAAATTAGAAATTAATTAACAAGAAGATACCTGGAAAAAAACACAAACACAGGGAGACTAAACAATGCTACTAAACAATCAATGGGTCAACAAAGAAATCAAAGAGAACATCAAAAAATATGTTGAGACAAATGAAAATAGAAACAACTTTCCAAACCTATGGAACACAGCAAAAGCAATTCTAACAGGCAAGTTCATAGCAATACAAGCAAGCCTACCTCAAGAAATAAGAAAATTCCCAAATAAACAATCTAAATTTACACCTAAAGGAACTAGAAAAAAAAAAAAAGAACAAAACCCAAAGTTAGTAGAAGAACAAAGACCAGAGCAGAAATAAACAAAATAGAGATTAAAAAACAAAAGACAAGATCAATGGAACTAAAAGCTGACTACTGAGAAGATAAGCAAAATCAATAAACCTCTACTCAAAAATCATCAAGACAAAAAGAGAGGACCCAAATAAATATACAAGAAATTAAATAGAAAAAATTACAACTGACATGACAGAAATATAAAGGATCATAAGAAATTACTACAATTACATGCCAACAAACTGGAAAACCCAGAAATGGATAAATTCCATTTATGGATGAATTTCACTTTTCTAATAATTTATCCATTTCCTCTGGGTTCTGAGACTTGATTACAAAGAAATAGAAAATGTCAATAGACCAATTACAAGTAATAAAATTCAATTAGTAATTTAAAAGTCCAGGACCAGACAGCTTCATAGGTTAATTCTACCAAACATTTAAAAAGGAGTTAGTAACTATCCTTCTCAAATTATTTCAAAAAACTAAAGAGGAAGGAATGCTTCCAAACTCATTTTATGAGGCCAGCATTACCCTGATATCAAAACCAGTCAGACATCACAGAAAAAAAAAAAAAAATTTACAGGCAGTATCTCTGGTGAACACAAATGCAAAAATCCTTAACAAAGTATTAGCAAACTGAATACATCAAAAGGATCATACATCATGATCACTTAGGATTTATTTCAGAATGATTCAACATCTTTAAACCAATCAACAAAATACACCATTTTAATAAAATGAAGGATAAAAATCCTATGGTCACCTCAACAAATGCAGAAAGACCATTTAAAAAATCCAACATCCATTTATAAAAACTTTCAACAAAGTGGGTATAGAAGGAATGTACATCAATGTAATAAAGTCCATACATGACAAACCCAAAGTTAACATCACACTCAATGGTAAAAAGCTAAAAGCTCTTTCTCTAGGATCAGGAACAAGATAAGGATGCCCACTCTCACCACTTTTCTTCAACACAGTACTGGAAGCCTTGGCCACAGCAATTAGGCAAGAAAAAGAAATAAAAAGCATCCAAATTGGAAAGGAAGAAGTAAAACTGTTCACTACTGGAAGACAACATATATATATACACACACACACACACGTGATGTATACATACACAATGGATTATTACTTAGCTATAAAAAGAATGAAATCCATAGATGGACCTAGAGGATAATATGCTAAGTGATGTAAGTCAAACAGGTAAAGACAATACCATATGATTTCACTTATTGTGAAATCTAAAAAACAAACAAATGAAAAAAAAAGCAAAAAAACAGAAACAGACTCACAGATATAGGAAACAGACTGTTGGTTACCATAAGGGGGAAGGGGCTAGGGAGCAGGTGAAATAAGTTGAAGGAGAGTAAGAGATACAAACTTCCAGTTATAAAATAAATAAATAAGTCATGGGGCTGTAATGTACAGCATAGAGAACATAGTCAATAATATTATAATAACTTTGGTGACATAACTAGACTTATTATAGGGCCCATTCAGTAATATATAAAAATATCTAATCACTATGATGTATAACACCTAAAACAATAGGATACTGTATGTCAATTATATTTCAGTCAATCAATCAATCAATCCTCAGTGAGGTCCATTGTTCTATGGGGAAAAAAGGGATCAAGTTGCAGAAAAGCAAGAGCACTGATGAATGACTCAGCGTCACTTTAAATCCTGTAATAAAGCATAGACTGCTTCTTACCCTCCCAAAAATGCATTGACAGAGTAGTACTGTAAGATCAAGAGTAGCTTAAAATAAGATTTTCCAAAAAATTAAAGTATAATTTCTTCCAGGGAAGTGTTAATTTGTCTACTATGAGAGACTTTTTCATTTAATTATAATAAAGTAACAAAGTCTAACATTACTTTTCAATATAGTCAGTGGGGAAAGAACACCAGAAATAAAACACAGAACTGAAATATTATTTTGTTTTACTACAGTTCAAATCAATTTTACCTCAATATATAAATTGGAAACCCCCTCATAAAGTTGTTCAGTAACAAAGCAAAAAACCTGTTTTTAAAGAAATATTAGCAAAAGGTTCATTAAACTATTATCATCATTGAAAAATAAAAGCTTACTGGAAAGTCTTTATCCAGTTCATTTATCTGAATAGCAAAATTATCCGGAAATACTCCTTCTTTACCATTAAGTTCACCCTTCCACCAGCCAGCTTCTCCAGTCTCCTATAATGCAAAATGAGGAATAATTAAAATAACTGGGGTTATCTTTAAATAAGAAAAAAGTTTACAACAAAATGGGAAAGTACTGAATTCCATTATTTTTACAAGGAAAAAAAAGGGCTAAACAGATCATAAGGTCCTCCTAAAAGCAAATATTACCCACATATTACTTCCAGCAGTATTATAAAACTGGGTTTCATTTTTTTAAGTAAGCCAAATAATTTTAAAATTCCGTTTACAAGGAGAAAGGAAAAAGGAAAGTGGAAGAGGAGGTGGAGCAAGAATATGATTTTCTAAACTGTATCTTACTTAACATTCTTAACATTTTATATACCAAAAAACAAGCACATTATTCATTTGCCTTAGAAATTAACAAGATATTCTACAATTCTTTCCAAATACGCCCCCCCTTCCATGAGAAATTGGGTGATTATCAGTCCAAAACTATGGATATTAAAAATCACATACACTAAACCATCTGATAACAAAGTCAATTTAAAACAAAGGGAAATTTTTTAGAAATTATTCTATATGGTTATAACAAAACCAAAACATTTATAGTTTTCTTCTATTACAAATAGTAACGGGATTCTGCCCAGACCCAAATACTCCTGGGTTTTCTATTTCTTTTGCCATAATTTATTCCAAGTGATAAAACTACTTCATTCTTTGAAATAGCTGCATCACTTTCCACTGTATGGTTTTATAAACATTTCCATATTGATGGAATTTAAATTGTTACCTTCTTTTTCTTCTTTTTCTTTTTATGTCATTATTATTTTTTTTAGGAGTTTATTTATTTATTTGACAAAGAGAGACACAGTGAGAAAGGGACACAAGCAGGGGGAGGGTCGGAGAAGCAGGCTTCCCGCCAAGCAGAGAGCGTGATGCGGGGCTCGATCCCAGGACCCTGGGACCATGATCTGAGCCAAAGGGAGATGCTTAATGACTGAGCCACCCAGGTGCCCCTCTTTTTTTTTTTTAAGATTTATTTATTCATTTTGAGAGAGAGATCAAGCAGGGGAAGGGGCAGAGGGAGAAGATCTCTTTTTATATTATAAACAACAAACATTAGATGGGGAAAAATGTAATGAGGTGAACTAGGAAGTGAGAAGAGAAACCTGGAGGAGCTGAAGTTAGAGAAAAAACACACGATGGTAAAAATAATCCCCAATAAATCAATTATTAGATAGACAAGAAAAATGTTCTCAAAAAAAAGCCTTTCTGAGCACTTATTACGTGCCAGGTTCTCAAAGTTCCAGCTCCTCTAGAGCTTACATTGTAGGAGGAATGTAAGAATGAATAATTAAATAATGCACTGAAAAACTGAGAAATAGCTTACCTTACTTATCAAGTAGATTATCTCTCCCTCTTTAAAAGAAAGCTCATCTTCATTAGTACTTTCATAGGCAAATAATGTTCTACAATATTCCTTTGCTAAAATAAAGAATGTAAATAATGTAGTTTAAACAAATTGATTCTTTCAACAATACTTATTAAGCCTCTACTTTGTGTAAAAAAATGCACACTAGAAGCTATTAAAGATGAATGAATAATTTTGGCCAATACTATACACTGAATTAAGTAATAATTTCATTAATCCATGCACTCAAATAGTTACTAAGTGTCTACTATGTTCTAGGCGCAGTTCTAACTGCAGGGGGATACATGAGTGAACAAAGCACACTAAAATCTTTGACCCTGTCGTACTTACATCTCATAGGATCTAATATTCTGATCAAGCAGTACAATGTTAACAAACATCTTCAAAAAATCTAATAATGTATTGGAGCATGCTTCATTCCCAATATGCAAATTTTATTCAAAAACTTACCTTTAGTTTTACTTTCTGTGTCTGTTTTTGTTATGTCCACACTCTGTGCTTTGGATCCTACTGACTGTATAACTAAAGGCTGGAATAGAAAAGGATGGTATCAACTATTTTAGGTGAGAATTAAGATAATATTCTTAAATAAAATTTCCATTTGCATTAGCCAGCTTTCCCTAACGATACCTACAGCCAGGTTAGTAATGTGACTGACAACTCTGTAATGAAAAGACAAAGATGACATAAGCTTTCCTAAATGATAGCTCAGAACTTCACATTTTTAAAACTCCCTATCTTAAGGATAATACACATTCTCTGCTACCCATAATACAGTACTGTAATTTAATTTCAAACCTCTAAAATCAATAAAAACAATAGCATCTGGGACACCTGGGTGGCTCAGTCAGTTAAATGTCTGCCTTCAGCTCAGGTCATGATCCCAGAGGCCTGGGATCGAGCCCCGTGGGGCATCGGGCTCCCTGCTCGGTGGGGAGCCTGCTTCTCCCTCTCCCTCTGCTGCTCCCCCTGCTTGTGTTCTCTGACAAATAAATGAATAAAATATAAAAAAAAAAATAGCATCTGAAAATGTACTGAATACCAATCCCTTAGCTAAACACTTAATATACATTATAACTTAATCCTCAAAACAATCTGCATAAAGTAAGCACTATTATGTGCTCCTTTTATAGATTAGGAAGCAGTTAAGTAACCTGCCTACAATAACAGTAATTTAGTAGTGGAACCCAGATCTGAATCTAGTAAAGTCTGACTCCAGAAAGTGGCTCTTAAACAACAGCACTAAACTTCCTTATGATGACATAGGGAAGAAAACAAACTCTTTATACTTCATTGCTGCTATCTGAATAAAAATACCTAGCTAATGTTATAACCTCTGTAACTATAGTCTAGGAGAAAATTTTACCTTGTAAAGGACTAAAGTAAATCCTTCATACTAGTGTTTTCCTTGACTTCTCTCCCCAGAAAAAACATTACATTTGACCTTAGCTGTCATTAGTTAAAAATCTAAATGTACCAACTACCTATCACTGTGTGTTCTGTGTATTTTAAGATACTCACTTTAATTTCTCCCAATTCTACCCATCATTTCTTCTAATCTGATGTCACCCACAAACATAGCAAATGTGCTCTCTATCAATTCCTGGGTCAGTGATCAAAGCAAGGCTCAAAAGGCCATCAATACAGGGTAACCCTGAGACAACTCTCACTAATAATAACTCTTGAGTAGTGAACATTTTAAGTGGCATCTGAAAGAGTACTAGTGTAATCATTAATTAAATAAAGTTATTTGATATAAATCATAAGCTTTAGAGTTAGAAAGGAGCCCCAGATTATCTAACGTCCCTCATAATGCAAACACTGCTTCTCCAACATTCCTGGCTCTTACATGGCTATACAGCACCATTCCAAAACCACAAGAATTCCAATCTTCACCTTTAAAACCAAGAATCAATTAGGCTCCATAATCTTACTGCCAGACAGTCTCAGAGCTAGGAGAGGGTAGGGTAGAAAGTACAAGTTCTCTTTCCTGAATCCAAATCATTATTACATGAAAAAGTATGTAGCAAGCTGGGAAAGAAAAAATATGTTGAAACTAACCACTTTAGAAGAAAACTTGAGAATATATTTCACCAACCAAAACAGTCTTATAAGTGAAATATAGCTGAACTAGGCAAGCAAATACTGAAATACTTAAAATTCTTAAGAGTTAAATACAGACATACAACTGAGAACTAAAACGAAACAACACCCTAAAAGTCAATGGAAAAAGCTCCTATCTGAAATAAGTAATCTGTATCTCTAAGGTGTGAGCCTCAGAAACAATATAGCCTTGTAATTAGTGTTCTAGAAATTGTAGCTATTTTCCCCCAAAACAAAGACTTGTGGGTTTATTTTAAAATCTGTTATTAATTTGGAAGGAAAAAATAAAAAGGATCTCACCAAGTGGTAAAAAATAAAGTAAAATAAATAAAATCTGTTATTAGATGTTATAATTTATGGTACATTAATTTTGATTTATTTCACAATGCCAGTGAAATACTAATGGAAAATAAAGTTCTCCATACACTTAGAGAGAGATTAGCAAATTTCACCATAGCAGACAATCCAGAGGAAAGTTAAGTAGAGCCTAATTAACTTAGTATCTCATTGTGAATCCATTTTAAAATGACCCATGTTAGGCCTATTTCAAATTAAAAGAAAAAATATGTAATTTTAGCTTTTAAAAGGCAAAGCAAAAAAAAAAAAATCGCCTTTTCTATTTTTACCTATGATAACCAAAAACTCTAAAGTTTCCACTAAGAAAAGTTGGTGTTAAATTTACCAGTAAATGTTCTCATTTTAAAAGAACCAAATATAAACATTAAAGTAATCACTATAAAGTTGCAGTTTCTCAGTCTTCTCATTCATAACCAATTAGTGATCTCAAAAAAGGAAATATAACAGAGTTGCAAACTTTTACATTTTAAAAAATACTTAAGGAGAGAATAAGTGCAGTTAATCTAGAAGTTCAACATTATTACCTTTTCTGTTTTCTTCTCTTCTATTTCACTACCAGATGTTCTTGTCCTAAGTTTCACAGAGCCTTCTTTAAAAATATCTCCAAATCCAATTCCTCGAATTTTCTTTGGCTGTGTAACTGATCCAGGTGCAGTTTCATTCCCATTCCCCGGAGACGGTAAAGGTGAGGTAGTCCCAGTCAAAACAGTTTCTGAAAGAATAATTTGTTTTTGAAGAATGTAGAATCACAAAGATCTTGACTTTCCCCTTCCATACTGTTTACATTCTATACCTCCTAATTAAAAATGGTAAAATAAAAATTAAAAATTAAATGACAGACCACTAAAATATCCAATAAAGTAAAATTCACTTAAACTGATTATTTTGGATATTGTTTTAAACGATAACAATTTTAGGAATATTTAGGTAGTAAAATGCTAATTTAGAAATCCAAGAAGTCATATTATACAAGTTCCTTAACAAAAGCATGTCAAAATTCACAGCTCTTAGCCAAACATGACAGACCTGTGAATTTTGACATGCTTTTGTTAAAGAACTTGTTGCACAAAAATTAATCATTTTCTAAAAGTTTTGTACATAAGATTCAATCTGATCAAAGTAGGGGAGTTTCCAAATACAGCAACTAGTAATATTAGCAAATTTTTATTTTAAAAAGTCCATTTTCATTCTTAAAAGTTTAAGATCATTTTATCTCAGAGATGAATGAAGTCTAAATTTGAAACAATAAAAATTTAAACTACAATAAAAAATTTTTTAAAGAAATTTTAACATTATATAAGTAAGAAAGTTGTTTCTACAATCTTGCTCAGCAGCAAAGGATCTTATTTATAGGCTTTAATGAATTTATGAACAACCCATGGAAAATTGTATGGGTATTTTTTGAGCTTATTTTTCTGGGTATAAGAAGCATATCTCTTATCAGATTCTCAAAAGGCCTTATAATCTAAGAAAAAGTTCTAGAGTGTATCATCCAAGAAAATCCCAGAAACACTTCAGAATGGGGTTGAGGGGTAGGGAAAAACACATGATATCAGTTCACTGAACTAAAGGAGTCTGTTGAAGTTTAACAGTAAGAATAACAACAAGGTAATTAATAAAAATGGTAGCTACATTTATTCAGGGCTTAATCTATGGCAGGCACTTGCTAAGCACTGTACATGAATTATATCTAATTTACATAATCATTCATAGGCTTAACATTAAGAACTATTATTCCTCATTTTAAAAATAACTGGGTAAAGAGATATTAAGATTCCCCCCCCCCAAAAAAACCTTTCCAAAGCCATGTATGTAGTAAGTAACAAAGCCAACATTTGAACTGAATTCTAGATGATCCCAGAACCAAACATTTTAATTAGATTAATAACAATTAATAATCATTAATAATAATGGTTCAAACAACAAAAGCCTCCACTCACGTATCTGAAACATTTGAGAATTAAAGCAAACAACTTTTAATAACTTAAATGTAATGCTAACAAGTACAGTGATCTATTCTAACCACTTTCAATATTAGCCTAAGCCACATATCTTTTTGTAATATATTTTAAATTAGTTTATTAGAATGTTTACATACAATAAAATGAACCAATTTTAAATGGACATTCCAATATCTTTTGACAAATGTATGCACCACGGAACCACAACAATCAAGATATAGAACACTTCCGTCACCCAAATGGACATTCATACACCACCCTCATCAATCCTTCCTAAGTTCAAGCTTCAAGAAACCTTGATTTTCATTGTCACTACAGGTATCTGAGTTTCAAATAAATTTAATCATACAGCACATACGTCTTGTGTCTGCTTTTTTTGCTAGGCAGAATGTATAAACTATATCCATGCTGTTCCATGCATTCCTACTTCAGTTCTTTTTATTGCTGATTGGTATTCCATTGTACAGATATATCACTATTTATCTAACATTAAGAATGTTAACTGCAGGGGGGCACCTGGGTGGCTCAGTCATAAGCGCCTGCCTTCGACTCAGGTCATGATCTCAGGGTCCTGGGATCCAGTCCCACATAGGCCTCCCTGCTCAGTGGAAAGCCTGCTTCTCCTCCCACTCCCCCTGCTTGTGTTCCTGCTCTCACTATCTCTCTGTCAAATAAATAAATAAAATCTTTAAAAAAAAAAAAAAATTGTTAGCTGCAGGTTTTTCATAGATGAGCTTTGTTCAATTTATAAAGTTCCCTACTGTTGCTATTATGGAGCTTTTTTAGTGAAATTAAGTATTGAATACATAAAATTCTCTTTCTGCATCTACTGAGATGGCCATCTTTTAAGCTGTTTAATACAGTATATTAACTTTTGAATACATGGGATAAACATCATTAATTATAATATATAACCTTTACATATTTTACTTTTGAATGAATGGGGCAACTCCCTTTAATCATTATGTATAACCTTTACATATTTTGCTGGGCTTGATGTGCTAATGCTTTGTTTTGATTTCTGTGTTTATGCTCATGAGATAATGGTTTATAATTCATTTTTTCATGACTTCATCAGATTTTTAGATCAAAGAAATACCAACCTAAGAAATCTGAAAAACTCTGTGTAAGGTTAAATCCTTAATAGAATTCAGCAGTATTTTGTGTGAAGATTTTTGATAATGAATTCAAATTTCTTCATATGCTACTCAGACTATTAGTTCTATTTCTATTTTAATAAGCTGTATTGTTCAAGGAATGTGTGCATCTAAGTTACCAAATTTATGAGTATATTTTTTCATTATCCCTTTAATGTCTGATCTGCAGTGATACTCGTATCACTGGTTATTACTCAATCAGACATTTCCTATCTGATTATCAGTAATATTTTTTCCTTTTTTCTCTGAGCAACCATTAGAGCTTTAACAATTTTATACCTTTTTGAAAAACTCAACTGTTGAATTTGTTGATTTTCTTGAAAGTTGGTTTGTTCTTTATTTCATAGTTTTTTGCTCTCATTTCCTGACTTCTAATTATTTCAGGTTTACTTTACTCTTCTTTTACTGATTTCAGATAAAAACTTATGATTATTGACTTTTGTTTTTTTCTAGTATTAGCATTGAAAGCAATAAATTTCTCTATAGGTGCTGTTTTACCTGCATTCCACAAATTTTTATTGTTGTTTCCTTTTTTTTTTTTCATTTGAAAAACCAGTTTAATTTCCCTCACAATTTCTTCTTTGATCCACAGGTTATTTATAAATATTGCTTAATTTCCAAGTAACTGAGAATTTCCCAAGTATCTATTCCTGAAATACTTCCACTGGGGTCACAAAACCTACTGTGTAGGACTTCAAACCTTTTAAATTTCTGAGACTTGCTTGATGCCCAAACATTAAGGGTCTATTGGTAAATATCCCATGTACTTTTCAAAAGTATGCGTATTTTACTGTTATTGGGTTAACTATTTCAAAACATCAACTAGATCATTTATTTGATCATTTGACTCTTCTATATCCTTACTAATTTTTTTCTCCACTGGTTCTATCAATTAATGAGAGAAGCATGTTCAAATCTATGCATAGATTTGCCTGTTTCTTTCAGTTCTGGCAGTTTCTGTCTCATGTACTTTGTAGTTCTGGTATTAGGTTATACATATTTACAACTGTTACGTAATTTTTATGAATTGACTCCATCATTATGAAATGTTTCTTTTTAACCCTTTTTCCTTTGTATAGTAATATATCATTATTAATGTAACCATTCTAGATTGCTTATGCTTTGCACAGAATACCCTTTTTCTTTCTTTTAACCTGTATCTTAATACATCGAGCAAGTTTCTGGTAGGCAGCATATTATCCAGTCAACTGGCCTTTCAATTAGAGTTTTTAGACTTTTTTTTTTTTTTAAGTAGGTGACATGCCCAGCGTGGAGTCCAGTGTGGGGCTTCAACTCACAACCTTGAGATCAAGACCTGAGCTGAGATCAGACTTAATGACTGAGCCACCCAGGTACCCCTAAACCATTTAATTTTAATGTAATCACTGATGTGGTTTAAATCCATGATCTTGCTGTTTGTTTCCTATTTGCCCAGTTAATCTTTGTTCCTTTTTTCTTTTTTCCTTTGGCATTAACAAGAGACTTTATTTTTTCAGTTCTGGAGTCTAGAAGCCCAAGATCAGAGATGTTGTGGTGAGATCTCTCTTCGTGGCTTACAGATGGCTGCCTTCTTTCTCACTGTGCCTTCACAAGGCCTTTCCTCAGTATGTGGACATAAAGACAGTGGGCTCTGCTGTCTCTTCCTCTTTTTTTTTTTATTGAGATATAACTGACATATAACATTATATTAGTTTCAGGTGTACAAATAATGATTCCTTATGTGTATATATATTGTGAAATGATTACCACAAAAGTCTAATTAACATCTATCATCACACAGTTAACAAATTTTTTTTATGATGAGAACTTTTAAGATCTACTCTCCTATGACTTTTAAAATATACAACACCGTTTTATTAACTATAGTTACTATGCTGTACATGACATCCCCAGAACTTATTTAGGAAGTTAGTGCCTTCTAACTACCTTCATCCATTCCACCCATCCTATACCCTCCGCTTCTGGCAACCATCAATGTGTTCTCTGTATCCCTAAACTTAGTTTTGTTTGTTTTTAGATTCCACATCTAAGTGAAATCATACAGTATTTGTCTTTCTCTGTCTGACTTATTTCACTTATAATAATGTCCTCAAGGTCCATCCATGTTGATGCAAATGGCAAGGTTTTTCTTCTATTTTATGGCTGAAAAATATTCCATTGTGCATATATAAAACACATTTTTTTATCCATTAGTAAACAATGCTGCCATGAACACAAGGGTGCAGATATCTTTTCAAGTTAGAGTACTTCTCTTCCTCAGGTAAATGACCCAAAGTGGAATTTCTGGATCACACAGTAGTTCTAATTTTCTAAGGAACCTCCATACTGTCTTCACTAGTGGCTACACCAATTTACATTCCTACCAACGGTACAGGAGGGTTCCCTTTTCTCCACATCCTCACCAACACTTCTTGTCTTTTTGAAATAGCCATTCCATCAAGTGGTTTTGGTTTGCATTTCTCTGAATATTAGTGATGTTGAGCACCTTTTCATGTATATATTGGCCACCTCTACATCATCTTTGAAAAAATACCTATTCAGATCCTCTGCCTATCTTTTAATCATGTTTTTTGAGTTGGATGAGTTCTTTATATATTATGGATATTAACCCCTTATAAGATATATGATTTGCAAATATTTTCTCCCATTCCATAGGCTGCCTTTTCATTCTGTTGATGGGTTCCTTTCTGTGGAGAAGCTTTTTAGTTTGATGTAGTCCCATTTGTTTATTTTTGCTTTTGTTGCCTTTGCTTCTGGAGTCAGGTCCAAAAAATCATCTCCAAGACTGATGTCAAGGAGCTTACCACCTAGGTTTTCTTCTAGGAGTTTTATGGTTGCAGGTATTTGTTCGAGACTTTAATGCATTTTGAGTTGATTTTTGTGTTTGATGTCTCTCTTTTTTAAAGTATTTTTTTAGCATTTCATTTTATTATTAACTTATTAGCAATTCCTCATCGTTTTATTTTCTTAGGGGTTGCTCTAGGCTTATAATATGCAACTTTAACTTGGCCAAAAACCATTCAAATAAAATTATACCGCTTCACGTGTAATAGCCTTACAATAATAGGTACATTTCCATGTCATCTCTTCTGTGTTTACAGCTACTGTTGCCATGTTTTACTTCTACATAAACTATGTTTCCCATAATGTATTATTTTAAAGTCAATTACCTTTTAAAGAAATTTAAAAATGTAAAACAGTGTTTTATACTTATCCACATATTTACCTATATTTCTGTCACTCTTCATTCCACTTATATAAATACAAGTTTCCACCTGGTATCATTTTGCTTTTTTTTCCTAGAGAACTTTAATTCTTTAGAGTATAGCAGGTCTGCTAGCAATGAATTCTCTATTATTATTTGTCTGAAAACTTTATCTCACCTTTATTCTGGATAATATTTTCACGAAAATAGAATTCTGGGTTGACCACTTTTCTTCTTTCAGCACCTCAAAGATATCATTCCATTGTCTTCTGCCATACTTAGTTTCTGATGATTATCTGTGGTTTTTATCTTAATTCTTCTCTACTTAAAGTACCTTTTTCTTCTAATTCCTAAGATTTTCCACTTTACTGTTTATTTTCAGCACTTAATTATAATGTGCCATTGCAAGCCCTGTGTGGGTGTGTGTGTTTATCCTTTTTGAATTTGTGGATTTATAGTTTGCATCAAATCTGGGCATATTTTAACATTCTTTCTTCAAATTATTTTTCCTGACCACCTTTTCTCTACTCTTTTTCTCTAACTCAAGCTACACATGTTAGACTATTTAAAATTATCCCAAGTTTTCTGCAGTCTTTATCCTGTTAGTGCTTCATTTCGGATGGAGTCTATTGCTACGTGTGTAAGTTTCAATTCTCTTTTCTTCATTCTCTAGTCTACTGTTGAAATTCCACAAGAAGGAATTCATTACAGATATTGTGTTTTTCATCTCTAGGAGTTAGTTCCATTTGGTTCTTTTTTAATGTCTTCTATTTCATTCATTACATTCACATTTTCTATTACATCCTTGAGCATACTGAGCATTTTTATTATAGTTATTTTTAACATCCTTGTTGCGAATTCCATCATTTCTGGTTCACTTTCTATCAACTAGATTTTCTTCCAAACTGTGGGTCACATTTTGCTACTTCTTGATATACAGCTAGTAATTCATTTTATTTAATGTTGTTGAGGGCTAGATCTTGTTGTAATCCTCTAAAAACCAGTGATTCTTGGGGCCCTGGGTGGTCCAGTAGGTTAAGCGTCCAACTCTTGATTTCAGCTCAGGTCATGATCTCAGGATCATGGGACTGAGCCCTGCGTCAGGCTCCATGGAGCCTGCTTAAGATTCTCTCTCTCCCTTTCCCTCTCCCTTTGCCCCCACCCCCCAAGAAAATTTAAAAAATTTAAAAAAGTTTTAAAATAAAAAAACAGTGATTCTCAACCTGGGGTGCTTTTATCCCGCAACGGATACATGGGAACATCTGGAGACAATTTTGGTTATTACAACTGAAGAGTGCCACTGATATCTAGTAGGTTTAGATCAGAAATGTTTATAAACATTCTATATGCACTGGATAGACACCCCCTCCCAAAGTAAAGAGTTATCCTGCCCAAATGTCACTAAGGACAAGGTTGAGAAACCCTACATTAAAGAGTACTAATTATGGGGGCACCTGGGTGGCTCAGTAGGTTAAGCATCTGCCTTCAGCTCAGGTCATGATCCCGGAGTCCCGGGACTGAGCCCCACATCAGGCCCCCTGCTCAGTGGGGATTCTGCTTCTGCCCCTCCCCCTGCTCCTTTTCTCTCTCTCAAGTAAATAAATAAAATCTTTAAAAAAAAAAAAAGAGTGCTGATTTTTTTTCTGGCAAACAGGCAAGTACCTGCATATTAGTGTGAAGCCTTCTCAGGGTAGAACTAGAATAGCTTCCATTTGAACACCAATCTACCCTCACTTCACCCTTCCACTGAATTGCCCATGTATTCAATAAAGTCTCTCAAAACCAGATGGAGAGAATTCAAACAATTCTTGATCTTGTGTAAGCACTGGAAATTATTCAGGTTAATCCCAGTGATTTATTTTTCTTCACCAACTATTCATGTCTAAGCTCATGGGGTTTCACTCTATGCATTCACAGACTGATATTAGCCAAACACTCAAGGAAACCCCCTAATCACACTGTTGAAGCGCTTTCTCTCCTCCCTCCCCCAACCACCCTCTCTCTTTCCCCAAGTAATCAGCTCCACAATTCTAACTACCCTGGATTCCTTGAACTCAAATCTCTTAACTCCTCAACAAAACTGACAACCTTCTGCTGAGGTTCACCCTTTTGGCACTGCAGTCCAAAAATTAGTTCCTGGTAGAAATTCCGGACAATGATAGGATTTTCCTTGTTTCCCCTTTTCTCAAGTATCTCATTCTTGTGCTTCCTATTGTCTGAAAAAATTTGTTTTCTATAATTTGTTCAATTTCCCGGTTTGTACAGTAGGAAGGTAATTCCACTGTCTTACCTCCTCACTGCTGAATTGTGTTCTAAATATTGTAATATACATCTGCAATAACCAGCTTATCAGACAAAACAATATTCAGACACAGAACAGTGTGAGGTACCTACCTGAAAGGCTTTTTTGAAACAATCTATGATATTAATAAGCTGCACATTAATAAAGGCAACATCATCAAATTATTCTAAGGTACGATTTTCAGTTTTTACAATTATGGCCATAAAATGAAAATTTTATTTTAGATTTAGTGACTGTAAACTTTACTGGAGTCATTAAAACATATCATTAAAATAAATGGCTAGATATTAAAAATATCTAAACACGAAGGATAGGCTAATTACTTTCAGCTCATTGAAAATTGTCAAAACTACTATAATGACTATTCTTTTTAAGATTTTATTTATTTATTTCACAGAGAAAGAGAGAGCGCATGAAAGAGCACAAGCAGGGGGTGCAGCAGAGGGAGAGGGAGACGGTGAGAGGAGCAGAGAGCCTGATACAGGGCTTCATCCCAGGACCCCAGGATCATGACCTGAGCTGAAGGCAGATGCTCAACTGACTGAGCCATCCAGGTGCCCCTATAATGACTACTGAATCGATGGCTGGAAGGCAGCACAGTGCAGTAATAAAGCACATGAACTCTAGAGTCAAATCATATCACCTCCTCCACTGTATGTGCCCAGTTTCTTCACCTATAAAACAGGATTCTTCATAGGATTGCTATGAGGATTAAATAGATTACTATAAAGTGCTTAACAGGGTCTGGTTCAGTGCCTATGATTTTTGAAGAGTTTAAAGATGTATTGCTGAGCACCATTCAAGCAAGAGACAGCATTATCACATAGAAGAACCAAAAAATAAAAGGGAAAATGTCTTAACTACTACAAGGAAGAATGGGTGAAGAAGGGGTAGGAGAGAAAGGAAAAGAGGTAGATGGGGAAAGCGGCCAAACAGGAGGTTTTATAATCAGACAAAAGAGAAATCTTACCTATATGGTATTCCTAATATTTTTATGCCTATATACTTTATCTGTCAGATTGTCCTTGAATTTCTAAGTTTGTAGAAAAATTATATCTACATTTTATGTGTGCTACTGTCAGTCAAAAAACATAACAAGCAAGTGTTCCTATTAGGCCTAAAATTCTTTCTCCCTTTTTCATTAAATCTCTATAAGCAAAAGCCACTAAATGTCTTGTACCTCCGCATAAAATGACAAAAGAACCAAGAGTCCCAAAGTAAAATCATTGGGAAAAAAAAACAAAACAAAAACAAAAAACCAAGAATCTTTATGTGAACTACACTGAGTGCTAAAGTAGAAACTTGATGAAAATACAAAGCATTTAATGGAAGCAATCCAAGTTCACTATTAAACTAAATGGGAACTCATGTAGAATATCTTAAAGTAAAATATGTAAACCAAGTAGAAGGACTTAGAATCTAAAGTTGCTGGCACAAATTCCCCCTTTTTACTCCAAAGAGTATCTTTTACCATCATTCAAAGATTTTAAAAATAATCCTACATTTCCTAAGAAAATGTTGCATGTGTTTTAAGTAGTTAAAATCTGTATTCCTTAGTTCCTAAACAGAATCTTTAGAAACAGCATCTAGCTATAACCTAATTTACAAAGACTCATAAAATATTACCAGTAAAAGCATCAAAGCCCCCAACAATTTTCCTTACAAAGCTGTTTACTTCAGGCTGTTCAAGGTGAATGCTAATGTGGAACTACAGACACCACCTTAAATCCCGCAGACCAGGCTGCAGGCCACCGAAGTTCGACCCAGCACCTTTGGCACGACCAGCGTACACCGCCATCACACAAGCTCCTGTGCCCCACCAGCAATAAGCACTGTCTTCTTTTTCAGAGCTTGAATAATCAAATTAAAACACTGTTCACTTCTCCTAAGAGAATGACTATTTCTACCCATAAGAAACCAGAACTTCTGAAGAACAATCCATCAGGGTTTCTTAAACATTTTATGCCACGCATCCCTCCAACAGCCCAGTGAAGCCCAGAGGGATGCATGGCTCTAACATTTAACTACTGGGACCCTTTTAATCGCCTCAAAATTCTGACCTCTCATTCTTAGCATCTCTCCTCTTTTATAGAAAAAAATTAGAAATCAGACATCTCTCCCTCAGCTTCTCGACACTAACTCTGATGTATCGCCAATCAATTGAGACTAATGATACCTACAATATGAATCTCATTCCCTCTACCTTCTGGGTAAATCCTGTTCTGATGATAAATCCCATTCTTCCAAATATGCATCTTCAACTTCTTCCTCTGTACTTGTTCTTTGCCATTAGCATTTAAAAATGATCAAGACTTTTCCTTCTTAAGAACAAAAACATTCTTGAATATGTTGTCCTCAACTGCTGGACTGCTTTATACTTCCTTTCTCCACTGCTCTCCGCGCCCCCCAATCAACTCAGCTTCTGTCCCAATCACCTTTCTTTACTGTGCTTATCCAGGTCATTAATGATCTCTCCATCCCTAAATCCAGGATTACATTTTCTCTCTTATCTAACTTATCTTAACTTCACAAGGAGCATCAGACATTACTGTCTATGTCCTCCCTGAAAAACTCTCTTTCCTTGACTACCACATACTCATAGGTTTTCTCCTGGCTCTCTCTCTGTGCCCTCTTGGTCTTCTTTTTAGTAATTGTATCTAAATCCACACCATAAATGTTGCTACATAGGATTCGGTCCAGAGCTCTTTTCTTCACTCTAGACCGTCTCTCTAGGTGATCTCATCTAACTCCTGCAAAGGCTGAGACAGGAATGTTCCTGACACCTTTAAAAAACTATAAGGAGACCAACATGAACAAAAGGGAGAGTTAAGTAGGAGACAAAGTCAGAGAGGTAGGGGAAGACATTGGGGGTGCCAGGTCAGAGGGCTCTGTAGTCAATTTAAAAAGACTTTGATTTTTACTCTAAGTAAAATATGTACCTACTAGAGTGTGAGCACATTAACATTCAGGAAGCAGGTAATGGCAAATTAAGAACCCACTGCAATTGTACAGCAAAAGATAACTTACACCAGGTAGAGGCAGTAAAAGAAAACAGTTCTATTTTTAAGATTTTATCTGTTTGAGAGAGAGAGAGAGCACGAGTGGGGTGAGGGGCAGAGGGAGAGACAGACTTCCCGCTGAGCAGGGACCGTGATACAGACTCGATTCCCAGGACTCTGGGATCATGACCTGAGCAGAAGGCAGATGCTTAACCGACTGAGCCACCTAGGCGCCCTAAAAATAGTTCTATATATTTATTTAGTAGGTAACAAAATCTGTTAATGAATCAAGTGTGGAATGTGAGATTAAAAAGAGTTAAAGATGAATCCAATTCTTTGGTTTAAATAAAGGAACAATGGAGTTGCCATTAACTCAGATGAGGAAGACTGTATAGAGCAAATCTAGGTAGAGAAAAGGACAGATGACCAATTTTGACTATCTTAAATTTGAGATGTCTCATAGACATCTAAATGGAGATTTTTATAGGTTTAAGATGGGGAGAAGACTTTATACAAGGGAGGAAAATACCGGAAGCTGTAGTCACTGGCTTTACAGAATATGGGGGGAAACTGAAAGCAGGTCCTACTTAGCAAATAAAGTGGAATGTAAAAGATGATATAGGACACTCTAAACAAAAAGGGTTACATATATCTGACAAAATGAAAAAGGAGTCATTTCATTATAAAAATGGAAACATAACACTTCTTTACAGAAGCAAAGCTTTTCCTGAAATTGAATATTAGAAGATATTTACCTAAATAAGTAAAATAGACTAAAAAGACTATAAAAATACCAATTAGAGACAGAGTATGTTACACTTCATTAGGGCATAGGAATAGTGGACATCAATTCTGTAAATAATGCATTAGATGGAACTCTTAAATCAAAGCTTAAAGATCTGTATTCTTTTATCGCAAGAGTTCTAAAGTTCTTATAAAGCACTCACTTCCTGGCATTCAAATCAATATGCAAAAACTTTGTGCCTAAAACTTAAAAGAGTTTTTTTTTTTTTTTTTTAAAGGGAATTATAGTGTACTTCAACCACTGACCTCCCCCCCCATAATCAAAGCTCCACATTTAGAATGCAGTGTTATTTTAAAAGGGTTAAGTAAGCAAGGAAGTACATTTTTAACAGACATACTTCTGCAAAGTTACTAAAATTCAAATAAGGCTGAATAGTGCAAGAAAGTACCCAAAGTATTTATAATTATAAAAATTTAAAATAAAAATTTATAAATATAAAATGTAAAAATATAAAATATAATAAAATTTAAATTGTATTTCTTTTGCTAGTGGTCCCATATAGCCTTAAAATTCTGGGGTGCCTGGATGGCTCAGTTGGTTAAGCGTCTGCCTTTGGCTCAGGTCATGATCCCAGGGTCCTGGGACAGAGTCCCTCATAGGGCTCCCTGCTCAGCAGGGAGCCTGCTTCTCCCTCTGCCTGCCACTCCCCCTGCTTGCGCTCTCCTCTCTCTGTCAAATAAAT
Source organism: Phoca vitulina (assembly GCF_004348235.1). Classification (NCBI taxonomy): domain Eukaryota; kingdom Metazoa; phylum Chordata; class Mammalia; order Carnivora; family Phocidae; genus Phoca; species Phoca vitulina. The sequence continues at coordinate 35,985,859 of NW_022589714.1, forward strand.
AAAATCTTTAAAAAAAAATGTTTGTACATATTTTAAGAGCTGAGTTTACATGGCATCATAAACATCATTTCACCATAAGCTTTAATTCATAATAATTTTTTGAGGCGGGGAGGGGCACAGGGAGAGGGAATCAAGCAGACTTCATGCCCAGCACAGAGCCCTACACAGGGCTCAATCTCACAACCCTGAGATCATGACCTGAGCCGAAATCAAGTCGGACGCTTAACCAAGTCAACCAGGCACCCCAAATGTTAAAAATAAATATTAGAAGATCCAATACCTATGAAACACATGAACAAAAATATGCATCAGAAGTAATTCAGGGGACAGTCTGCTAAGTAATAACTATACCACTATGTTTTCTGTACTTGTTTGTTCTCAATGTTTTTACACATCTTCAAGACATGAGTTCTGACTTTAGAATACCAAGTATTCTCAAATAAGTAGAATATAAAATAGTATATGTTTTTATGACTCTTATATATCTTCCTATCTAAATGATTTTCTATATTTCAATGTAATCAGCAACTGCATTGAAAGAATGATTTCAATGTCCCAACCCCACTCCACTATAACTCCCAGTATTAGGAATACAATAGTTACCCACAAATGCTAAATGATCAAGCCCCTAATTTTAAAAGCACAGTGCTCCATGCAAGTAGGTTAACCAACCATAGCAGAGACTGATTCATCTACTCTCCCTAGGAATAACCCGTACCATGTCCTTGCGCTCCAGAAAACAGATGACATAATCAACTGGTATGAGGGCTACCTGTTCCATATATAAATTACTAAGTTTTTTTTACACTATCCCCCCCAAAGTGGTGGCCCTATAAAAAGGCACATAATGACATGAGAGAAAATATAATACACCGGAATAAAAATTAAACAGATCATAAGCTATTCATTTTTTGGATCCCTACAGTAAGCAGTAAGCAAACAAAGAAAAAGAACAGTCTCTGTCTATAAACAGCTGACAGTCTATTGGAGAGGAAAAACATAAACATGTGAATAGCCATACGTGCCACGATAAAAGTCTGCATAGACTGGTCAAATGAACTTCAACAAGGGTGTTATGGCGACTCAAAAGAGGAAAGGACTCTCTCTGTAACAGCTTCACCACGGGTCTTAAGGGTAATTATTAACCTTGCTTCAAGTTTACGCACTCCTTGCTTGCTTTAAATCCCTTGATCTGCAGCAGAACTAACTTTCTTTGAGATTTGCAGATCACTGACCTTGAGGACTAAAGGACCAGACTTTCTCAGAAGATAAGGCCTGACTACATTGAAAACAGCTGCCACTGATGCCAGCAAGTCCATTCCGGGTCATGTCAACATATGGCTACACCGCCTGGGCGCCAGCTTCTCCTGCAGGTTACCCTCCCCCTTTTTTCCCATGCCTTCCCGTTTAAAACTCTCCAGCTTCACCTGGACAGTGAAAATGGCTTTGAGACATTATTCCACCATCTTCCCAGGTTACCAGCTTCCTGAATAAAGCAACCTTTCCTTTCCCACCATCACTTGTCCTTTGAGTATTGATTTTTCTAGCAGTGAGCAACCAAACCTGAGCTTGGAACCAGTTCTCTGTCCAGTGACATCCTTAACAAATGCTGCTAGCAAAATTGGATATCCACATGCAAAACAATGAAGTTGAACCCTTGTCTTAAACCATACACAAAAATTTACTCAAAATGAATTAATGACCTAAACAACAAACCAAAAATTATACAATTCCTAGAAGAAAACACAGGGAGAGAGTTTCATTTGCACTGGATTTGGCAATGATTTCTTAAATATGATACTAAAAGCATAAGCAACAAAAGAAAAAACAGACAAATGAAACTACCTATATGAAAAACTTCTCTACATCAAAGGAAACAATTAACAGAATGGGAGAAAATACCTGCACATCATATATCTGATAAGGGATTAATATCCATAATATATAAAGAATTACTACAACTCAACTACAAAAGGAAAAAAACCAAATAACCTGTCTGAAAAACAGACAAAGGACTTGAACAGATACTCCTCCCAAGATGATACACAAATGACCAATAAGCATATGAAAAGATGCTCAAGATCACTAATCATTAGAGAAATGCAAATCAAAATCACAATGAGATATCATCTCATACCCATCAGGACAGCTAATAAAAAAAAAATAAAATAAAATAAAATAAAAAACAACCCAGAAAACAAGCGTGTTTGCTGAGGATGTGGAGAAATTAGAACCCTTTACACCGTTGGTGGAAGTGTAAAATAGTGCAAACACTATGGAAAATGATACGGCATATCCTCAAGAAATTAAAAATAGAACTAGCATATAATCCAGCAATCCCACTTCTGGGTATATATCCAAATGGAAAACAAGGTCTCAAATATCTGTATGCCCGTGTTTTAACAGCCCATGTTTTACTCACAACTGCCAAGAGGGGGAAACAACTCAAACATCCATGAATGGATGAATGGATACACAAAATGCAATACATACACAGAGTAGAATATTATTCAATCTGAGAGAATACTGTAACATGCTGTAACATGGACAAACTTTGAAAACATTATGCTAAGTGAAATAAGCCAGTCTCAAAAAGAAAATATTGTATGATTTCATTTATATGAGGTATCTAAAGTGGTCAAATTCACAGAAACAAAGTGGAATGGTGGTTCAAGGGGCAAGGAATGAGGAGTTATAGGAGTTAATAGGTATGGAGTTTTGATTTGTGAAATGAAAAAGTTCTGGAGATCTACTGCATGGCAATGTGAATATACATAAAACTACTGAATTATGCTAAGAAAATGGTCAAGATGATAAATTGTATATAATGTGTTTTTTATAACAATTAACAATTTTTTTTAAAAAAACGCCTGTATAGTGGAAAACAAGGGGAAGAACAATTAGAAGGAAAATAACAGAAGTTTAGAAAATACCATCTTCTAAAATAGTTGTAGTCAGAGCTGCAGATATTTTTAATGTTTCCTAGATTATTTCTGAAAATATGAAAATGTACAAAGTAATTTTTTTAAGTGACAAACAATGTATTCTGTTTAGAACTGTTTTCCACCAGCACCTCTTACACTCAGACCATTTTAATCCAGACTGAAATGTACTAATTTGAGTTCATATTTGTCTTATCCCTCAGAGGCCTGGACCTTAAGCTTCTGGACTGCAGAGGGGATTCTGTGCCCTCACAAAACCAGCCTAGCACTTAGCACATAGAAGGCTTAAGAAATATTCACTGATTAAACTGTCCTCTACCGCTTCCTAAGGTCATTTATTTTATTCTAAAAATAAGATTAGAGTTAAAACTATTCACCAGACTGATTTATACCATCACTCTATTACCTATTATTACTAAAACTGATTCTTAAAACCCTTTCCTGAAAATTCCCTTTAAAAGTAAAGTAAACTCAATTATTTATTTCATTCATCTCTACGGCTAACGGGCTTAAAGATGAAATCATTGCAGACTAGAATGCACCCTGTGTATTAAAATAGAATTAGAGGTACCAGTAGAAATAGGTAGGCAGGGAGGTAGGTAGGTAGGTAGAGAGATGGATGATAGGTAAAGAGATATAGGAGTGTGTATGTGGGCATGTGTGTACATGTGAAAGCATTCCCCCGTTTTATCTACTAAGAGTGCCTAGAAGCAATAGCACCCCAGGATCAATGAGCACACCTGTACTCAGATCTCAGTGTTTAACTACTATACCTCTCTAAAAGTAACCAACTTTGCCTGAATAAGTAGCTGATTAAGGATGAAGTAGGTAAAGTTCAACATGAGCCTGGAACATCTTGTACAACAAAATAACAAAGTGCTCAAACAATGATGAAGACCTGTTCAGAGGACACAGCAATGCAAACTGATCCATAATGAGAAAAAAGCAGACCTATGATCACCTGGAACCAGAGACAGAAACAGAGATGGACTGTATCAGGGAATGAGGAATATTCTGGGGATGATGCAAATGTTTTGTACATTTATTGTGGCAATGGTTTTCATGGATGTATACTGTACATCTGTCAAACTCACACTGCATATTTTAAATAGACAGATTATATATAAATTATATTTCCAATAAAGTTGATTTAAAATAAAATCACAGAAACTAATTTGAAGGAGCTTTCATGGGCCAAATCTGGTAGTATCAAAATAAATAACAGTAACAGATTAATACCTAGTAAATAAAATAGAACCCACTGGTGAGTCCACACCGATAAATAAACAAACTGAGCAGAAAGAAAAGTTCTTTAGAGAAGAATGTCAATTTTATAGTCTCAAAGTATTTCTCCACAAGACACTTACCAATTATAAAGAAAACAACAGTACCCTTACACTGGCAGCACAGCTTTAACCAAGTAATTAAATTGAACATCACCAAAAAGAAAGCACAGACATCATGTGCCTCCTGATACAATGCAATGAGATAACATTTTGTAATCCTGTTAATAAAAGACAACCTGAAACTAATCATGAAGAATCTGAAGGAAAGCCCAAACTGGGATCCATTATATAAAATATCAGCATAAATCCTTCAAAATTGTCAAAAAACACAATGAAACACTGGGAAACTATTCTAAAGAAACTTGAGAAATAAATTCCCTGCATAGTCTTGTCCAGAATTGGGAGAAAAAAACAACTTTACAAAGCATATACTAAAACAATTAAATCTGTATGTGAACTATGAAATAAATAATAGTCAATATTAAATATTGTCAATATTTAATGTCAATTTTGAAAATATACTGAACCTCACTACATACATTTTTCCATACAGAAAAAGATCTACTTTAGATCCCTGCATTACCACCTTCGAATTTAATTTCTCTTACAAAAAACAAAAAACAAAACAAAACAAAAAAACAAGGGTGCCTGGTGGCTCAGTCAGTTCAGTGTCAGACTCCTGGTTTCAAGCTCAGGTCACCATCTCAGGGTTGTGAGATCAAGCCCCACATCAGGCTCTGCGCTCAGGGCAGAGACTGCTTGAAATTCTCTCTCCCTCTCCCTCTGACCCTCCCCCTGCTCACTCACACATGCTCTGTCTCTCTTTCTCTCTAAAATAAATAAATAGACCTTAAAAAAAAAAAAAACTAAACTCCACAGCAATTCTTAAAAATAAAAATAATTTAAATTCAGCTTTGGGATAAAATGTTCTCTCTTTTTTTTTAAGATTTTATTTATTTATTTGACAGAGAGAGACACAGCCAGAGAGGGAACGCAAGCGGGGGAGTGGGAGAGGGAGAAGCAGGCTTCCCACCGAGCGGGGAGCCTGATGCGGGGCTTGATCCCAGGACCGTGGGATCATGACCTAAGCCGAAGGCAGATGCTTAACAATTGAGCTACCCAGGCGCCCCTGGGATAAATGTTCTCAATCATACTTTTAAATGGTGAGCAAATTTAAGATGAATTTGTGGGTAAGCCTATAAATGAGGGCAATCACAAAATATTAAATGATATTCTGGCTACACAAAAAACTAATTTATTATCTGAATATGAACAAAAACAAAAGCAAGATTTTTTAATTAAAAAATTCTAAAATCTCTGAAGTAGTTATGACATTTGCAAACTCAAATCAAAACATTAGTACATCTTAAGTGGAAAGAAATCAGATAACATAAGTAGTATTAACTCATAATCAGGGTACTAAACTTTTACTTTGGGTTGAAACAGACATCAGGGAAGGAAAAATATTAAATTATTTGCCTAGATATTTAGTTCATTTTAAGTCCCTGTCATAGCTGCTTTTTACAAGTAGAAAAACTGAAGCTCATAGTTCAACAAGAACAGAGTTTCAAAAAATACCAAATAAACATCAGATCATATATAATTTTATTTAAATCTATTCAAATTTTTTAAATAATCTACCTGAATCCTCCTGGGCTTCATGAGTTTCACCATCATCTGTTACCTCTAATTCTTTCACAAAATTTGAGGGAAACAGTCCCAACTTGTTGTTCAGCGTTCCACTCCACCAGCCTTCTTCTACCTGAAAGAGTTCACAACTCAAAAATAATAAAAAGTTCTCTTAAGTAAAATCTTCCCACTATGGGAAAATTAAACTACATTAAGTGAATGAGCACAAAGTTAGTGATGCAAAATAATCCCTCTAAATCTGTAAGAAAATGGTGAAAAATATATTTTAAGTAGATTAAATCTAAATTGATTAGACTTATCATATATGGGATTAGTCATATCAGTAGCATTTACAATGAGAATTTGTAATCAACTGCAATCCACGGTGTAAGTAATTTTTATAAAAGTATCAGATAACCAAGAATAACGTATTAATAGCAGAAAGTAGATAGCTCTCTTCTGGAACATCACTCTTTTAAACACCACTGAGCCTCAATTTGTAATTATTTCAATATTTGTAATATGTTTCATATATTATTTAAGTATATGAAAATTCAGATTTACAAAAAGTTTGATGAATATAAGAATATAACTTCCCAAATGCCACATAAAATTACTAAGCCTTTTACTTAAACAGTGAATCTTAACCCAAGTAAGAAAAAGAACACTCCCCAAACATCAACCAGAAATATCCTCGGGAACCAAACTCTTTAGAAAAATACTTACATTCACTAGTAACAAGGTTACTAATTTTCATGGTTATTTAATACTATTTAATAATTTTTAAAATGTGTAATTTTTACATAGGATGCTAAAAGGTCTTAATAGGTAAAAGAAAAATTTTAAGAGTAAACTATTCACTTAACAGCAGAACATGAAATATCACTACTAGAAAAGGCTCTTTATTTAAAATATGTTTTAAATGTTTTTCACTTCAGAATTACAAAGCAAACTTTAATAAGTTATTCGTCCAACAGGCACTCACTATGTATGAGCCATGGTGTTAACTGCTAGTGAAAGACTGAGAATTTGCATATAAGAAATCTCTGCCCTTGAGTGAAACAATCTAAAGAAGAAAACAAATACTAAGCAGATATTACAATGTAATGTAAGAGGTACCACAACAAAAGTATGAACAAATTGCTGTAAGAGCACAAAAGGGCTTAAAAGATTCAAAAAGGCTTCCCTAAAAAGAAATGACAAAAAAAGCTGGATATTAAAGACTGAATAAGAGTTTTCTAGGTACAAACCAAGTTAAAAATACGGTGACATAAAAATAAAGGATTTATTCCTGGAATATATACAGCTGAAATACAAGATGGCTAGAATACAAACTGTTGGAGGGAGAAATGGAAAGCTCTTAAGACTGAAGAGTTCAGAATTTTTTAGCAGACTTAAGGAGACACCAAAGGATTGAGAGTTCTTCAAACCAAGGTGATGGAGATATACAGACCAAACTGTAACAGATACAACTGAGAAAAACATCAGGAAACTTAATTGTCTACACCTGCAATCCCAAATTGGCAGCAACTGAGTAGTTAGGGTAAAAATAACCTTGTAATTCCCATAAATTAAGGAATTCCTAAGAGGCAGGATAGTATAGCAGTAAAGAATAATGACTCAAATTGTAGATTCGGATTCTGGCTCCTCTGCATCCCATGCATATGGACTTGGGCAAAAATGGCTGAAACAAGATCTCCTATCCCACATGATCATCTACAAGGTAACCTTGACATTCCACCAAAGATGGTCTTTGTTCCATTGCCTTCAATCTTGCTGGCTTTTGACATGCTTGTAGCCAATAAAATATGGTGAAAGTGACACTATCACTTCCAAGGTCAGATTATAAAAGGCTATCACCATGTTTGCTGAAATGTTTATACTAAGAGCCCTGAAATGGCATGCAATAAGTCCAACTATCTTGGGGCCTCACACAATGAGAAAGCCAAGTCAAATGGAGAAGCTACCTAATAGGTCTCCAGAGGCAGTCTTCGAGCCTTTTAGGTACCAATCACGTCAGTTAAGGCGCCTTCCCATGATTCCACCAGCACCCGAACTTTGAGTCTTTCCAGTTGAGCCCTCCAGACATCTTGGAACAGAGGCACAAGCCATCCCAACCGTGCCCTATCTGAAATCTTGAGTCACACAACCCATGAACCTATTAAGATAGCTATTCTTGGCTACAAAGTTTGCACCAGCATGTTATGCAGCAACAGTAACTAGAACAGCCCATCACTTATCTTCCATGACTCCATCTCTTCATATATAAAATGGATATAAAAATTCCTGTCTGCTTAGGTTGTTTAGAAATTTAAAGAAAATAAATGTGAAACACTTAGCATAATGCTTTAGACACATAGCCTCAATAAACATTAACTATTATTATTACCACCTGGTAGAAATAAAACAGAATTGTCTCATATATATTGGAATTTAATATAAACATTAAGTGATAAATTATATTACATGATGTTATGAATCCCCATGACTATATCTGATATCAAAACATATACTTTGAAAATGGGATCTTCAGCTGCCAAATGAAATTTTTAATATTCTTTTAACGGTAAAAGAAGAGATATGAAAAGTTATGTGTACCATCTTTTTAAATCTCACTGTAATATATTAAAATGTGGGAAAAGTGTTTTTGGTTCACATTTGAATGTGACAATTCAAACAAGGCAAAGCTTTTAAAAAGATTCTGTTTTTTGTATCCCTCTGCTATGCAGAAGGTAAAACTGCTTCTATTTTACTGCTTTGGGCCTAAAAGGAATTCAGAATCGAAGGAAATGTTTATTTTTATTCTTAGCTACTTAGATTACATTAATCTTCAGCTTAAAAATTTTTATTCCTAAAGTCAACACATACAAATACAGTACACAAATAACCAGGTGTAGTAAGAATTTAAAGCTTTATTCCAACAGGTAAGACAACCTTACATTAAGACATTAAAGAAGCATTTTAAAACCTGTATCTTAAAATTTTTATAAAATACAATGAAACTGGCAAAAAAATTCTAATGAAAAATTAATACTCTTACAAAGCAGTTTTCTAATACCCAGAGCATCAATTCCAATTGCTGCTTTATCTCTAGCATGTTTTCCTTACCTCTTCACTAATATCAATAATATCTCCCACTTTCAGCTCCAGTTCATCCTCATTTTGTGGAATATACTCAAAGAGAACTTTACACTGACGCTTCTTGGTCTCTAAAAGAAGTGACATAGTAAAAAATGAAGTTAAGAAAGATCATTAAAACAAACAATAGCACCTTTATTTACACACCATATTTATTGTCAAAGAATTCATATGTATGAATAAAACAGAACATGTAAGCATTCTAAGCAGCTAACCACAATCAGTTCTGGCTGGCTTTTCACCTTGCCCCCACATTATGCATGCCAAAATAAATTCAAACCAAATACAAATAAGGTACATGGTTCCCAGCCATGAAATCTATTTATACATCTAATCCCACCAATTAGACCAAAGTAAAATATCCAATGCCAATTTTGAAACTTAAAATATAAACAATAAAAGACACTGTTGGCACAACAAATTTTTTCACAGACAAGCTGTCTTCCAAGCCAGTAATTTTCAGACTACTTCCTGATCAAAGTCTGGAAATACTAAAAATGCACTAATTTAAGAGTGTCTGTGTTAAAAAGCCACAAAATGAGAAAGTCCAAAATGTATATTAAGAGTTCTATTTTCTGACATATAAAAATCAAACTCACCTAGGTAAAGATAATAATTTTACTTAGTTTTCAAACAAGTTTCATTTATTCAAATAAGTGACAATCATTTATAACCATCCAGGCTTGTGGCTCTCAACTTCTTTCAAACTCTAAGAGTTGAGAACTCAGATTCACCCCCATCTTTAAAACTGACTCATTAAAGCACCTATGGGTAGACGATCAGGTAGAACTGATTCAAGGATAACTTCTTGCTATTCAAAGTATGTTCCTCAGACCAGCAGCAAGAAATGCAGTATCTCAGGCTCCACCTTGGACCTACCCATTATGAACTGAACTGTGTCCTTGACTATATTGGGAGGTGGGGCCTTTTTGGGGAGGTAATTACAGTTAAATAACATCATAAAAGGGAGCCCTAATCCCCACACACACTTAATTGTGCACATGTGCATGTGGGCATACACACACCAAAGGCCATGTGAGGATACAGGGGAAAGGCAGGTACTTGCAATTCTGGAAAAGAGGCCTCACCAGAATCCAACTCTGACAGCACCTTGATTTTAGAATTCTAACCTCCAGAACTAAGAGAAAATAAGCTTCTGTTATTTAAGCCACCTAGTCTGGGGTATTTTGTTATAGCAGCCCTTGCAGGCTGAATCAGAATCTGCAGTTTAAGATCCCCTAGATGATTCTTAATCTTGTACTCAGTGATCTAATTATACTGATTTCTAATTGCTTGAAAATGACAAATCCTATTCCTTCTAAGACTTAAATATACTGTTTTTTGAGGCACCTGGGTGGCTCAGGCAGTTAAGCGTCTGCCTTCAGCTCATGATCCCAGGGTCCTGGGATAGATCCCCATGTCAGGCTCCCTGCTCAGCAGGAGAGTCTGCTTTTCCCTTTCCCTCTGTCCCATCCCCGCTCGTGCTCTCTCATGCTCTCTCTCTCTCTCAAATAAATAAATAAAATCTTTAAAATATATATATACTGTTTATTTGGCCAAGGACGCTTTACTTTAATCCACAGAGTCCACCTTTCTTGGGCTTCAACTCATCTTCAGGTCTCAACTAAGAAGAAACCTCTTCCCAAATAGCTTTCTGAATTAGGCACTCTTCCTTTGTGTTTCTATAGCACTCTGTACTTACACTATTTAATTCTGTAACCTACCTGTTACTGACAACTCACTTCTTCCTTTTTATTCTATCATAATGATTTTTTCATGTGTGTATACCCCATCCTCTGTAGGCTAAAGATAAATGGGCACTGAGTTTAACTGCTTTCTCCCTAGTATCTAACATAGTGCCTGGCCTACTGTCAGGCCCATTAAATATTTTTGAATGAATTAACATTTATCTAGGCCTAACTATAGGGCATTAATTCCAAGAAATATCATGCCAAGAGTATCTACATTCCATCAATCCTTTACAAACACCAACAATCCTGTGACTTTTCTTAAGAAATTAAATACACACTTAAGCAACTAAAAGAATTTAGGAAACAGGCAACAATTAGTAATAAAATACAAATACATAATGAGACAGTAAATATTTAGAGCAAACTACAAATATCCCAAAAATTAATAGAAAGGACAGGTTTGAACTGGAACAGACGTGGAAGAATTCAAAGAAAAATGATCAGAGTTACACAATTAAAGATGAACACAATACAAGAAGGTGGAAAAGACGTGGCAGATATTCTAGATAAAAAAGTTTCCCCAGGGGTGCCTGGGTGGCTCAGTCGTTAAGCATCTGCCTTCGGCTCTGGTCATAATCCCAGGGTCCTGGGATTGAGCCCCACGTCGGGCTCCCTGCTCAGCGGGGAATCTGCTTCTCCCTCTCCCTCTACTGTTCCCCCTGCTTGTGCTCTCTCTGTGTCTGTCTCTCTCTCTGTCAAATAAATAAATAAAATCTTTAAAAAAAAAAATTTTTTTTTTAAGTTTTCCCAAAGAAATAGGAGTTGATAATACAAGGATTCTAAAGAAATTGTTGTTGCTGACAACAAAAGAGAATGCTTAAAAGCAGTCTAGATAGATACAACTTCACTACATCAAGTCATAACCTCTCCAAATAAACTTCTGTATATAGTAAAAAAAAGATGCCATGCTACAGAAGAAATAACACTAGCTTGGAAGTCAGAAGACTTGGGTTCTAGTACAGCTGTCATTTCCTCATTATTTGACCTAAGTTCTCTAGGAATCAATGTCCTGAACTACAAAATAAAAGAGTTAGACTAGACAACTATGACCGTTACTTCAGTTCTGATATTATATGGATCTATGAAAACTGTTTACCAAAACAAAAAATAAATCCAACTGAACCTCCAAAACAATAAAAGAAGCATATTAACATGCAATCAACACATGAAAGAGGTACAAAATAGATGACAATCAAATAGAAAAATCTAGTCTCCAAATAAGAAACAGTTATACCTCAGTAATTGTTTCCTCCATTTCATAATGGAATATCTGATTTTAAAAATGTTTTACAATAGAAGAAACCAAAGAAAGTAAACACTGACCATACTTTTTTTTTTTTTTTTTAAGATTTTATTTATTTATTTGACAGAGAGAGAGAGAGCGCAAGCAAGTGAGCACAAGCAGGGGGAAGGGCTGAGGGAGAGTGAGAAGCAGGCTCCCCGCTGGCAGGGAGCCTGATGTGGGACTCGATCCCAGGACCCGGAAATTATGACCCGAGCCCAAGGCAGACGCTCAACCAGCTGAGCCATCCAGGCACCCCAACACTGACCATACTTTTATAACTAACCTAGAGTTTACAGTATAATTTTTCAAATGTCACCTTTCATCACATCTCAGAGTAAATTTTTAGGTAGTAATTTAATAGTGGCTTTTATGCATACTGCAGGAAAACTTCTCATTTCTTACACTATAGATAAATACAGTCCCTAAATACTTTTGGAAGTTGAAGTGAGCTTGAGAAAATGTGTCCATTGTAGTTAGCACTTCATAGGTGAAGGAGAAATGATCTACATTACTGAAAAATTCTATTCTGCTCAGGGTGCACTTCACAGAAAATCCTATCATTTGATAATCTTAGGCCTTTAAAAAAAAATGTAGCTTGCTTCTTCTTAATGAGTATGAATATCTTTTAAATAACTTAAAGTAGGGCGCCTGGGTGGCTCAGTTGGTTAAGCGACTGCCTTCGGCTCAGGTCATGATCCTGGAGTCCCGGGATCGAGTCCCGCATCGGGCTCCCTGCTCAGCAGGGAGTCTGCTTCTCCCTCTGACCCTCCCCCCTCTCATGTGCTGTCTCTCTCATTCTCTCTCTCTCAAATAAATAAATAAAATCTTTTAAATAAATAAATAAATAAATAAATAAATAAATAAATAACTTAAAGTAGATAAAGAGTACTAATTAGCTCCCCCGCACCCAAGCATATCAATAACTTTGAGGAGCCTAGTTGTATCATAACCAAAAACTTTGAGTTTGTGTTTTCCCTGTTCACACACTAAGCATAATTCACCAGAGTGTTTTCCAAAGTAGTTTGCAAAATTATTTGCAAATAATTTTTCCCCCAAAGGAAAGAGCCACATTGGATAAAAAATATCTGAACGGCCCCTATTATTACTACAAAATATGAGCCGTTTATTTAAACTTAGGATTTTCTGTTTTATTTCCTATTTTAGGAAAAATAGAAAGTAACTTTACTTTTTTAAGTTGCTTAAACAAAATTCTCTACAACATTATCTCTGTGCCTGATTTTATAAGGGTCTCAGCAGCAATGTGACCTGTACCAGTTTTTGCTATGAGATGTGCAAATTTTTCTCTTCTATAACTTTAGCAACTTATAGTAATTGTCCTGGAAAACATTATTCTGTGCTCACCCCAAAAAACACCTGTTTGTTTTACCAGTTATTATGGTTAGCTTACACACATAAGCGAAAGTGTGGCTTTGTGACTAGACTTCATGAAATAGCCAACACTTTTTTGGCTTGGGAGACTAAAGAAGAATAGCTAACAAGCCCAGTTTCCAGCTACTTAACACCACAGTATGTACTTGAAACTCTCTTTTTAAGTTGCTTAAACAAAATTCAATACACATGCAGATGCACTTGTCTTGGCATACAGAGATTAAAATTGAACATTCACATTGCAGATTATTTTATCAACTTTTACAATGGTTTTTTTAATTATTAATAATACTGGATAGTAGTATCCACTACTATTTAATATTAAAATAAACCACCTTTTGAATAACTGGTCTATTTTGTGAACTAAGGATATGATACAAACAACAACAACAAAAAATCAGATTAAAAAAAAAAAACATTAGCTTGCTTTTCCTGGAAAATCAGTCTGAAAGCAAAAACAACCTGCATCCTGTTTTACATGTTAGCTAGCACCAAATTACCAATTTAGTCCTTGCAAGAACATGCACTTAAAAACAAGTTATGGAGGATCCTCAGGAAAAAGTCTGATAAACCTCCTGGCACCAACTACATAATGGTTTTTCCTTTTACAAGAAAAAGAATTATAACCAGTGTTCTTGAGGAAGGTAAAATTTAGTACGTCTTCTCTTATTAGGAGACAAAAATGAATAAAATAATCATAACCCTGAAGTCCTTTGTCTAGTCTCTACTTAAGAAAACTGTCCTTTTATAGCTCAGTAAAACTAAAGAAAGTGGTAAATGGATTTTATAATAGACAGATGTCATAAATTAACTCTCCAGTGGGCCTAAAAATTCTCCTGTGCACAAAAATTCCATATAGAGGTACACCTGTAGGATATGAAATACTCTCGGTAATCTGTCCCCCAGTCTCTAAAACAGAGTCTGAGCATCCAGGACAATTAAAACTATTGAAACTGTTCACCTTCAGGCAGTAGTCTGAAAGCAGTATGCGTAATATCTAAATATTGTTTGTACAATGCATTTACTGGGAAACAACACAGAATCCTTTAATTGGTCTGTCTTATTGTCATGAAATCTTTTTAATTTTTATGAAAATCTGTTTTCATCTTATGAAAATAATCAAAGGATGACCGAACCGAGAAAGTAAAGGTTTCCCCCAAACTTCACAGACAGTAGCACGGAAGTAGCAAGATATAAGGAGACTCTCTAAAAATCATAAATAGTCTTATATTTGTAAAATGTATATAAACAAAATTTCTTTACCGCAGACTACTTGGTACCACAACGGATTTACAGACCACAATATCAAAGACATTGATCTAAGATAAATATGGTTAAATACTCATTTACCACTTATTAACTCAAATTAATCATGTAATTCAGTATTCAATCTCTCAAGGGGCTTCAGGTCTTACTATGTTAAAATACCATCTGCTCCCATAAATGCTGTATTTTGTACATGTTTAATATTTAATACTTTAGTAACTGTCTTTCCCAATACCGTAAGCTTTTTGAAAACAGCAATATTAGCTGTCTTTTTTACCACTTTCTCACCAGCAGCAAAATAAAACTCAAGAGATTAAATGATCTAAGGTCATAAAATGGACTCAAACTCATGTCTGATTTCAAATGTGGTGCTCTCCCTCTATGCTAAAATGTTCTAACATATTTATAGAGTACTAACTACCTAAAAGGACTGCTGGGCCAATCACCTTGTGAAACTGAATGTCTATATTCAGATGTCCAACCAATGAAGAAAACATACTACCAAAATGCATGCATCTATACTGCTTAAAGATGAGCAGACATCTTAGCATAAAATAAATTTTATTTATGGTATAAATATATAAATTGTATTAAAATAAATTTAAGGCAAAGCAAAAACTATTCAACAGAACCTGTAAGGCTAATAAGAAAACAAAGCCCCATATTTTAATTTCTAATTCCTATAAACAATTGTCAGCAGGTCATGCTCAATTATTGTATGAAGAATGACTACAAGGGCCAATAACTAGTAACATGAGAATATGCAGGAAGTTTCTGCAGTCCACTGCAAAAGGTTAAGCTAATTTTTCTTAACGTAACTTATGAACGGTTATAAAACATCCTTTTGATTTAAACAGGAAAGAAATTATTTACATACTCTTCTTAATGTTTTTGGTTTGTGGATGTGGTTGAATTCCTCCAGCTGGAAGTCCATAGGTGCTTATTCGTTGTACAAGACTTGCTACATTCCCATGTCTTTCCCGTTTAATGGGCAAATTGTCATCCTTGGATTCTGTCTCTCTCTTAATTTCCTATAAAAGAGGAAATCAGTAAATAGGCAAATTAAGTTGTATTTTATTAAATTAAATCCTCAAATGTAAAATACCAAAACACAGGTACAGTGATTATTATATAAAACATGACATCAAATTTTTCTCTGCCCACACATATCTAAAGAATGCAGCACACTTTGGTAACAGTGACTCATGAGTTTAAGTCTTACCAGAACTGGAGACAGACTTAAAGAAAGACAGGCTGAAACACCACCTCCACCCCAAGATACAAAGAAACTCTGAGATATATAAACAATGAAACAAACAATAATTCTAAATCAGGGTGGGCAAACTTTTTCTATAAAGGGCCAAATAGTAAAATATTTTAGAATTTGCGGGCCATATAATCTCTACTGGAAAAATGAACCCTACCATTTGTAGTGCAAAAGCAGTTATATACTTATATGAATGAACATAGCTATACTCCAAAAAATTTTATTTATGGACACTAAAATTTCAGTTTCATGTAATTTTTACATGACATTAAATGTTCTTTTGATTTCTTCCAACTATTTAAAAATTCTTAACTAACATTCTCAGCTCATGGGTGTTATAAAAACAGGAGATGTTCAGATTTGGCCTGTGGGCTGTAGTTTGATGAAACCTGTTCTAAGTCATAGTTCTAACAGAAGATATGCAAACCTTCATGAAAAGAAGGGGCGCCTGGGTGGCTCAGTGGGTTGACCATCCAATTCTTGATTTCAGCTCAGGTCGTGATCTCATGGTCATGGGGTCAAGCCCCAAGTTGGGCTCCCTGTTCAGCAGGTAATCTGCTTGAGATTCTCTCTCCCTCTCGCTCTGCCCCTCCCCCTGCTCTTTCACACTCTCTTTCTTTCTCTAAATAAATAAATCTTAAAAAAAAAACCCTCATGAAAAGAAGTATGCAATTAAAAAAAGACAAATGGAAAGTCATTCCATGTTCAGTGATTAAAAGTTCAATTATTATAAGGATATCAATTCTCCCTAAAATTGATGCAATGATGCAATGCAATCCCAATAACTGTACCACAGATTTGGGAGAGCAATAAACTGGTTTTAAATTTGTATAGAAAAAAACGCAAAGAACAGCCAGAATACTTCAGGGAAAACAAAGTGAGGGGGCTTTTCTTTTTAATAAGATATAAAGAAAAACTATATGATACTATAATTTAGACAGTGTGGTACTAGCATAAAAAGACATACTGATAAATGAAACAAAATAGTCCATAAACAGAAAAGCTTGACTTATAACAGATAAAAAGCAAAGAAAAACACATGATGGCTCATAAAACTAATATTCCATATTTAGGGGGTTGGGAGAAAACTGTATTCCTATACCTCACACATTTGATAATAAAACTTAAAAATTTCTGTTTATTAAAAGTAGACATCAGAAAAGCAAATCACTAACCAGAAGATATTTTTCACATACAAAGTTAACAAAGAATTTGTTATCTCTAGGTGTTTACATCTACCACAAGGTTAACCAAGTTGTTACTCTCTAGCTGGTAGGATTTCAGACAATTTTCACTTCTTTATACTGTTCAAAATTGTTTCATGTTTGTTTTGTTTTTAACAATGCATATTATCTTAACAGTGAGAAAAAGAGTTTTTCATTTTGGGAAAACTATTTCACTGGTCAAGAATTGTGAAAAGTTATTAAAGTATAAATCGTGGAAAATACAAAGTATTTCACAAAATGGGCTGCTTCATTTTTATTGGTAATTCACTTAAGGAAAAATACTCCAATTTGCTATTAACACATGGGATATCAACACCTGAAAACCTTAAGTTTTCAGACTGCACTAAGTATATTTCAAACTAATAAAAGCATAAAATTTTTGTAAAGAACGGTACTTACACAACTTCAACATGCTAAAAAGTATTCATTTTGAATTCTTCTTACTGTCTCATGAGCTGCCCACATTTTAAAAAACTAAAAGTCATATCTCTGAGGGCTATTGTTTTCTAATACAGGGACCAAGAACTTGGCTTGCCATTCAAGTTTTGTTCCTCTAGGAAAGTAACTCCAATTTGACGAAATGTGATTAAGAGTACAGGTTCAGGAGACAGATGACCTGGTTATAAATCTTGATTCAATCCTGTTCACTGGCTATATAACTTTGGATATTTGTGTTATCTTTTAATAAAAACTTACCACATGTATAAATATATTGAGACAATGCTTCTTGTTTCTAAAAAAAAAAAAACTTACAACATATTGCTCAAGACCTAGAAACATTTTAAGGACCTTCAATATTCTCAGAGACATAATCACATCTAAGAATATTAGATATAATAAATCTTCTGAGGGCATAAAACATAAAAGGAAAGGCGGAATGTGAATTAGAAGTATATAGACTACACTGAATAGAGAAGACTCAGGTTTACAACCTCCCAAATACATAGTGCCAACTAAGATGTTTAATCACAAATATCAAGTGACCTCAAAGCTCTAAGTAAAACTACAGATAAAGTTTGCTTTGAGCTCCACCTCCTCTTCCTCTGGAACCTCTTCTTGCTACAATCCACAACCACCAGATACACACACTCACTCACTCACCAACCTAATTTTCCCTAGTTCCTGGACACACAGTGCCTCCAAATTACTCTTTGGCTATCATCTTCAACAGCAAATCTCACTGACTCCTATGAAGTGTTACTAAGGTGTCCAGTGTTTCTTCCTTCTTCTGCCCTTTACTTCCTTTTACCTAACCAGCCAGTAAATAAACTACTAACATAGTAGTATCTATTTTCTACCAACTTCACTTCCTTTCCTAACTTTGAAAAATGACTCCAGGAAATCCAGTAAAAAAGAATCCTCACTTGGGAAGTATCATATATTGACAAACAAACTCAGAAAAACTTTGAATTTCGCCCTACAAATGAGAAAAACATCCTACAAAATAGGTAGTATCAATGCAAAATTGGCCAAGAAAAAGACAATGTGGATAATCTTCATATAAATAAGAATGCAATTACACTAATTTGTTCCATAGATATGCAGTAAGAAGAGGCAATTTAGAGGGAGGCAAGAAATACAAGCAAATGAGAGGGAGCTAAAAAGTTTGGAAAGGATACAGTTATTCTTCATCTATTAAGATAATCAAAGATACTTAACTCTGCACTAACCAAAAACAACTTAAAAGATGACCAATAAAATTCACAAACCACTTCTTCATGTTTTAATATATCTTCATAATAATTTGGTTATCTAATCATAGCCAATGCATGATCATAATCTGAAAAAAGAAAGCAATTAATTTCTATATCACAGAATTAAATAAACATCACAAAGAATAATAAAAACCAGATTAAAGGGCAAGAGTCTTTTTTTTTGTTTCTCAAATGAAAGAGGTCATCCTAAACTGAGTCACAGTTCTTATGCTAATTAAAATTTAAGGAATACACTTAATGTTTTTAATATAACATTAAGGATTTCCAAAAGTGTTATTAAAACTAGTACCTCCAACTTTACAAAACATAAATCAGAAGACATGGAAAAGTGATATTACTAAAGATGTATGAATATAAGCAGAATTAAATGTTTATTTAAGATGTCCACTGTTTTAGCTTTGGCTGCATCCATTAGACCCATGTTTGAAAATGAGGTTTGCAACCTAACAAAAATGGTTTACCCTATTCCTAAAGTTTTTATTTTGTTTTTTTAGAATGTAAGTAATAGTATATAAGGAATCATGTACCTCAAGTCATTAGATTTTCATTTTTATGTCTAAATTAAATCAGGTAGTAGCAAAGAACCTTTAAGTCCAAAGTGAAAAGGACCAACAGGAGAAAATCTCCTTAATATGAAATAAGTATACACCTCCTGAGTGCCAACATATCAAAATCATGAAGGAAAACAACAGATATAACAGGACTATTTTGAAAGTTTCTAAATTTATTCTTTCCCGCAAATATGCTATTCTCCACACAACTGCTGCCTCTCCAACTTGGACAAAGGGCCTTCCTATTGCAACTGCCCCTCCCCCACTGGAAAAGACAAAAGTAGGAAAAGAGAGAAAAAGTTATGTACATTCATTGTCAATGGAATCCTACTCCTTTCTCTTTTTCCATCACAAGAATGGTAATGACAGCCAAGAGAAGTAGAGTGGGAAAGACACTAAATAAAGAACTCAGACATACTACACTGAAAACACCCCAGTAATTTATAATGGTCACATTTTTCATACGAGTTATATGGATTTAAAAATGTTATTTGTGCTTGCAGTTCTAGGATGAAGGGATTTTAGGATAAGAATGGCAGGTAATGAGGGCTAATGTATCTATGACTCAAAAGACATTAGACCTACATGGAGATCCTTCTCCCAAAGCTGCTAGACTCCTTGAGGCCACAGATGACATTATCAAGCAGGCAATGAGTGCTGATCCAAAAAGCAAGATCGGGAGATATCCCAGAAGCCCAGGTTCTGGCACTCAAACTTTCCAAGCTTCAATTATTTCTACAATTTGAAATACCTTAGCAGAAACAAAATGTATTAACTCCTTAAAGGGAAAAATCAGAATTTAACTTTCCAGGTAAGTCCAAGGTAAACATTAACATGATTTATATAATAATGTCTTAAATTTAAATTTATGGTTTAAATATAGGATATAAAGGGGGAAGGAGATACAAATAATTCAGTTAAAAAAATTTTCTATAGATAACAGTCTGTATCTGCTGCATTCCTAAATGTGGAAGGAGGTTGGAGGAGGGTTATAAGGAAAGAAATGTAATTTTCACAATAGCCACTTCTATATTCCTTGAATTTTGTTTCAACATGTATTATTTCAGTGATTTTTTTTTAAATAAAAAATTTGGTGTGCTCACAAACAACAGTGCTACAAGTCAAATTGTTCCAGGGCATTTAGAGAAAGATCTTAGTTGAATGAACACACATTACTACTTCTAAATCCTTACACATCTTTTCTAGCATTACCTGTACTGAACTATTTTGTTAATGCAGTGAACACAGCCTACACAGGATTCAGAATATTATCAAAAATATCCCAAGTCACAGAACAAATTGCTCTTAATCAGTGTGTATAATGTTTTACAGTATATAACAAAATATGTACTATAATGTATCATAAGTATAACTTTGACATTTTATCTACTGTTTTTATTGTAATTCCCAATAAGTTGTCTTCCATTTAGTATTCTGATATCTACAGTTGTTTTCTCATCTAATGTGTTTCAAATAATGAAAGTAAATCAAACACAAAATTTTCTCCTGATATAAAGCCAGCTTCCTGAACTATTCTATTAAGGTCACCAATACAATCTCCTAAAACTTAAAAACATCACTGAGGTTTATCTAAAAGAACAGGTTTCATAAAATAAGGGATTCAAAAATATCAAGGTAACATAAAATCATGTTGACATTTCCTTCATTAAAAAAAATTCTTGGGTGCCTGGGTGGCTCAATTGTTGAGCGTCTGCCTTTGGCTCAGGTCATGATCCCAGGGTCCTGGAATCAAGCCCCACATTAGGCTCCTTGCTCAGCAGGGAGCCTGCTTCTCCCTCTACCTGCCACTCCCCCTACTTGTGCTCACGCGCTCTCTATATCTGACAAATAAATAAAATCTTAAAAAAAAAACACAAAATCTGCATTCTTCTAGAAAAATGTGATATTAAAAAAAACAAGAAATCACTAAGATGCTTCCAAACTAGCCACATACATCAGATCATTATCTTATCCCCATACTGCCATTTCTCTTTAAAAGTAACTTTTTAAAAGTTTTTAAACACACTTAATGTCTGCTTAACCATTTAACCCATGGAATACAGAAATAAAATGCAAGATAAGTTGTCAAACTCCCCAATTTAAAAAAAAAAAAAAAAGACTCAATGAGGGCCGCCTGGATGGCTCAGTCAGTTAAGTGTCTGCCTTCGGCTCAGGTCATGGTCCCAGGGGCCTGGGATCAAATCCAGCATGGGGCTCCCTGCTCAGCAGGCAATCTGCTTCTCCCTCTCCCTCTGCTGCTGCTCGCTCTCTCTGTCAATTAATAAAGTAAAAAAAAAAATCTTAAAAAAAAGATTCAGTGATTTGATTTAAATCTTTTTCTAAATGAGAAAAATATTGCTAGAAATTTATGTCAAAAGAAAGAAAGAAATATCCAAATGACTTTTATTCACTTGCCAGCTCCCAAAAATACTTAAATGTTAAAACTTTTGTTTCCTTGTTCCTTATTATATCAAAAAGTCTAAAACACCTTATCAAGCTCTGAGAACTCTTCAAAAGGAAACAAAATTTCATTTTAAATTTAAAAAGATGGGAAAAAGCAATTCATTTACCAACATCTGAGACATCATCAATGAATATATCCACTTATTTTTTAAAGTAAAAAAATCATAATAACATCATGTAATAACCTATAATACCATCAGTATAAAGCTCACAAGAAAGCTATATCAAAGCTCACAAATAACATCCCTTATCCACACTGTCCTGCAAATACTCTTTAAGTACAACCAATAAAAGTATTTATTAATTTCTTTTAATATCTTATTTCACTCATATTTCTCTGCTTAAGAGAAACTAGCTATTACTACACCATTTCTAAAAGGAGAAGTTCTTTCTATGTAGTGAGTTTTTAGACCATTAAGGATATGCACTTCAATCTCTATTAAAATGCGTAACCATCTATCTGATGGTTACCAGAGGGCAGAGGGTTTGGGGAGATGGGTGAAATAGGCGATAGAGATTAAGAAGTGCACTTGTCCAGTGATGAGCACAGGGTGATGTATGGAACTGTTGTATCACTATATTGTATATCTGAAACTAATATAACACTGTATGTTAATTAACTGGAATTAAAATAAAAACTTTAAAAAATGCATCACCATCTAGATGGAATAGATCAACTGTTTCGTTAGTCCTCCCACTTAAGTACAGTTAAAAACTCTAGACATTACATATTAAAAATAAACAGATAAAAATATTCTGGAAGTGGAGAAAAGGAGATAGATCAGCCAAGAGAGCCCAGGTTCCTCAGAACCTGGTTAGTGAGCGGACAAGGTTTTCTTTTTGCCTCATATATTCTAGACTGAGTACTGGAGAAACCAGCAACTGTTACTGCCCATGAGAGGAGAGGAAAAAAGCTCCAAGAAAAGCCTGCTCTCTCCAGCAGAAGGACCAAGAAAAGGGTAACCTAGCAAGATGGAAACCAATCTACTGTAGTCAAATAATACAGAGAAAACGAAATCAAACTAGCAGGGAGCCTAGACTTCCACCCTCACCAGGCTGTAACCAGACCACCCACTCACCACCACTACCCCATTTTTCCAGCCAGCGTGGTGTCAGACAAGGCCAAGTGGAGAGCCAAGACTCTCGTACCCACCAGGTGGGAATGAGCCCCCTTCTCCTCTCTGTCAGTGGAGGCCACAAGGCAGCACTAAGGAGGCATACCTGCCCTTTCATCAAGGGGGATTCAAGGACTAGTGAGCCGCAATCCTACACCACTCAGCAGTAACAAGCAGCTCTTCCCTCTACAAGTGTCCACAGAGACAGAGTGGGGAACTAGACTTGGAGGTAACTCATTCTTTTTTCAGCACAGCTTTTCTCTTTAGTAAGATACAATTTAAATGTAGATCCAAGGTCCTCAACCAATGTTATGATTTTTAAAAAATTACCGCCAATACTTCTACCAGGACATGAACACAAATCCTCAGCTTTAAATAACATGTCCTGACAAATGTCGGCTTTCTCTCCTTTCTCAGTAACTAACTTTCCAAAGGCATTTTAGTTGAGCCCCTTTATCTTCTTAGAACTACCTTTTCCATTCCAAAGAACTTAACAAAAAAAATTAATTTCCACCAGATCACTTCTCTAAATACATCCTGACTCCAAAGGCCATGTTCCTTTCCTAATGTCATGCTATCTTCTTGACATAGCTCTAGTAGAAAAGACCTATCAAAATTAGTTTTACCCTAAGGAGCTAGATCTTACACAAATCCGAACACATTAAAAGCTTTTTTATTGTCTAGCCTCTCACACACAGTTGGTCCACTTTTAAACAGACTTGATCTGTTCCACCACAACCACCATGAAGACTATAGATTTGGTTTAGAGAAATAGGCTAATCAAACTAACTGCTTGTCCCATATTTTCTCATTTTAATTACTTTCTTCTTTATTTTTGTCCTTCCTTAAAAACAACTAGCTTTGGGGCGCCCGGGTGGCTCAGTCAGTTGAGTGTCTGCCTTCGGCCCAGGTCATGATCCCAGGGTCCTGGGACTGAGCCCTACGTCAGGCTCTCTGCTCAGTAGGGGGCCTGCTTCTCCTTCTCCCTCTGCCCCACGCTACTGCTTGCTCTCTCTCTAGTGCTCTCACTCTCTCAAATAAATAAAATCTTTTAAAAAAAATTAACTGCTAGCTTTTTAAAAAGAGAAATTTGAAAAGTTTTAACTTATTTACCTATTTTATTATTGTTTGATTTAACAGTACCTGGTATAGTATAGTCACCAGGAAAAAAAACCTATTTGTTGACTAAATTAACAATTTAGGTAATTTTCTTCTCTGATTTTCCCTTTATGAAATGGATGGGCAATTCCTAAGCAAAAAAAAATAATAATAACAGGATAAAATAATAAATCCATAATGTATCTACTTGCAAAGTACAGACACTCAAAATCTAATTCCTACCAACAACCCAAACAGGTGGGATTCCCCACATTCACACAGGAAGAAATTCATACTCCAGAGTGAGACATCTTTAAGGAAGAACACACAGTAAGCATGTGTGTGGGTACGGGGGAGTAGGGGGTAAGAAGTCAAACAGAGGTCTATACATCCTGACTCCAAAGGCCATATTCCTTTCCTAATGCCATGCTATCTTCTTGACATAGCTCTAGTAGATTGGCAACCACAACTATCATATTAAGCCTACTTTCCTCTAATTTCAAGATCCTTCTCAAAGGGAATTCATTCCTTATCTCCTCTGCACCCTTCTGGGTTTTTCTGGCCAAACAACCTCAAAGATACTTTCCTAGAACACCCAAAGTAAAGTATTAAATGCCATTTTCCACCTCCCACAACTCACTTCTTTTTCTTTCAAAGCACTCATGACTATCAAAATTATCATCTTATTCATTCATTTTTTCATTTTTGTCTTCTCCCCACCATTAGAAAATAAACTCATAAAGAGAAGGGAACTTATCTGTTTTATCCACCATTGTGTCCCTAGCATCTATAAAAGTCCTAATACATAGAAAGAACCTTGGTAAATATTTAACAAATGAATAAATGGCAAACAGAAAAGAATAAAACAATGGAGAGGCAGGGTATGAGGAGGATATGCCACAATATTGCCACCAATCTTACTAAAACATAGCTCAATAGAGAGTGCCTGGGAAATCTGGTTTCTTCTTCTTTTTTTTTTTTTTAGATTTATTTATTTCAGAGACAGAGAGAGAGAGTGGGTGCAAGCACACGAATCAGGGGACGAGCAGACGGAGAGGAGAGAATCTCAAGCCGACTCCCCGCTGAGCAGGGAGCCCAAAATGCAGCTCAATCTCAGGACCCCAAGATCATGACCTGAGCCAAAACCAAGAGTCAGCCACTTAACCGACTGAGCCAACTAGGTGCCCTGGAAATCTCGTTTCTTATCAAGGATACTGAAGAGTCCCATTATCTAAAAGAACTGAAAACCCTGCTGTAACTGCTGCAAGAGACATGTGGTTGATGAAAACTACAGGCTTCAAAAAGAGCTTACTGAGAAGTATCCCTTACTTGGTTGCTGTTAATCTTACTTGCAATAAAGAAAGCTCTTATTTTACTTATATTTAACATAACTCACTACCTGGACTACATGAAATTTTGTACGAAAGCATGTATTCCTTGTGTTATGCCACCGCTGAGATTTTAATGTTGTTACTACAGTATAAGCTATCCCATTCTTACTGATACACTGGGCCTTCTATTTTCCCTATTAAACTTTGTTTTTTAGCACCATTTCTAGGGATGGAGGCAGTAGAAAAACATGAATGAAACTGTTCCATTTTATAAAGTTACCTACAGATAATTTTACACAAGCATTACAAGTCCTGCTTCATTTTCCAAATTATCTCATTATTTGTACATTTTCTGCATGTTTCCATTCCATCTTTAGTCTTTGCAATGCCCTCATGTCAAATCTCAAGTTTAGTTTTAGGGGAAAAAAAAGTTTGTTTCCATAAAATTGCATTTTGAGGAAGCAGTTTGAATTTTCTTCTTCAAGGGTCAATTCTAAAGGTTATCAGAAGCATTTAATTTTGTAATTCTAACATCTTTCAATTATGCTGATGCTACTGGAGAATTTCAATGGCTAAGATTCATACCACTTTGTCTTTAGATTCTTAAAAACAGAGAATGTTACAAAATGATCACATTTCTCCAATAACCAGCACATACTATATAAAATACATTTCTCATCTAAAAACAGGCTGACATTTGCCTATTACAGAGCTATCAACTACCAAGTCCTTGGTCCACCAACTATTACCAGTATGACTTTGGGCATAAATGACATATTCCTTGTCTTACTTTCATAGATGTCAGAATAAAGTGAGAAAATATATGGGAACTTGCAAAGTCTTAACACAAATAAAAGGTATTATGCCTATTAACTATCCCTTTGCTTCCATTCTCACTGCACAACTCTGATTTCCATTACTATACTTTATAGCCTCAACTCTCTCCTCTTTCATAAAACCTTTCCTTCTCACTAAGATTAATCCATTAAAGCATTCTATTCTCCCTCTCCTGTCTCTAAAAACTCTGTGATTTCCCTAGTATCTTTTAAATAGTCTTAATACCTTTACAGGATACTCAAAATGCACAGTACCACTGGCTTTAATCCATACTTTTGGCCTTAAATCCCATTATACACACCCCCATAGAAAAACTTACATTCAACCAAAGTAGTCCATTATTTTTACCATGAAACACTTTGCGCCTTTGTCAGACATAGAGCACACCGACTATTCTTCTAACTTGCTATCTTTAAAGACCAAGTCAAGTGTTACTTTCAACATCTTTTCTGAAAAGTATTTTTTCCAAGATCCTTTAGCACCCATCATCTTTACCACACATTTGACATTCAGCCAATAAAGCACTGCAATTTATCCTTCTGTTTTCATGCTGTTATCTCCCCCAATAAAATAAGTTGTGGGAACTCTTCTTACCACACCCCAAAATACTTCAGACAATTACTAAGTATTTGTTTAATGGAGGAGTGTTTACTTTGTTTCATCTCAATTACAAAGACCCAAAGTGCCAAATATCAATAAGTCACAACACTGATACTGAATCTCAAAGTTTACACGAACAAATAAATCAGACACTTGACTCTCTACTTTAGTCCAAAACACTCAAGTTGAGAATGAGGAAAGATCTGATAAACTAGCAAGTTTCTTCCCAATTTTGGCTCAATTCTTAAAACATTACAAATCTGTGAGGAAAGAGTAGACTATTCAGATTTTTTTATGTGGAAAAAATTTAATTACTGCCTAAATCACATCTGTACAAAAAGTAAAGAGAGACTGATGAAGAAAGACTTACACTGAAAAATCAAAACTTTAAAACTAATGAAAACACAGATTATCTTTAAAACCTCCCTGCTCCCAAGTTATACTGAGACAAGCCACAAAAAGCACTTGTTAAAGAGAAAAGACACATAAGCAGAAGGAAGACAAAAGACTACCATTCACAATACAGAATTCACAGTATTCACAATAAGAAGTACTACAATGAGAATGAGCAAGAACTCAACAAAAATGGACAGAAATATCTGAACAAGCTAGAAACAGGAAAAGAAATTTAAATGGCCAATAAATGTGAAAAAATGCCTAACTTCCCTCATAATCACAAAAATGAAACACTGAAACATGTGGATATTATTATAGATCTGTAAGATTAGAAAGAAAAAAAAAGAAAATCTGATGGTATCAAATGTAAAAGAACATGGAAGAAAAACTCTTTTATACTACTGGTAGGAATTTAAATTGGTGTAATTATTGAGAAATTAGACAATGTCTAATATGGCTGAATATGTGCATACCCTAGGATGCAGCAAATTCTCAGCTATGTATATAACCTACAAAAGGATATTCATTGCAGCATTGTTTTTAATAGCTAAAAAATGAAAAATAGTCCTATTTTACCTCATAAAATGTGATAAAGACCCAGAATGGAACACCACAGGACTGTGCAATCTCTACTATAAAACTACATGTACATTCCTAAACATCTGACCTTCTGGGGGGAAAAGAAAATCATACACACTAAAATACTACTGATTATGTGAAAACTAAATCAAACACTAAAAATATCAGTCATTATGCAAAAAAAAAAAAAAAAGTGTAGGGTTTGGGACATACCAATTTAGACCTATGCAACTTTGGAACCTGAGCACTAAAATGAAAATAAAAATAAGTAACAATAACTGAAACCTTAGAAAATGGATAATAAGTGGGTAATAACTTAAGGCTGCCCAAGCAGATGACAGACGGATTCCTCCATAGCTATTAAAAATTCATAAAAACAATAAAGTAGAAAGGTTGGTTTATGGATGTTAAGACAGTGCAGAGAGAAGAGGAGTCAAAAGATAGAACTTTATATGCTAGGACTGTCAACTTTGAGAATACCCAGGTACAGATAATCACCTTAACAAAAAAAAAAAAGTTTCACTTAGGGGCGCCTGGGTGGCTCAGTTGGTTAAGCATCTGACTCTTGGTTTCGGCTCAGGTCATAGTCTCAGGGTCCTGAGATCAAGCCCTGAGTTGGGCTCCATGCTCAGCCTGGAGTCTGCTTGTCCCTCTCTCTGCTCCTCCCCTAGCAGGCTCGCACACGAGGTGTCTCTCTCTCTCTCATTCTCTCTCTGGAATAAATAAATAAAATCTTTAAAAAAAAAAAAAAGGTTTCACTTAAAAGCTTAAAGAACTCCTGTTTACACAAGCAGCCAAGATGAGAGCCTCTCCCGTTCTTACAGAAATTATAATTCTACACTCTTTATCACAGCTCCCTTTACCTAGAAAATAACACAACTTTCCCATTGTCCTGACATCATTCCTCTATTTACCACTTTTTAAAAGATTTATTTATTTATTTAAGAGGGAGAGCACGTGTACAAGCATGTGTGCAAGTGCAGGGAGGGGCAGAGGTAAAACTCTTCAAGCCGACTCCCTGCTAAGTGCAGAGCCCCACCTGGGACTCGATCCCACAACCCATGAGATCATAACCCAAGCGGAAACCAAGAGTCGGATGCTCAACCAACTGAGCCACCCAGACGCCCCCATTTACCAATCATTTATGAGCTAACTACACAGTGTTATAAAAATATATTGTAGTCAAAGTGATTGTTATGTATCGCATTGAAACCCGTATTAAGTTTTAAAAAGTTGCAACCTGACAATTATGCCAATGTCTAAATCACACAAAATACTATTTGTTTATGCACAGGTAAATATGTATAAAACTATGTATTATAAGGATACATATAATTTCAGAATATGGAGTTTGGGAGGAGAGGGAAATGATAAGGAGGTTAACAAAACTCAATTTTATCTATAATGTTTATTATGAAAGTAACACTCTAAAGCAAAAATGCCAAAATGATAACATTCTATACATAAGTTCATGAATCCTTGGTTCTATATTGTTTTAAACTATTTTTTAAATCATGTAAAGATGAAATAACACTGCAAAGGGACAATGAAATGAACAGTTTGTCATAAAATAAATTTAGTGTGCATAAAGGTTTTTTTCAATAAGCTGCAAAAATTATTTGACCTTTCTATGCATTTTCCAGCCCAACTGGAATATCAATGCTCTTCAGTACAGCTATCTGAAATAATAACAGGGACGTGAGTCTTTTAGAGGAAGCCTGGTTAGTTCTACCATCCACTCCATAGTCTTACATTTACAAGATAACCTACGTACCTTAATGTAACAGTACATTAAGCATAAAAGGCTTATTTTCAAGGGGACAGTGACTTATAAATTCTAACTTTCCTTTAAATCTTCATATACACAGCTGAAGTAATAAAGCCAACTTATTATCTATCACTGCTGATTGCCTGTGGTTAATTTTTTCAATAAAAATTTTACTTTAGAATAATTTTAGGTTTTTGGAAGAGTTACGAAGGTAGTACACAGAGCTCCCAAATCCCCTTCACTCTGTTCCCCTAACGTTGTATCTTGCATAACCATATTACACTTGCCAAAACTAAGAAATTAACACTAGTACATTACTACTAACTAAACCACTGACTTTATAAAGATTTCATCAGTTTTTTCACCAGTGTCTATTTTTTTGTTCCAGAATCCAATCCAGGATACTACAATGCATTTGGTCATCATGTCTCCTTAGGCTCCTCTAGTCAACATTAGTTTTTCAGTCTTCCCTTGGTTTTCATGACCTTGAAATTCTTTTTCAGCCCTGGTCAGGTATTTTGTAGAGTGCCTTCAATTTAGGTTCATCTGATTCTTTTTCTCATGCTAAGACTGGGATTATGGGTTTGGGGGGAAGAATAAATACCACAGAGATGAAGGGGATACATGATATCAACATAATGTATCACTGATGATGTTAGCTTTGATCACTTGATTATGGTAGTACTTGCCAGCTTTCTCCACTGTAAAGTTACTATTTTCTTCTTCCATCTATTTTTTTAGTCCAGCCCATTCCTGAGGGATGCTTTTGAGGGGAGGGGAGGATGGAGGGAAAGGAAGTATCTACAAATATTTGAAATAATTCTGTGAGATTTCTCCCTTCTTCCCATTTATTTATTTACTCAACCATTTATCTTTATCAGCATGGACTTAGTTATATTTATGCTCCACTTTGGGTAATGATCAAATACTAGGTTATTCTGTTGCTTAAACCGTTCCAGCTCTGGACACTGGAAGCTCCTTTAGATTGGCCCCTATGCTGTTTTGACATGGGTCAACATTTTTTCGGTTTTTTTGAGCACTTCCTTACTTTCTGGTACTATGAGATGCTCCAGGGTCCACCACGTATTTTCCTTGCCACAACCCTAAAATCAGCTATCTGTCTAAGGAGCCCTGCTTCCTTTTATTGGAGAATAATATTTAGAAACCAAAATCTGGACCCTGGGTATAGTCACTGCTACTGGTGTGTCTACTTTCCTTTACGTCTTCATATACACAGCGGAAGTAATAAAGCCAACTTATTATCTGTCGCTGTTGATTGCCTGTGGTTAATTTTTTCAATAAAAATTTTTTCTAGGTTTCTAGGCTGTCTCAGCGGAGAGAGCTGAGAAATATATGTATGTGTATTAACCAAGTTAATACAAGTATTAACACACACCTATATAAATATATCTGTATGTGTTGGTACATATCTTAAACTAAACATGAGTTCATACTGATGTCTCCAACTCTAATTTGGTACCCTGTGGTTACTTTTTAATCCCAGATTACGCTTCCCTCTATTATCCAGCATTTTCAAACTGCATCCTCTATTCTCAGGCAATTCATTCAAGTCAAGTTCTAGTGTTAGTTGTACTGAAACAGTAAAGTAACATGCATTTCAAAATGGAGTCCTGTGATAGGTCATCTCCACTACTGGGACAATACATCAGCACACAATTAAGAGAACTATATAAATACTTAACTTATTTTTCTTTAACTAGTGTTCTATTACTTCAATATATTATCTCTGAAAAGGCACTTTCCTTGTAAAAAAAAGAGAGAGAGAAATGAAATGAAAGGTCAATGGCATGGCTTACTATACACTATCAATATATCATTTTAAGTATAAGAAAACAGAAATTATGTGGTTTGACCTATATTATTCCACCAGCAAAAAACAAAGCTGGAACTTGACTGTGTTTTAATCCATTTATTCTACTCCAATTTCCAAATCTGCATTACACTCCATTTTAGGTTATAAGAAATAAGTCGACTTATAAAACAAAAAATAAAAAACAAAAGTGACCTTCTCCTATAAGTTCAAATCCCTTTTACAGCTTTTCTTAGTTGTTTCAAGAGATAAAATATAGTTAGGTAAAGTACAATTAGTTCACTTCTGAAATCAACTAATATTACAGTAGGAGTTCATATTTAGAGGTAAAACCATAATTAAAATAAACACAAATTATTCAGGGAACAAATATTTACTAAATACCCACATTGTGCGGGTGGATATTACTACATAAGGTGAACAAATGAGACACATTCTAGCCTTCCCAGAAGAACTCATAATCATAATCTAACGAGGCCAGGGATACAGCTAGGTATAAGAAAACTAATATAGGAAACAAGACAATTATAAGTGAAGTATAAATATACAGATATTCTTTATTTTTTTCCTTCTCTAAACTACTGAGAACTTTGTTTGCAAATGATTTAAGAATCTTGATTGTTTTCTGGCAGAGGCAACTAGAATATTTACTAAAAAGGGAATGTTTGGTGGTTAAAGAGTAAACTGTTACTTTGATAAATACCTGCTACAATGCTGAAACTTAACAGAGGAATCTGATATTTGCAAAGGGACTATGAAAGTAACAATATACAATTAGACTTGAGTCAACTATCCTGGATTTCAGTTCAAATTCTAGATCTTTTTAGCTAGTCAACATTGGGTAAACCATCTCATCTATATGTCACCATATTTAAAATGGGGTTATCATCTGCCCTACTTACAAGACAGTAGGCTCAAATGAGAATGTACACAGCAAAACTACTTTGTAAGTAAAAGAGTGCTACCCAAATGCAAAGTACCATTTATTTTTTTAAAAAGACAGGTAGATACATACATACATATATAAACACACATGTACACACCATACACACAGTGTTATTATCCACCAGGACACCAAGCAAATGTAGAGTAAAAAATACACCATGAGCAATTTAGTTTTTAAAATACATGTATTTCTTAAAGTTAAAGATTAAATCCTATGAAGCTAAAGCTAGAAATTTAAGTGAGAGTACTAACCTTAACAAAATTATCAGGAAACATTCCTCTTCTCCCATTTAGTTCTCCTTCTAGCCATCCTTCCTCCTGCAGTTTTTTCACATTCCTGATGATTTCACCGACTCGAATAGTTAATTCATCATCATGTACAGCATCGTAGTCATACTCCACAATATAGTCAACTAAAAAAAAGAAAAAGAAATGTCTAAAACTTAATTCATGAAATACTATTAACCATATTAATAAACTTAAAGCTAAGGAGCCTGTTTAACAACAATAATATTACAAAAACATCATCAAGACTTACTTCAATGATTTTAAATATTTGGCTACATTTGTAAATTTCTTGATTGCCTTAGTATGAAACACAGTACAAATTTTAAGTAGAAGCCTCAATACAATATATAATTCATGTCGTAACTTGTTCTTATGGTCAGATGTATGTATTATTAGTGACAGATAAGCTCTATAGTGTTCCCTATGATCCCCATCTCTTGATATTCATGGCTTTGTGTAATTCCCTCTCTTTGACAGGGTACATGACTTATGACTGACTTCTGACCAACAGAAAATGACAAAGATGATAGACTTTATAGGACTACATAAGATTACAATGTCCATCTTGCTAGGAAACTCTCACACTTGCTGGCTTTCAAGATGCAAGCTGCTTTGCTATGAGCTGGCCTACCAAGAAACTGATGAAGGTCTCTGGCTGACAGTCAGCAAAACCTGAGGGCATCAGTCCAACAGCCCACAGAGAACTAAATGATGCCAACCGCCATGTAAGCTTGGAAGCAGATCCTTCCCCAGCTGAGAGCCCAGACCTGGCACACCTTCATTGCAGCCTTGCATAGTACCCAGTTAGTCACACCCAGACTTACTGAATCACAAAATCTGTGAGATAATAAAATGTGTGTTGTTTTTTGTTACTACATAACAGAAAATGAATACACCCTGAAGATTAGTTAAGGATCTATTTTACCGCCTTTAAGTACAGAATTTTAGATTACAGGACATCATATGTGCATACTATTAATATTTTACAGGGCTCAATACAGGAAAGCAATAACAGATTTCCTATTTAAGATGGCAGACTAGCCATACCTCCATTCATCCTTTCTTCCTCCTATAAGAATGATTTTTTAAAAAGAATACACACATACACACACACAAACACGCACACAGTTACAACCAAAAAAAGGGATAAGGATTATGGGCAGACATTGTTGGTTGCCAAACCAAAAGCCATTCCTACATTGACTCCCGACATCCTTCTTCCTTTCTTATTGAACCCCGATTTTGTTCAGGTATTTTGAGATCTTGTACTTTTACAAATGCGGCTTCCCTCATTCCCAGAGGGTTAAATCTTTTCTTGTCCAGACCAAGGCTTTTCAAATACTAATGTACAATCAAGTCATCTTATTGACTTGTAGAAGTCATCTTGTTGAATCTTGCTTAAATGTGTACTCTGAAAAGGCCCTGGATATCTAATGCTGCTGGTCAAGGAGGCAATGGTCTAAAGATAATTTATTTACTAAAGACAATTTATTTATAGTAATTTCACACACACAAACACATATGCATGCACACACTGGTTTTCAAATACACATTTGATAGATGGATTCTACCCATAAGATATGAGCAAGGGTTCGCGGAAAGTTTTATCCAACCTTAAAAACAAAACACAAGGAAAAAAATGTCTTCTTGCAGACTTTAGATATTCCTCAGTGAGAATGTAATGCCCAAAACTGCTATAACTATTTAAGACAAGAAAAAGACTAAGAGATTGTCTTAATCCCTTCTTAAGACAAGAAAAAGATTATGATGGAAATGAAGAAAGAGGAAAATGATCTAGATCTTTGCTAGATTCATCAAACTGTATATTAACCAACAATACCATTAGTTTTCTTATTACAGAAGTAGTTTTTTCTTAACCTTTTTTTAAAGATTTATTTTAGAGAGAGAAAGCGTACGCATGAGCGGGAGGGTCAGAGAGAAGGGGAGAGAGAATGTGAAGCAGACTCCACACTGAGCACAGAGCCCAACTCGGGGCTCGATCTCACAACCCTGAGATCACGACCTGAGTGAAACCAAGTCAGACACTTAACCGACTGCACCACCCAAGGGCCCCAGTTTTTTCTTAACTTTTAAGTAAATTTTAGACAGGATTTCTACTTGCAGCTGAAAATCCCAACTGGAGAAGAAAGCCAAAAAGAAATTTTTCAAATTTATGAAAATGGATCCAGGGGCGCCTGGGTGGCTCAGTCGGTTAAGCGTCTGCCTTCGGCTCAGGTCATGATCTCAGGGTCCTGGGATCGAGCCCCGCATCGGGCTCCCTGCTCCGCGGGAAGCCTGCTTCTCCCTCTCCCACTCCCCCTGCTTGTGTTCCCTCTCTCGCTGTGTGTCTCTGTCAAATAAATAAATAAAATCTTTAAAAAAAAAAAAAAAAAGAAAATGGATCCATAACTAATAACCAGGAATAAAGCCCAGAGAATTTCAGGAAACTATAACAGATACCAAATTGCTCTGCAGAATCCCATAAAAGCTAGAAATTCAGAAAAGGAGGGCTTATGGGAAATGCAAAACTGAAAACAGGGGAATTACCTCTACATGGAAGAGCTACCACTCACTATCAACCACAATAGTTCTAAGACAATAATGCTAAATAGGCAGGCATTTTTCTCTGAAGGCCAAAAACTAAAGGGTTAATCCCCGCCCTCCACCTCTGCCCCTCCCCCAACACACACACACACACACACACACACACACACACACACACACACACTTTGGGGAAACTAGTATAGCTTCTATGGATGAGTGCTGGTTTCTTAGAGAAATGACTACTGATTTCCAGAAGTTAGAGGTCTCCACAGCAATGAGCAGCTCCCTGCCTAATAACTGTAAAATAAAACACTTAAGTTCTACCTACATAAATAGTGTCCCCAGCTTATTATTTATTCATAAATATGAATAGACTACAGTTAATCATGAAAAACCATAATAAAATGAAAAATTACTCCTGGATGAAACATACATCCACCTCCCCCCTTCTACCCTCCAAAACAATTGAGTCCTAAAGCCATTTAGGGGTAGAAGAGCACAGTGGGGAAAAAGGGGGGGGAGTGAGGAGGAGGAGTCTAACATGAGAAGTTAAAGACCAAGAAGAGTAAAAGAGGTATCCAAAATTGGTGTGGGGGTAGAAGCAGGAGTCAAGCTATCAGAGCCAGAGTACTGTAAGGAGAGCATCCACATATGGGGGCTTCCCTAGTACAGCTTATCAGCACTCTAACACAAGGTAAGGAAGGCATCCAGGTACAGGCACCCTGACACGGTGTTTCAGACCCCAAGCACAGTGGAGAGGGCATCCAAGCTGAGGGGTAGCTTGGTAAGGGATATCAAAGGTCAAATGGTATTGGGGGTGGGTGGGAGATTTCCATGCAGAGTTATGGAAGGGTAAAGGTGATCTAAAATGAGGACTAATAGTCCAAGGAGAACAGGGTGTTTGCGTGAGGGTGAAGAGTGACAACAGAGAGGGAAGACTAGCTACATCCAGAGGATTGATCAAGTAAGTAAATATATTAAGGGTAATAGAAGCCAAGCTTCTCTGTGTCAGAGAAAGGAGTTGCAAACATAAAGGAGAAAAGGCTAGATTCAATAATGTGATACTAAATGAAAAGTATCACCATGAACTTACAGTTTTCAATACATAAATATACACACACATAAAACACACACACACACCAGCTGTCCACTGAAAGGGCCTGAAACCAGCAACAGTTCAATAGCAATGAGCAAACCTAATGCTGAGATCTTAAAAACACCACTTTCTACTAAAAAGAACTAGCAGTCCTTGGGAAGACAGGCACTTCCGCCACTAAGGCAGGAAAAGTACAAGATAAGCCTGGGACACAATATTATGTCACAAAGCAAGGAAGTTAAAAAAAAAAAGATAAGGTGATGCCAAAGGACAGAGAGAAGTGATATCAAAAAGGCTCCCATTGGCCAAATCACGCCAATTTGACCATCAAAATAAACAATGACAGTAACAGAATATATCCCATTGAATAAAGTAAGAAATCATGCATCCATGCATGTATAAATAAATGTTAATTTTTTAATTCTATGGTTGGATTGTGATTAAGTAGAAGATCCTGGCTTGCAGAAAATACACACTAAAATATTCAGGAGAAAGACTATTAGTCAGGAAAAATGTCTTTGTACTGTACTTATTTCTACAATTTACCATTTCAAAATAAAAATTGTGAACATGTACAAATTTTTATCCTCAAGAGATGTAACAAAGTTCATAAAATCAGAACAGACTGCTATGAAAAAAAACTAAGAAAATAAAAAGGGTTGAGAAATCTGTATCTTCCGGGGCGCCTGGGTGGCTCAGTCAGTTAAACATCTGCGTTTGGCTCAGGTCATGAACCCAGGGTCCTGGGATCCAGCCCCGCATCCGACTCCCTGCTCAGCGGGGGGCCGTGCTTCTTCCCCTCCCTCTGCTGCTCCCCCTGCCTGTTCTCTCTCTCTCTGTCAAATAAATAAATAAATAAAATCTTAAAAAAAAAAAAAAGAAATCTGTATCTATCAACATGTTTCATTAACTTTTTTTCTCTTTTGGAGAGGTGGAGACAAATCCAAGAAAGTTTTCCAGAAAAGGTAAAGGAAAAAGATATAAAGAAAATATAAAAGACAGATGACCAATCCAGACAATTCAACATCCAATTAACAGTTCTAGGGAAAAAAAAGAGAATTGACAATGAAATAACACAAGGAAATACTCCAAAGCTAAATGAACAGATCTTCAAATATAAAGAGGTCTATGAAAATCCAGTAAAATAACAAAAAAGTAAGTACTCACATATAGATGAAATTTCATAAGATAAATATATCCCTGAAAGCTCTCTGAAAAGAAACAGAGTTCATCTACAAAAGAATGAGAATCATCAGAAGACTTCTCATTGAGGACACCAGATTCTACAGAAGTAAAAAGGCAAGGTCACTTAAGTATTAAAGGAAAATGAATTCCACACTCAGTCAATCCACAGGCAAGTATAGGCTGTAACATTTTCACACAGGCAAGGAAAAGGAAATTAACCCTACGTATGACCTTACATGCTACCCAGTAAAATAAAAAATATGAAACAAAAGAAAGGAAGACATGAAATCCAAGAAATAGTGGAGCCAATCCCAGAGAGTAAGAAAAGTGCTAAGATGGTAACTGTGCAACAAATCTAAGGAACAGTCTAGACTAAGAAGGAGACAAAAATTTCTAGGAGGTATTTGGGGGCAAAGAGGAATGAGGAATAGACTGTTTTTTAATTAACTTTAGATTTTTAGAAGCTAATAATACATGTGGTAATCACTAACATAGTAAGAGTATAAAATGCCAAACAAAAAATACTGGACTTGCAGTTTCAGCTCCAACACATGAAAAACTTAGAAGCTGTCACTCCCACCCCTACAACAAGAAAAAAGCTAAACAAACTGAAAGTCACTGACTTTCCCTGGACCCATCAGAGAAATGAAGACACAAGGCAAACTGCCAGCTCAAGATATGGAGAGATGGACATACCCAGGAAGTCAAAGCCAAGAAGTACTAGATCACCTCAAATACAAACAAGAAGAACCATAAACTGATAAGAACATTATATTAATTTCCCAGGGCTGTCATAACAATCACAAACTAGGTGACTTAAAACAATAAAACTTTATTCTTTATAGCTCTGGAGGCCAGAGTACAAAGTCAAAGTATCAGCAGAGTTGGATCTTTCTGAAGACTCTGAGAAAGAATTGCTTCACACTCTGCCTTGGCTTCTGGAGGCTGCCAGAAATCTCTGGCATTCCTTAGCTTGCATAATTCCAACCTCTGCCTCCATCTGCACATGACCTTGCCCTTCTCTGTGTCTCAAATCTCCCTCCCCTTACTCTTAATAAGAACACTGCTCACTGGATTTCTGGTCAGTCCTAAATCCAGGACAGTATTATCTTAAGATCCTTAGTTACATCTGCAAAGACTTCATTTCCAAATAACATCACATTCATATCCATACCAAGGCTCAGAACTTGGACTTACCATTTTGGGGGCAGAAAGTTAATCCACTGCAAACACCTAAATGGTATTTTTGATTAACTACTACAGACTGAACATGGAAGAGCATCACAGTAGGAAACTTCTGGGAACCACAGTCTCAGGATTCCATCTGAGGAGTAGTTCTTAGGAAAACTCAAGTTCTTAGGAAAACCCAGACAGCCAGGAAGACAAAAAAAGGACTCTAAAGAAATGTGAAGCCTCTGGCACCTACACCCAGAGCAAATATTAAACACAATACAACTCTTGGACAGACTAATATAAAATCTCACACTCAATATCTGTTTATCTCAGCTCCTATTCCCTAATAATGTCCAACTTTCAACAAAAATTATACATCATGCTTTTAAAAGGCAAGAAAAAACACAAAGCAAGCATCAGAGACAGACTCAAATATAATACATATTTTGGAATCAGACAAGGAATTTAAAATAACTATGATTAATATGTTAAGGGTGATAATGGGGAAAAACAAAAAGACAACAAGCAAGAACAGATGGGTAAGGTAAGCAGATGGAAACTCTAAAATCAAAAGGAAATGAAAGAAATCAAAAATACTAATGGAAATAAAGGATCACTGCCCCAGGAAATGAGGGGTGCGTGCTGAAAGGGAAAAGTGAGCACCACAGCAAAGGTGGTGTCTCAGAGGGGATCCACAATGGTAGCACCTCAGAATAAGGTTTCAGGCAACGTAGGATGCATGGCAGCAGCCACTGAGATGCTGGCCAGCTGGTTGGTGACCTAAACTGAAGGGACAAGTAGCACGCTCAGCATCCACAGCCCTGAGCCCTTGCCTCAGTTTTCTAAAATTCAGGCTCCCTTCCACCAGACCTTTACGCCCAGAATCAACAACTTTATCAACCCTCTCCTCCCCCAGCCCCTGGAGTTCTGTGTGGAGCAGGGACCAGGAACTTCCAGCACTGAGATCCGGCCCTGAGGGGCTGACAGGTAACAAGAAGGTCCCTGGTGCCCAGGAGGAGGGAACTGTGGCAGGAGAAGGAGGAAGTGACTGGGCAAAGGGGTACAAGCTCTCTGCACCTACCCCCATCTCCTCCCTCTGCCATTGCCCATTCTGTGCAAGCAGCCCTCCTAAGCACCAGGGCCGTGGAGGTGTCCTGGTAATCACCACTAATGGAAGCTGCCAGCACCACCATCTGGACCTCAGAGAAAATGGTCAGCTTTACCCAGAAATCAGTATGCACAGCACACAGGCAGAAATGCTCCCAAGGCTCCTGACAGTTCCACAGCAGGGGCAACAGGCAAACGGG
This sequence comes from Phoca vitulina, assembly GCF_004348235.1. Taxonomy (NCBI): domain Eukaryota; kingdom Metazoa; phylum Chordata; class Mammalia; order Carnivora; family Phocidae; genus Phoca; species Phoca vitulina. The sequence continues at coordinate 36,025,860 of NW_022589714.1, forward strand.
CAATCCTTGTCCCTGCTCAAAGATGACACTTCAAATGAACAAGAGCTTTTCTGTCAGAAGTTAGTTGCATCAGTGTTGTATACTTGATTTCATGGACTCAGTTTCAGACTTGAAGACCAACAAAATTAAAAGAACAACACTGAATGAACTGATTGAGTATGTTTCAACTAATTGTGGGGTAATTTGTCAAATCGGTGTATTGTGATAAAGTAAAAATGATCAGTGCTGGCATCTTCCATACTCTTCCCCCAAGTCATAATCTAGATTTTGATCCAGAAAAGGATGAACTTGAGGCCTCTTGGCTTCACATACAATTGGTGTCAGAGTTCTTAAGATTTTTGGAGAGTTTTGGTTTGGAGAGCATTGCAAAGTAATGTATGCACCAGAAATTTGTAAAACAGTTCCTGACCTTTTCAACAGTGAAGGTATCTCAGAGAACAGGAATACCTGAAAACTGTTCTGCACTGAATTTATAGGAAATTTCTTGGATTAAGAGCATTTATCAGAAAACAAATTAACAACACTTTCCTCAGGTTTATATATGAAACCACGTTTCCATGGGGTTGCTGAACTCTTTGAAATATTAGTAAGTTTTATCAATGGCTTTATGCCATACCACTGAAAGCAGAACATAAATAATTTCTAATGAAGGCTCTTATCGTACACATACTGCAAAAGGATTAGCTTTGTCCCATGCTCAGCTAGCCTACTGTGTTGTATAGTTTCTAGGGAAAGATACAACACTAACATAACCAGAGATCACAGGACTGCTAAAATTTTGGCCAAAAACATGCAGTCAGAAAGAGGTGATGCTTTCAGAAGAAACTGAGAAATCTTAGATGTCACTGAACCAACACAATTCCAAAGAACTGAAGAGCCCCTTTTTAAGCAGATATCCAGGTGTGTGTCCAGTTCTCAATTTTAGGTTGGAGAAAGGGTACTGCACACTTCTGGAATAATGAATATATTCTTAGTTTGAGGAGAATATTAATAAAATCCTGACAATTACATTTGGCAGTTTGTAAAAAATCTCCAATGAACACTGGAATAGACCACTGTAGCACTGGTGTGCAACACACTGAAAACCCTAATGGACATAAAAACAGCAAGCTTTCCAACAATCTTACTAGCTCACCCAAAGATGAAAGACAAAAAAGAGTAAAAGAAAAAATTGGAACACAAAGAATTATAGGGAAAAATCAGAGCAGCAAAAGCTAAAGAAAGCTTAAGAAAAGCAGAACAGTGCTTACAACATGCACAGTATTCTCAGCAACAGAAGTGACAAATTAAAGAAAAAAGCCTACACCACTACTGGATAAGCACAATTTTGTACACTGTTTCGAAACACGTAAAAAAAAATTTTTTTTTAATTTATTTATTTATTTGACAGAGAAACACAGCGAGAGAGGGAACACAAGCAGGGGGAGAGGGAGAAGCAGGCTTCCCGCAGAGCAGGGAGCCCGATGCGGGGCTCGATCTCCAGACCCTGAGATCATGACCTGAGCCGAAGGCAGACGCTTAACGACTGAGCCACCCAGGCGCCCCGAAACACGTAAAAATTTTGAAACAAACTTCATCAGTATAACTAAAGGGCCAATTTTATTTCCAGCAAATGTAAATGAAAAAAACATATAGACTAAACATAGCTCTGTGCTATACCATGGTCACAGTACATTGTAACCTTTGTCTCATCATTGATTTACTTCAAGTTATGAGTGAGATAATTATGAGAGTGGTAAGAATTATGATTTGAATTTTCTTGTTGCACATATAGGTATATTTTTCCTTTTTATAATGCTCTTCATTCATATTGTTACAGACCTTAGTTACAGCCTATGAAAAAGAGTATTTCCTAAAATAAAACTGAGGTATAATCCTTACCCTTCTCTTCATTTCTCCTAGAGATATGATGAGGGGAACTGCCCACTCTAAGCATTCCCTCACTACAGATATTACTTTTACTCTAAAATCTAAGCAAAAACTTGGGCGCCTGGGTGGCTCAGTTGGTTAAGCGACTGCCTTCAGCTCAGGTCATGATCCTGGAGTCCCTGGATCGAGTCCCACATCGGGCTCCCTGCTCGGCAGGGGGTCTGCTTCTCCCTCTGACCCTAACCCCTCTCATGCTCTCTGTCTCTCATTCTCTCTCTCTCAAATAAATAAATAAAATCTTTAAAAAAAATAAATAAATAAAATCTAAGCAAAAACTTAAATCGCCAAGTTTTTAAAGCACAAAATATAAATAAAAGCTGGGAAAATAAAACAAATAAGATAAAGGATGCCATTGGTGGGCTCATCACCAGACTAAACACCACCAAAGACAGAATCAGGAAACTTGAAAATAGGTCAACAGAAACTTCCCAAACTGAAATGTAAAGAGAAAAAAAAAACAAAACAAAAAACAGAACATCTAAGAACTGTGTAACAATTTTAATAGATATAATATATGAGTAACTGGAATGCTAGAAAAGGAAGATAACGGAGAATTTTCCAAAATCAGTATCATACACCAAACCACACATGTGGGAAACTCAGAGAATACGAAACAGGAAAATGTGAGAAAAGTCTACACCTAAGCACACCCTTTTCAAACTGCAGAAAACCAAACAGAAATTCTTGAAGCCGTAAGAGAAAAAGCACCTTACGTATAGAAGAACAAGGGTAAGAATTATATCAAACCTCTCTTCAGAAACACTCAAGAGAGGGGAGTAAACTATTTGAAGTATTGAAAGAAAAAAACTACCAACTTAGACTTCTAAGAGGGAAGTTTACAAAGATAACAGATCAACCTTAAGAAGTAAGAAAAATCTCTGGGGCGCCTGGGTGGCTCAGTGGTTAAGCGTCTGCCTTCGGCTCAGGTCATGATCCCAGGGTCCTGGGATCAAGCCCCGCATCGGGCTCCCTGCTCAGCGGAGAGCCTCCTTCTCCCTCTCCGACTCCCCCTGCTTGTGTTCCCTCTCTTGCTGTCTCTCTGTCAAATAAATAAAATCTTTAAAAAAAAAAAAAAGAAAGAAGAAAAATCTCAAATAACCTAACCTTATATCTAAAGAAACTAGAAAAAATACAAAGCTCAAAGTTAAAAGGAGAAAGAAAATAATAAAAATCAGAGCAGAAATAAATGATATAGAGATTTTTAAAAAATAAAAAAGATTAATAAAACCAAGAACTGCTTTTTGGAAAGATAAATGAAATTGATAAACCTTTAGCTAGACTCATCAAGAAAAAAGAGAGAACTTAAATAAATAAAATCAGAAATGAAAGAAGTACCAACTAAGACCACAGAAAAACAAAGGATTATTAAGATACTACTATCGAAAATTATATGCCAACAAATTGGCTAACCTAGAAGATATGGATAAATTTCTAGAAACATAAATCTTCCAAAACTGAATCAGAAGGAAATAGAAAATCTGAACAGACTGATGACCAGTAATGAAATTAAACAAACAAAAGTCCAGGACCAGATGCCTTCACAGTTGAATTCTACCAAATATTTAAAGAGTTAATACCTATTCTTGTCAAACTATTCCAAAAAATAGAGGAAGAAAAGATTCCAAATTTCACTCTACAAGGCCAGCATTACTCTAATACCTGAACCACTAACACTACAAAAAAAGAAAATTACACACCAATTATCTCTGATGAACACAGATGCAGATATCCTCAACAAAATATTAGCAAACTGCATCCAACAATACAAGAATCATTCACCACTATCAAATAGGATTTATTTCAGAGATGCAAGCATGGTTCAGTATTCACAAATCAATCAACATGATATATCATATTAACAAAATAAAGAAAAAAAGCCATATGATCATCTCAATAGATGCAGAAAAAGCATTTGCTAAAATTCAACATCCATTCATGATAAAAACTCTCAACAAAGTGGATTTAGAGGAAACACACCTCAACATAATAAAGGCCATAGCTAATGTCATACCCAATGGTGAAAAACTGATTTTCCTTTAAGATTAGGAACCAAAAAAAAAAAAAAAGATTAGGAACAAGACAAGGATGCCTACTCTTGAAATTTTTATTTAGAACAGTACTAGAAATGCTAGCCATAGGAATCAGACAAGAAAAGTAATAAAAGGTATCCAAATTGGTAAGAAAGAAGTAAAACTGTCACTATTTCCAAATGACATGACCCTGTATTTAGAAAAGCCTAAAGACTCCACCAGAAAACTTTAGAATAAATGAATTCAGTAAAATTGCAGAATACAAAATGAATACCCGTAAATTGGTTATATTTCTACACACTAATAACAAAATAGCAGAAAGATAAATTAAGAAAACAATCCCATTTATAATTACACCAAAAAGAATAAAATAGCTAAGAATAAACTTAACCAAGGAGGTAAAAAACCTATACTGTGATAATTATAAGACACTGAAGAAAGAAAATGAAGACGACACAAATGGAAAGTTATACCATGTTCAGAGTAAAATAATTAATATTGCTAAAATGTCCATACTCCTCAAAGCACCCTACAAATTCAATGCAATCCCTATCAAAATACCAAAAGTGTTTTTCACAGAACTAGAACAAATAATCCCAGCATGTGTACGAAACCACAAGACACTGAATGGCCAAAACAATCTTGACAAAGAACAGCAAAGCTGGAGGTATGACAATCCCAGATTTCAAGATATACTACAAAGTCATAATAATCCAAACAGTGTTGTTCACACACAAACAGACACTTAGATCAATGAAACAGGATTGAGAACCCAGAAATAAACCACACTTATATGATGAATGTACAATGTGGAAAAGACAGTCTCTTCAATAAATGGTGTTGGGAAAACTGGACTGCTGCATGCAAAAGAATAAAACTGGAACACTTTCTTACACCAAGTAGAAAAATAACTCAAAATGATTTAAACACCTATATGTGAGACCTGAAACCATAATATTCCTTAACAACAACAAAAAAGGCAGTAGTCTCTGACATTGGCCTTGACAACATATTTATGGATATGTCCCCTCAGGTAAGGGAAATGAATAAAAAAAATAAACTATGTGGACTACACCAAAATAAAAAGCTTTTGCACAGCAAAGGAAACCATCAAAAAAATGATATAGTTTAGGAAAACACGTATAATGAAATTTCAAATGATTAAGGCAAGAGACCAAACTAAGTATAAAGTACAAACCAAATCTGTAAAATATATTTCTTTTTTAAGACCTGAAATACATCAAAATAACTGTTCACTCCGTAGAAATGTACAGGTCTTTTTTTTCTCCTTCTTTATTCTGTGTTTTCTAAACTTCCTAAAATGAACAGTTTTACAATTAAAGATGATACTAATGTTGGTAATTCATAATGTGCTGTATTTACAGAACGTTAGTGTGGCAGAACCCCAATTATGCAAGTGTTCCTTATTATAATGTCGTTCTTTTCCAGCTAGGGTTCGTTCCAAGGTGATACAGGAGGGTATCTGATGTTATGCCCCACAGTATACATCAAAACCTTTCACCTAGAAGTAGAGCTAGCTAGAATCAATGGGATATGTTTCAACCCTGAAGGAATCATTAAAAAGCCGTAAATCCCATCCGCCCTACTCTGATAGAATTTTCTTATAATTTAGTTACCAAGACTAAACTCAATACAAAAAAGTTAATCCCAATCTTCCAACAACACTTCACTGTCTTAGAAACCACAAGTTCTACAGTACACATCATATGGAACAAGAAATGTTCCTGACTTACAAATGTACTGTTTTTCAAGTTCTTGTCTACTTCTCAATAGTGCTATCTGATCTTAGCCATCTACTTAATTATAACGCCTATATTTGAATATGAGAATTGTTAAATTTCTTTAATGATATTCATATATAGTATGTATATACATATAAACTATACATATGTATATATAAACATACACAATGTTTTTCAAAATATTATAGTGAGTCATGAAGTGTGGCAAAAAAAATATGTCAGCAATACAATGAACTCCTCCTTAAATTATATTGAATTACTCTAAATTATTTGTGCCTTCTTGCAGGAGAATTACACTGAGTTGACTTTCAAATATTTTATCCACTTTAACAAAATCTCTACTCAAAAGTCCAACTTTCATTTCAACAGTTCATGTCTAAGTAAAATTTATTTATTCCTTAAAAATTAGTTTGTTGTAAAAGCTATTTTATACATAGTTCAAGTAGTATTATATTTTCAATTTTTTTCAGATAAACTACAACCAAAAACACTAACTTCTCATTAACTATTAGAGCTAAATGAACCAGATCTTCCTAAAGTCAGTAAACTTCAAAATAAATTCATCCTAGGGCACCTGGGTGGCTCAGTAGGTTAAGTGTCTGCCTTTGGCTCAGGTCATGATCCCAGGGTCCTGGGATCAAGCCCCACATCGGGCTCCCTGCTCAGCGGGGAGCCTGCTCCTCTCACTGGCTCTCTCTCTCAAATAAATAAATAAAAATCTTTTAAAAAATAAAAACAAAGTAAATAAATAAACTCATCCTAGATTTGGGGGGATATTTTGGCCACTATATATACCACCATCCTAACCCCAAAGACTTAAGTTATGATTATTTAACTAACCAATAAACAATAGTAGCACTTGTATGGTTAGCTCACCCAGCAATCCACTTCTCAACATCTCAAAAGATTAAATACTTCAAAGAAGCCTATCAGGATGAGCAATGAAAAATAAACTGGAGCCACAAAAGATTACAGAATACACAAAGAGATATGTCAATTCAACACTCTAAAATGGGATGCTGCAGAGTTGGGGCCAGACTCAGAGGCTGAGTCATGTGACAACCTATGAAACTGGGCTGGTTCTTAGTTAGACTATAAATTTCCAACCCTAAATCTCAATTAAATGGATAAATTTCTATTTTAAAAAGAAACACGAATTACTCAAGAGATTAAAAATAAAATCAACAGCCATAATCCAGGAATAAAATCAGAAAGTGGCCTAAAAATAGCCTCAAAAACAGTTCCCAAAAACAGATGATTTGTTTTAAAGGTTAATTCTTTCAAAACTACCATAAAACACAAAATAAGCCTACAAAGCTTCACTATCTTAAAATAATCATTATTTAAAAACAATTTAAGTGATATTAAGACCAAAAATTGTACCCACAAATCTACTGTCTCAAACACATAAGGTTCTAAATAAAATGCCAATAAAGGAAATTGAAATGCATAGATAATTAGCCACCACAATAAGCAGGGGATAGAGGTTTAATCTTGGAAAATCTGGGGCAACTGGCTGTCTCAGTCGGTAGAGCATGCAACTCTTGATCTCAGGGTCATGAGTTCAAGCTCCACTTCGGTGTAAAGCTTACTTTGAAAAAATAATAAGAAAGAAAGAAATCTTGGAAAATCTAATTTATCATATAAACAGATAAAATTAAGAAAAACCACATGATCCACAGATTCAAAGTAGCATTCGATAAATTTGAGCATTAATGTGTTTTGTGTGAACTCAATCCCTCTTGTCCCAGTAAAAAGCTCCTAACATGAGGTCTTAACCTCAAGCTTTGCCCCAGAAAACATAAGCTTTGGGGCCAAATTAGCAATTCAGTTCTTCTCAGGATAACTATATTTATAACATGTACATTCAGACCTAGTTTATATTAGGGCATGGTTCTCAACCAGGATGATTTTGCCCCACAGGCGACACTTGGCCAAGTCTGGAGACATTTTTGGTTGTTACAGCTCAGGGAACGCTACCAACATCTAGTGGGTGGGGGCCGGGGCTGCTGCTAAGCATCCATCAATGCACAGGACAGTCCTCCACACAAATTAATTTCTGGCCCAAAACTGCTAAGGTTGAAAAATTCCATATAAGGGGAAATATGCTACATACCGATTTTCATCTCATCCGTAAATTCTAGTTGAGTGAAAAAGAACTCTTCTCAGGGCACCTGGCTAGCTCAGTCAGAAGAGTGTGCAACTCTTGATCTCAGGGCTGTAGTTTTCAGCCCCACACTGGGTATAGAGATTACTAAAAAATCAAGCTTAAAAAAAACCCACACACACAAAAAACACCTCTCCTCTCACACATACACATACACAAACACACACAAACAAAAAACACCTCTCCTCTCACACATACACATACACAAACACACGCGCGCGCGCGCACACACACGAAAGGAAGAGGGTAGGAGAAATGCTAAGGAGGGAGGGGAGGAAATGGAAGTAAATATCAAGATTGTGGTGAGAAGCTTCTAAGCAAACAGAACAATCAAAATTTAAAAGTAAGCAAACTGGAAACTAGGAATAAATATTTGCAGCAAACCAAAGAATTAAAAGCATTTCTAAGAACCAAAAAGAAAAATAATACAACAAAGGCTGAAAACAAGCAAAAGAAAATGTAGTATTTAAAATGAAGTATAGCCACTCTAGGAATTTAATTCTCACTTTGAAAAAAAAAGATACATATTTTCTTAGCAACCTGGACTCACAGTAGGGAGGGGGGCCGTGCAGGGGGGTTGCTGATAGTATTTTTTAAGGAGTCTACATTTTAAAAAAATTTTTAATAGTGATTTTTTTAAAAACAATTAATAAAAAATAGTGATTTTTTAAAAAACAAAGTAAAGTCTGAACACCAAGGTTAAAATTCTTAAAATCCAGAAATTTTTTTTAATTATGCATAAAATATCAACAGTAATATTATAAAGTTCACCAACTATTCTGCCCCAATAAACATGTATTCTTCTGATAATGAAAAATCACATCATAAAAAATAATATAAGCAATTTATACAAATTCCAAACAGGTTTGAGTTGTATGGACATTCACTAGGGAATATTTACTTTGGTTCTAATCAATACAACATAGGTAGATACCACAATATCTAATTAGGTCTGTCAAATTAAATGTACTCTGTATTATACCACTGGTTATATTATGCCATTGAGTTTTAACCTTTATTATAGCAAATCACAAATTACAAGAAGTTATACAAAAATTAACAAAACTATGCTCCATTGGGGCACCTGGGTGGTGCAGTCAGTTAAGTGCCGACTCCTGGTTTTGGCTCAGGTCAAGATCTTGAGGTCACAGGATCGAGTCCCACTTAGGGCTCTGCGCCCAGCAGAGAGTCTGCTTAAGACTCCCTCTCCCGGGCGCCTGGGTGGCTCAGTTGGTTAAGCGACTGCCTTCGGCTCAGGTCATGATCCTGGAGTCCCTGGATCGAGTCCCACATCGGGCTCCCTGCTCTGCAGGGAGTCTGCTTCTCCCTCTGACCCTCCCCCCTCTCATGTGCTCTCTCTCATTCTCTCTCTCTCAAATAAATAAATAAATAAATAAATCTTTAAAAAAAAAAAAAAAAAGACTCCCTCTGCCCCTCCCCTCCACTTTTTCTCTCTATAAAAACATACTCCACTGTAAATTCAGAAACAAGTATAAGCTTTATTCCAAAGAAGCAATAATATAATAAAAACACATTAATGGTTCCATTAAAAAAAGAAAAGATAAAAAGTATTTTTACTTTTTATTCCCAAGATTAAATACTTATTTTTTACCAGAACCAAAAGTCTTTACCAGAAACTTCTTTCCAGGACTATCCTTACATAAATGCAGAAATGCAAAATTGATGAGCATTGCTTAGTATCATTAACCGGTGACATTTCATTATTTAGGTTCCCTAAAGTTATCCGGAATGTCAAAATACTAAGAAAATTCCCTCATGTTCGTTAAAATAGAACTGATAAACAGCATTTCTTACATTTTTTTCAACAGAAGTAAGTAAATCACTCTAAAGATATCATACACAAAACCCACCCCTCCCATTTGTATTTCAAATAGAGACAAAAGTTTGCATATTAGGTACTTTATCAGAGTATTCAAAGAGAAGAGAATATGTGGTGTAAGAAAACTTTTACACAGTATTACATTCCTTTTACTATTACTAAATCGGATCTGTAAGTGATAAATGTCTATAAAAATAATCTAAATTTAAAAAACAGAAGTATTTTAATCTCACAAAGACCAAATACTTAATAATTAGTTGAAAACAAATTGCCATGCATGCGTGACTAATGGCTCCTTACAAAATAACAAAGCTTAAGAACAACAAATAAACAATATCTATCTGAAGAGCAAATAAGTTTGAAAATTCAACTAAATATTTCTCATTCAGATTTTTATTCCCATTATTAACTTTGAGAAAATACTAAAGAAATTAGTTTTAAGCAAGTTTCAAGCCATATAAAATACCATGCATTTGTCATAAAATTTTATAGAATTCACCAAAAAAGTCTTATGATAGTCTACTGGATACATAAGTGAAAGACCAAAGTGTAACACACAGTTAAAATTAGTTAAAAATCTTTTAAGAGAAAATAATTACCCAAATACATGTACAATGTGTAATACCAATCCACAATTTTAGGATGATAAAGATTTAATTATCATTTCTTTATTCTTAAACCACATTAGGACAGATATTTCAATCAATATTACTTGCTCTGTTTAGCTCAACCTTTCCCCCCAGCGTTTTAAGAAATAATTAAGAGGGAGTGCCTGCGCGTTTCAGTCGGTTGAATGTCCAACTCTAGATTTCAGCTCAGGTCATGATCTCAGGGTCATGGGATTAAGCCCCAAGTCAGGCTCTGCACTCAGCTGGAGGTCTGCTTCTCTCCCTCTGCCCCTCCCAGCGTGCGCGCACGCACACATTCACTCTCAAATAAATCTTCAAAACAAAACAAAACAAAAAAATAATTAAGAGACATGCTTTAAAATCAAAGCAATAGAACTTTAATGCAGCCTTCTCCACATCCTTTCTCTGACCTTGGGTGAGTAACAATCTCTTCAATTTCTAATTTTGAAAAATGGAAACAATGATGTTTTACCCCAGAATGCTCCAGTAGAAATTAAATACTGAATAAAATACCTAGCATTGTAAGCATTCCCTAAATGCTAATAATCAGCAAAATATCAATTAAAAAGAAATTTTAAGGTTACCAAAAAATGGAAACTGGGTTTAAAAGACAATTTCACTCTTTAAGTAGACCTTAAAAGTGTAATGAAGTTATATAACTGCAAGAACCTATAAGAAAATCAGAATCATGCAATCGTTTTATTTTCTCCACGTTTCCAAGCATACACCAAAAGTAAATACGTGCATTAAAAAATAACCTAAATCCTTACACTCAAAAAGGTGTTAAATTCAAATTACCAGAAAACATTATCTGGCCAGGGTTGAGAGCAGGGGACTTTGTTTTACTTATCTTTGTAGTCCCAAGCCCCACAGTGCCTAACATATCAAATGTACTAAACAGCTATTTGTAGCACTGAAACGAAAGATACCACATTGCCTAGAATTTTAAATTCTTCTTTCAACACAAGTATAATGATACTTAATACTCATCCAGCAAATATTTGAGTGGCTGCTACTGGAACGTAGCCACTAGTTCCAGGTACCTCTAAGGTAGAAAGGAAAAACAAAAACAAAAAAAACCAAAGCTCTGCACTCCTGGAGTTTATACTCTACATTTATATGCTAAAAGGGTAAGACAAGCAATAAACATGTAAATAAGGAAAATACAAAGTAAGTTACAATGTGGAAAGAATGGGTTAAAAAAAAAAAAAGTAGGGCAGGATAAGAAGGATCAAGAATGCCTATTATCTGTAACCCTAATGACACCTCTCAGAGGAAGAGTTAGGAATTGGTTCCACATTTATAATGGTTAAGAGTAGCACAAGCACTGGAATACACAGTTGCCTGTATTCAGTAAACTACTTCTGTGCTTCCTTCCTAATCTGTAAAATGAGAAAAATAACAGAACCCAAAAATATAGAGATTGTTGTGAGAATTAAATAATGCCTGTAAAGTGCTCAAAACTATGCCTTAAATAGGAGTACCTAATAATACTCACCAAATGTTAACACCCATTACAATAAATTACAATATACTGCAATCTCCCCACTACTCATCAGCAACCCAGGGCAAGGAACTTGTCCACCTTTTTATTTTGAATGCTTCTGTCCATGCTGATACACAAGACCTCAAGAAATATCTGTCTAATTTAAATCAAAGTATTTACTAACAAGACAGAATTATAATTATTATTATTCTGGGAAAAAGCAATTACTGTGGAAGATGACTCATTACAAAGAACTAGAAATGTTAAAAGGTGGGAAAGAACTCACAGAATAGCTATTTAAGAGTCCTTGAGAACTTTTTTCAGAACTCAGACCTCACTGAAAATCCAATAAAAGATACGGATCCTTTACCTGAAACAATTCCATCACAAAGGTCCATGCAAAATTTTACATGTTTAAAACTGACAGGCTCCTGAAATATATTCCTATGTCATTTCTGAGAACACATTACATGCCCAATAATTATTTTTCTTTTGTGCTCTTGACCAACAGCATTCATTTATTTGTGAAATACCACTCTTAAATCTTACTTATCTCTGAAGTTAAGCATTATAAACTGAAAGAACAGCTCTCTAATTACTAAAGCCAAATTATACTTTCAGGTAACAATCCAAATGTCGTTCAAAAGCTTCAAATTCTCTAATATACCAGTAGGCCAATTGCCAAAAACCACATTTTATTTAGAAGACAGAATGAAATAAACGTCAGGCCTCTTATATGCAATCTACTAAACTGAACATTTTTTCCCATGAGAAAATATATTTAACTATAGTAAGTTATCAATAATTAAATATCTAATACAGAATTAATCAGATAAAACCAAAAATGGTTTATCATTAACAAACCCTAAAATAGTACAATTCCTTTTATAATAATTTACAATTGCATAACTTTAAAATATTTTCATATATATTCTCATTAGATTCACAACAAACCTAAGGGTTTACATTCTAAAAATGCCACGTGACTACTAAGCACTTGAATTATGGCTAGTCCAAACCAACATGTTAAATAAATGCAAAATACATACCAGATTTCAAAGACAGAAAAAAATGGAAACATCTCATTAATAATTTCTTATACTGAATATATGTTGAAATCATTATTTTCTTTAACCCAACACATCCAAAATACTAAAATTAATTTCACCTATTCCTTTTAATTTTTTAACATATCTATTAGGAAACTTTTAATTATATATGGAATTTATCAGGTTACTATGCTCCAAAGAACATAATGTATAGTTGTTTCACAATACCCATTTAAGATGGTATAATCTTACAGTTCACTCAACATTGTTTATTTTAAACAAATGTTTAAGCAACTTAAGCCTTTACACTTAAATTTAACATGATAAATTGGGAACTTATATAGAAATGTCTCTGATTTGTGAAACAGATAATTTTCCCTTTATTTACTAGGAGAATGTAACGTCAATGCAACACAGACGGAAGTAAGCCATCAGCAACCCACCTGACAAGATGCTTAATATCCCAAGTTACTGACTCTCTTTTAAAAGAATTTAAGAACCTCAATGAGTCTTACAGAAAGGATTAAAGTATTTATTTCTTTTTTTTAAGATTTTATTTTTAAATAATTTCTACACTTAATGTGGAGCTTGAACTCACAACCCTGAGATCAAGAGTCACACAATCTGACGGAGCCAGCCAGGCACCCCTAAAGAGTTTATTTCTAAAAAGAAAGTTAGACCTCATACCAACTTGAAACATAGCTCCAGTAGTCAGCATTTTGTTAGCCTGGTTTAGGTGGACATATTTCAACATACTTAAATTTTGTATTATTCATTAGACTGGCTGGATCCCTCTCCCCAGTTATTCCAAATTAAAGTATAACTGAATCATAGATTTAGTGGATACATAGCAGGCTCACAATTTTCTGCTAGTTATTACGGGGGTTAAATTTTTTTAGTAGAACAAAATAAGTAATACAGTCTCTGGCATCAATGAGCTCAGGGCAAATAAGGTCATTCATTACATATGAAATGAAGAGAATAACAAAGGAGTTTTTATTTAGGCTTTACACTATGAGGTTCTAACTAAGTTCAACTGGGTTTTATAAAATATAAAGAATATGAGAAAGTCAGGAAGTATTTGTGCGAAACGGATTATCTTGGGGTCTAAAATATCACCTTTACATCTTCATTTGACATTCATTTGAAATTCTGCACTCTCAACAGATTTATTTTCATCATTTAAGGCAAATTTTTTAACTACTTTATAAAATGTGTTTGATAAGAATGGTGTAATTAATACTTAAGTAAAAATGGAGTCTTCATCTTATTTATGCACACACACTCCAAAACAGCAAGACAAAATACTCAACAGAGTACAACCTGATGCAGCAGAGTAGGAACTTAAATAACAAAAAACTTTGATATAAGGAGAACACATCTCTAAATACCTTAAAGTTAGTTGTTTCTGCTCTAAAGAATAAATAAAAAGCATGTAGGAGAATATACATTTGAAAGATCAACTTTAATATTTCCTTAAAACATTATACTCTACTTTAGCCAAGACTGATGGTCTCAATTTTACAAATATATTAACTTCCATGTTGCAAGTGAGCAAGCAGAAGGCAGTTCTGCTGCGAGAGCGGAGCAAGGCCTAAATCAAAGGAACTTGTTTCTTCAAACTCTCCTGGCAGCGATTCTGACAGTGAGGTTGACAAAAAGTTAAAGAGGAAAAAGCAAGTTGCTCCAGAAAAACCTGTGAAGAAGCAAGAGTGGTGACACTTCAAGAGCCCGGTCATCCTCTGAGCACAGCAGCAGCACAGACAATAACATGTTTCAGATCGGGAAAATGAGGTACATCAGTGTTCGGAACTTTAAAGGGAAAGTTCTAGTTCATATTAATGAATACGGGATGGATCTAGAAGGTGAAATGAAACCTCAAAGAAAAGGTATTTCTTTAAATACCAAGCAATGGAGCCGGCTGAAGGAACAGATTTCTGACATTGATGATGCGGTAAGAAAACTATAAAATCAGAGCCATAGGAAACCTGTACAGTAATCGTTGTTTTAATCTGTTTACATTGGCTTTTGTTTTCTAAACATTGTTTTCCAAGCTACTGTATATTGGGATTGCAGAACAATTTATAAGATGAATACTTTTTATGTGCCTTATTAAAAGTGTTCTGAGTGAAGTTAATTATCAACTTTATTAAGGAGGATTGCTTTGTGCCCACCACCTGGTATAGAATAAAATCAAATAATACAATCTTAAAAAACAAACAAATGTATTAACTTCTATACTTAAAGCCCAAAACAAACAATTTGGCACTTATTATAATAATCACGATAAATAAATGCTCTAGAAATTTCACCCTTAAAGTTATTAAAGTCAGTCTAGATGTTACATAAATTTATGGCCTCAGTACTAGGCCACTGATAGATAATAACAATGTTAAGACAGTTTTAATATTTCAGGTAAAAGAATCTTAAAAATATCAGTGCAAATGAAGGTGTACCTAACTCTAAAGACTCAGTGCCAGGAATACAAAAAAAAAAAATGCCATGTCACTGGTCAAACTAATGACAGATGAACAAATCCCATTTATCTTCCAACACAGGAATCTATACCATGATCTTCCTTATGCTTCTCCTATAACATTTTAACATTTCTGACAATGGAATAATCCTCTTAATTGTGCTACATTCCCTCTCTTGTTCAGATTTCTAATGATTCACATGTTAAGTTTTATTCCTATCAAGTTAAGTCATATTCATATCATAGCACTACAAGCCATCCCAAAACATTCATGACACTCATCAACCCCTGGAGGGAGTAAGAGAGAGGAACATGTATGTTAGTATCTCCAGGGGTTGAGGAATTTTTTTTTTATCCAGGTGATTCTAATAATAGGCCCAACCCATAAAACTGCTATCGACTACTTAATGCACCAAAACGTATTTGTCCTAATCCCCCTAGTGGCTAGCATGGCATTAACCACATTCCTAACATTAAGGCAAATACCTCTTGATTAATCTTTCTTTAAAAAAAAAATAATAATGATTTATTTATTTATTTGACAAAGAGAGACACAGCGAGAGCAGGAACACAAGCAGGGGGGTGGGAGAGGGAGAAGCAGGCTTCCCGCTGAGCAGGGAGCCTGATGCGGGGCTCGATCCCAGGACCCTGAGATCATGACTTGAGCCAAAAGCAGACGCTTAACCCGCTTAACCCACTAAGCCACCCAGGCGCCCCTTGATTAATCTTTCATATAAAGCTCCTTTCCTTGACCATAAGACCTTGCAACAGAACCTTTGTCTTAATGTTGGTGGTAACTATTTGTTACTGTTACCATACTTAAAGTTATTTTTCTACTAGAAACTCCCAGTGATTAGGTGCCACACAGTCACTCTCTTGGAATACGTGAACAACGAATCATCAAAAAAGAACATGAGCTACAAGACACTAAAACAGATGCTGGAATTTAGGATCCCATATTAGTCATCTCTGTTTTGTAAATTAGCTGGGAAAGAGAATGGGATCATGATGGGAAGTTTAATAACAGATACAGAATTTGAAAGATTATAAAATGCAAGTCTCCTAGAGGCAGGAAAGGACTGATATGGTATAAATAGGTTCTAGGAAAGAGTCTATAACATTGCCATATCTGGCAACAGATCAACATCTTAGGCTACATAGCAAATTAGAACACTGAATTTTTTAAAAAAGCAGAGCTTCTTCTCAGAGTAAAAGCTCCTTTAAATGCGAATTAGTAAATACATTTTCAGTTTAATGAAAACAGTCACTGAGAGAATAGAACATCCAGGTACCCGACATCTTCAGAAACAAACAAAAACCAAAATAAAACAAAAAAGAAACAATATTAAATTTAGTCCAAAGGAGGAAACTTTTAGGACCCCAAAAGGAAAATGTCTACCTCACTTGGAGCTAAAACCAGAGTTCTGACTGAAAAATCAAAGTACCTTAGACCCATGAACATATGTTTGAACTGCTCCGGTCCATTTATACACAGATTTTTTTTGATAAATACAGTATAATACTGCAAATGTATTTGAGTTCTCAGAGAATACATGTAACATACAAAATATGTGTTAATTGACTGTTTTATCAGTAAGGCTTCTGGCCAAAAGTAGGCTATTAGCCCAGTCTTGGGGGAATCAAAGTTATACTGGAATTTTCAACTTCAGGGGCGGGGGGGGGGGGGGTGTTCAGCACCCCTAATCCCCCCGTTGTTCAAGGGTCAACTGGTATTATAACACAGTCTTGGGTCAGAAAAGCCCTACTAAGATTATGAAGGGAATTTTATCTGCTTAACAATGGTAATAAATGACTCTCTGAACTAGTCTAAACATCTAACATGAACCTAAAAGACAACTAAAGGAAAGGGAGGAGTTTGGTAGGAGTGAAAAGGACAGGTACACTCTCCAAAAACAAAAACCAAAAACCCAAGTCTTTCTAACAAAGAGCCTAACTCCACTTCAGTAAAACAAGAAACCACTAATTATTGATACTTTCAAATTTCTTATATCTTGGGGCGCCTGGGTAGCTCAGTCCTTAAGCGTCTGCCTTCGGCTCAGGTCATGATCCCAGGGTCCTGGGACTGAGCCCCACATCGGGCTTCCTGCTCAGCGGGAAACCTGCTTCTCCCTCTCCCACTCCCCCTGCTTGTGTTCCTTCTCTCGCTGGGTCTCTCTCTGTCAAATAAATGAATAAAATCTTAAAATAAAAGAAAAAAGAAAAAGCAGACACATCAAATCCCTGGGACCTAATAAACAGAAGGAATTCCAGACTGTGACCAGGGAATATCCTCTCAAGCATTTGGACAGAGAATCTCATTCCACCCCAGTTTTCCAGGACCACTTATAGATCCAGGTACCAATACAGACTAGTAATACGCTCTCAAGACAGAAAATATGTAAGATCTATAGCTTTGGAGCTCAGCATCTTTCAGTATTACTGCTTGGCTCATCCTAAACAATTCCAATAACCAAGTTCATTTTTGTGCCTGGGAACAAATACCTACCTTATATCTCTCATAAAAATCTGAGCCCTGTCTGGTTTGTTTCCTTGTGGCTAGGTCTTCAAGCCTACTGCCAAACCCCATTTCCCCCCCTTTCCCACAAGATATCAGTCTGAATGTCTACCTAGTGCCTGCTACCAACCACCACCCCACTTCCACACCAAGCCGGCCCACCCCATCTATTTGTCTATACACTGCCTTTTACTACACATATCCCTCATGCTGACAGACTGACTACAGAAATATACGGACCTCTATCTAGATTCCTCAGACCAGTGTTTTGGCCTCTCCTCCATCTAGAAAGACCAAAATCCTACTTGAGGTCAATCTACCTAGTAGTTGGATATCAAAGCCTACAACTAAGCAAGTCACAGATCAGTCATAATGATAACCCAATTTACCTAATTTCAATCACATCATATTAGATTTTATTCACCCTTTCTCTTTTGAACACAAACTGAACACTTTCAGATCTTTAAAACCTTGCTTCACCAGTTTACCTAGAAAACAAAACTGCAGCTTTGTCCTCTTCTCACCCAAATCAAGAATCATTACACCTTTCTTTGCCCTTCTTCAAGCCCTTGCCATGACACCACTTTTTACATATATATTAGAAAATTAAACACTTATCATACTTAAAATATATGTTTTAAGTTTCTATTCTAATTCCAGTTAGTTAACATACTGTGTTATATCAGTCTCGGGTACAATATAGTGACTCAACACTTCCACACAACACCCAGTGCTCATCACAAGTGCACTCCTTAATCCCCATCACATATTTCACCCATCCCTCGCCCACCTCCCCTCTGGTAAACTTCAGTTTGTTCTCTATAATTAAGGGTCTCTTTCTTGCTTTGTCTCTCTTTTTTTTCCCTTTGCTCATTTGTTTCTTAAATTCCACATGAGTTTAATCATACGGTATTTTTCTTTCTCTGACTTATTTCACTTAGCATTATGCTCTCTAGCTCCATCCATGTCATTGCAAATGGCAAGATTTCATTCCTTTCTATGGCTGAATAATATTCTACTGTGTGTGTGCGTGCACATGCACATGTATATATACCACATCTTCTTTATCCATTCATCAGTCAGTGGACACTCAGGCTGTTTCCATATCTTGGCTACTGTAAATAATGCTGCTATGAACATAGGGGTGCATGGGGTGCCTGTATGGCTCAGTAGGCTAAGCATCTGACCCATGATTTCAGCTCAGGTCATGATCTCAGGTTCATGAGACCGAGCCCCGGGTCAGGCTCCATGCTGGGTATGGAGCTTGCTTGGGATTTTCTCTCTCTCCCTCTGCCCCCGACTCCACTCTCTCAACCAATCAATCAATCAATAAGCATAGAGGTACATGTAGCCCTCTGAATTAGTATTTTTGTATTCTTTGGGTAAATACCTAGTAGTGCAAATGCTGGACCATAAGATAGTTCTATTTTTAACTGTTTTCCAGAGTGCTTGCATCAAGTTTGTATTCCCACCAATAGTGCATGAATGTTCCTTTTTCTCCACATCCTCACCAACCCCTGTTGTTTCTTGTGTTGATGATTTTAGCCATTCTGACAGGTGTGAGGTTAATAGTTCATAATCGTTTTGATTTACATTTGCCTTTGCCTTATAATAAGTGATGTTGAGCATCTTTTCATGTCACTGCTATCTGTATGTCTTCTTTGGAAAAATGTCTATTCATGTATTCTGCCCATTGGTTAATTGGATTACTTGGTTTCTGGGTGTTGAGTTTTATAAGTTCTTTATATATTTTGGATACTAACCCTTTATCAGATATATCATTTGCAAATATCTTCTCCATTCTGCAGGTTGCCTTTTAATTTTGTTGACTGCTTCTTTTGCTGTGCAGAAACTTTTTATTTTGATGTAGTCCCAATAGTTCATTTTTGCTTTTGTTTACCCTTGCCTCAGGAGACATATCTAGAAAGAAGTTGCTATGGCTGATGTCAAAGAAGTTACTGCCTGTGTTCTCTCCTAGGATTTTTATGGTTTCAGGTCTCACATTTAGGTCTTTAATCCATTTTGAATTTATTTTTGTGTATGGTGTAAGAAAGTGGTCCAGTTTCATTCTTTTACAAACTGCTGTCCACTTTTCCCAACACCATTTGTTAAAGATACTTTTTCCCCACCGGATATTCTTTTCTGCTTTGTCAAAGATTAATTGACCATATAATTGTAGGTTATTTCTGGATTTTCTATTCTGTTCCACTGATATATGTGTCTATTTTTGTACCAGTACCATACTGTTTTGATTACTACAGCTTTGTAATGTAACTTGAAGTCCAGAATTGATGGCTCCAGCTTTGCTTTTCTTTTTCAAGACTGCTTTGGCTCTTCAGGGTCTTTTGTGTTCCACACAAATTTTAGAACAGCTTGTTCTAGTTCTGTGAAAAATGCTGTTGGTATTTGGATAGGGACTGCATTAAATGTGTAGATTGCTTTAGGTAGTAGAGACATTTTTAAATGTTTATTCTTCTAATCTATGATCATGGAATGCCTTTCCATTTCTTTGTGTCGTCTTCAATTTCTTTCATCAGTGTTTTTTTTTTTGTTTTGTTTTTGTTTTTAATTTATTTTTTTGACAGAGAGAGCACAAGTAGGTAGAGTGGCAGGCAGAGGGAAAGGGAGAAGCAGGCTCTCTGCTGAGCAGGGAGCCTGATGCGGGGCTCCATCCTAGGACCCTGGGAATCATGACCTGAGCCGAAGGCAGCCACTTAACCGACTGAGCCACCCAGGCGCCCCTCATCAGTGTTTTATAGTTTTCAAAGTACTGGTCTTTCATCTCTTTGGTTAGGTTCATTCCTAGGTATCTTATTATTTCTGGTGCAATTATAAATAGGATTGTTTTCTTAATTTCACTTTCTGCTGCTTCCTTATTGGTGTATAGAAATGCAACAGATTTCTGTACATTGATTTTGTATCCTGTGACTTTACTGAATTCATTTATCAGTTCTAGCCGTTTTTTGGTAGAGTCAGGTTTCCTATATATAGTATCATGTCACCTGCAAATAGGGAAAGTTTTACTTCTTCTTTACAAATTTGGATGCCTTTTATTTCTTTTTGTTGTGTGATTGCTGTGGCTAGGACTTCCAGTACTATGTTGAATAAAAGTGGTGAGAGTAGACATCCTTCCTTGTCTTGTTCCTGACCTTAGGGGAGGAGCGCTCAATTTTTCCCCATTCAGGATGATGTCAACTGTGGTTTTTCATAGATGGTTTTTATTATGTTCAGGTATGTTCCTGATAAAGCTACTTTGTGGAGGGTTTTTATCATGAATAGATGTTGTACTTTGTCAAATGCTTTTTCTGCATCTATTGAAATGATAATATGGTTCTTATCCTTTCATTTATTGATGGGATGTATCACACTGATTGATTTGCAATCAAAATACATTTCACAGAGAAAGATATTCCATCACAGAAAAGAGGACAAAAAATTAATCACAGATCTGGATTACGTACAAATAAAAATCTGGAGGCATTTTTGATTAGCAAATGGAATGAACCAAAAGCACTTCATGTTTTACAACTTTGTTTTTATCTCAAATGCCTTAAAATTTAGATCTTATTAAGTTAATGTGACATCATTTTACTTTGTAAACTCCTCATTTAGAGAAGTATATGGCATACATCAGGCTAGTTTCCATAGGAAAATATAAAATATTATCAGTGTGAATTTCCACCCTTAATGGGATTTTATGGAACTATAACTATTCAAAGTTTGAAACACTTAGAAAAACCTGATCATGAGTACTTACTAATTAACAAATACAGCTTATTATTAGTTTTGTTACTGATCCAAATTTGAAATAAAAATTTCCTAATAGGACTATTTCATGTTCTGGATTAGTTTAACTGAAATAAATCCTGAGACTGAAAGGTGAGCCCTTAGCAGGCAACTTCCATTTGCCACTACTTATCTGCATGAGTCAAGATTTTCTCCAAATAGTGCAACAAAGTAAAATAAGGAAATAAATCACTCTATTATACTAGTGCATAGATCATCTCTAAACCAATTGCACTTTTCTGTCCATTAAACTGCCTCATAATTTAAACATGTTGACTGGTCATATATGAGCTTAAAAAAAACAACCTGAACTAAGAAGTTCATAACCTTACCTAAAATTAACAGAAATTCAATCATTAAAATCCACTTACTTTTTCAAAAATAAAAATTCATACATTGTTAACACTTTGTACCATTTGCTATCTTTTTCCCCTTCAAAATGCAGATCTGTATTTCTGGAATAAGAAAAGTTAAGTTTTGCCTTTCTATATCTCTAAACTCTCCACAAATTCTTTCACACAGAATACCTCAAATTTCTACATGTTAAGCATTCTTCTATATGAAGAAACTAAAAGCAGTGCTTTAGCTTAACATAAAATTCAAAGAAACTAGTCTTCTAGTACTCATCCCATCTACTTTCCCCAAAACTACTAAACTTACTATCAATAATGGACTTTTTCAAAATATAATCAATACTGGAAAAAAAAAAAAATCTCCCTACATAATTTTTATAAGGATACATAGAATTAAATTTCTGGGGGAAAAAAATGAAATGTCTGCATTACTACAAAACATCTTATCCCACCAATTCTGTAAATGCAATATGAGCTTCTAACAAAGGTCAAAAATTGAGAATTGTTTTTGTAAGTTGGTGCAAGAATTAGAGAAATCATTTGAAAATGAAAATAAGAGCAATCAACATTGGCCATGTTCCAAACACTTTACAAGTATCAGCTCATCCAATCCCCATAACAACCTATGAGATTATTTTTACTCCACTTACAGAGTAAGAAACTGAAGCAGAGACAGGTTAAGTAACTTGCTCAGTCACAACAACTAATAGGTGGAAGAGCCAGGATTTGACCTTAAGCTGTCCCAGTCCAGAGCCCTGCTCTTAACTCTCTAGTTATACTACCTACCTAAATAGTTCACATGGTAGGAACCATCACTTAATAGGTATCCAAATTATTTCAAAACAAAGAAATTAAGGATTTTTTCATCTGTGACACACCAGATAAAACAACATATATATTTTTTAAGCTGCCATCTTAAATCATAAGAAATAAAGACTAATGATAATAAAACCAAGCAAATGAGATTTATATTAAAGAGGAAACTCCTTTTAAATGATTTTGATAACTTTAACATGCATTATTACATGACCAATAAATTTAAAGTATACATTCATATAGAAATGCCTGACAAATACCTTTCAAAAATTAACTACAAATGCCAAGTAATCAACCTTCAAAACACATACTGGGTAGTCAAATTGAGAGCATACAAACATCACACTTTACCTAGATAATGTGGCAACTTGCCTAACCAAAATACAGCAGAGAAGTCACTAAGGAAAAGCCTTTGAACAATTAAAATAGATACTCCAATGCCCCAGTATTGATGCTAATTTTCTCAAGGTAACATCTCACACACTAAGTAAGGATATACTTATTTTCCCCTTATGCAGAATTACAAATTTGAATGATTCCCACACTTGTAGAAAAATTAGAGAAGGGAGAATGAAGGGGGCTCTAATCACAGTGACAAACATCCAATAGGAAAGCAGAAAAATATTTAAATAACATCAAAATGCAGAAGAATTGAGTCAACAGTCCTATATACAATCCAACACATCCCTCAAGGCATCACAGTAACCAATGGTCACAAATGATGACCCTAGGCCACCATTAATTATATTCTGCATCCTATTTAAGACAAGAAAGAATTACATATTTTAGTATGATTTTCATCCAAATCAGTTAAAGTGGTTTTATAATTTGATGCTTAAAGGAATAAACCCTCAAATACTCAGTAAACTCAACAGATCAATTAGAAAGGAATTCCTGTGAAAGTTCCAAACAGCGAAGGTTTTACCCTCTGGAGGTTTAAGAGTAGTTTGTGTACAAAAGTTACCTGAAAGACATAAAAGTAGAAAGTCGAGCAAAATACAGAAGAGCTAACGAGGATCTGTAAACACTGTGCTTAAAGCATTGCCCACGAAACATTGTGTGGGCAGAAGGTGCCACATCAGCAGTAGTCTGTATTTGTCCTGCTTCTAAATCATTTGTTAGCTGCATGAATTATTAATTTCGGTTAACAGTGTGTTGATATGAAGAGTACCAACTCTCAACTACAAAAAATGATAAGAGTCCTCCTGATTTACTCTACAAAACCAAAGTTGGGTTTATTCTTCTAGAACATGCTTACGCTCGTCGGTGGCACAAATTTATGTTTTATAATGGCACACATTTATTTTGGCACACAACACACTTCTTTTAAATTGCTTTTAATTTTTAAAGGATTAAGAGAGTGCCTAGCCCACACCGAAATGTGTTATCAAAAGAACTGTTACACTACTCAACAAAACTCCCTTTCAAACCAGGCTGCAACACATTCTGCTTTTTCTAGCTCCCACCAAAACTTTAAAGCACATAGTAAATAACATATAAGGCCTTGTACTTTTCTCTCTCGCAAGGAAGTCTAATTCCAAACAGGAAACAGCTTCTCAAAGGGTTCAACACTGAAATCCTATCAAACCCTAACTCGGTCCTCAGAAAGAGATTTAATATTTAAGTGCCAACACACTTGCCTAGGTAAAAACAAAGTAAATACTCAAGTTTCCCTGTCCTTAAGACATCCCTCCCTTGAAAGTTTTAGCGGAGGGAAAAAAAAATTACCTTTCCTAACAACAACAAACGAAAAACTTATTAAAACGCCAATCTATACAAAGCCTAGCAGAAGATAAAGAAGTTAAAAGTGCTACTTTGTCAAGTTTTTCCACCACCCTCCCCCATCCGACCAGAAGGGGGTAGGGAAAGAGGAGGCTGGGGAAGGGAGGGAAGTTTAGGCTAAGGTTAGCTGGGCAGTGGGCGCGGAGAGGGGACCAGGTGCCCCCTCCCCCATTCCCTCACCTTTCCCGAGAACAGGAAGAGGCGGGGAGGGGAGCGCAGGAGAAAGCACCCGCAAGCCCTCCGACCAATTTCTCTGCGAGAAGAGCAAGGTGGAAGGCAGGGCGAGGAGGGGCGGTAGAGGGTGCGGTGTTGCGAAAGGGCTGACCCCGCTCCCTCCCTGCCGAGACCTACAAGGGGAACCGCCTGCCCTAATCGTGAAGGTCCAGCCGGGCGGCGGGAAGATCCCGCGAGTCTCTTACCCATGCTGGGGGCTCCCGCGGGGAGAAGCCCGGCGCCCCCTGCTCCTCCTCTGGCTGATCGCGCGGCCGCACTTGCGGCGGGAGGCGGGCCCCGCGCTCCGCTCCTGCCCCTCCTGAACTCAGGCGGGGTGAAGAGGCGCCTCCATCCGCCCGCGGCGTTCCCCGGCCAGTCCCGTCAGCGCGGCCCGCGAGCTAGAAGCGACAGCGGCGGCTCCTCGCTCCTGGCCTCCGCCGAAGCCGCGGCGGCGGGAGGGCTCTCCCCCGCCCGCCCAGACGGCTTTCCCAAACCCCGGACGCTCCCGCAGCAGGGGTGGGACCTGCCAGTACGTCCTGGCCGCCGGCTCCAACCGGGAGCGCCGGCCGAGCCCCGGAGCCCGCCTCCCGCCGCTCCCTTCGACGACCGCCGTTCTAGAATGCGACACCGAAAACAGAGGTGGAGACCCCACAGAGGCCGGGAAGGTGCCGGGAGCTGGACCCGGGAGGAGGGAAATCTCGCGAGAACCCCCTCGTTCTCCCTGCCCCGCCCCCTCCGCGTCCCGGCTCACTACCCGGCACCCCAGCTGGTGCCAGGTGCGGTGACGTCAGGGCCGAGGAGTCGCGCGCCACCCGCGTCCAGGTGCAGCAGGCTGAAGAGGAAGGAATCCGGAAGAGTTGCGGTTACTCCTTCGCCTTGAAGTTCGGCACAGCTGGGACGGCCGTTTTGTATGGTTTGTCGCCCCAGAAGGAAACAAAGTTTTTGCTCATAAGCAAAGTGAGCCTGTGTTGTGAGCCTGTGTTGCCCCACTTTCCGCGGGGGCGATGCGGTGTTGCTCTGTGCAGAGCGGCAGGTTCTGGGGGACGTAACAGAAAACAGATGGCAAGAAACAGAGGCAGAGAGACCGAGACCTCTTGCTTTCAACCCTCAGAGGCCCAGCTCCTCCGGGGAACCCCGTAGCTTACCTTGCAAAGTTCTTAACGAATCACAAGCACTTGTTCGTGGGAAAAACAAAGCAAAACCCTAGGCACACACAAAAAATTATATTTTACAGACATAAATCATTGGTTCATTTAGCCTCTGTCAGCTGACTACAACATCTAAATCCCTTTACTTGAGCAGGGAAGAAATAGTCATTATCTGAAATATTGCCAGGCATTTTTTCGAGCCTCAATATGAGGAAGGACATGGGATTACTGTAATCAACATGAACATTTCTTAGAGGAGTTGGAACAAGTATAATTCAACCAGGTTTTTCCCCCTACTGTTTAAATAGACCCAATTCCAGACTTGTGTGAGAGCAACACTTGTTGACTGTCAACTACTGTGCCTAATGCTTTTTAAAGAAATTATGTCATTTAATTCTCAAAACTATGAATTGTAAGAATTACGAATCTAAACACTAAAACTGCCTTGCTGTTTGGAATCAAGTAGACCTGGGTTTCTGACACAGCGCAGTCATTTACTTTTTTGTTGAATCTTGGGTAAATTAACTAAACCTGGCTGAACTTCAGTTTGTTGAGTCTGTTGAAAGAAATCTTTACACTATAAAGCATAGTGTTTGTCACATAGTAGCAATCTTCTAAATATTTATTCCCACTATCTCTTACCTGCTTTTGCCATCTTTTAATATTTTTTTCTTCCAAAAAGGTTGCATATGGTACCTTTATAACAAGAATTGTCAATCATAATCAGAGCTGAAAAGGACAAAATAAAAAATTTTAATATGCACACCTAAATGAGATGCACATGTTGGCTGTGTTGTATTAAAACTACAGAACATGTGCCCTTTTTCAATCAACAAATATTTTTCATCACGGTCTACATACAATATTATAGGAGCTTGAGGTGTACAATATGATGATTCAACATATATACATTATGAAGTTGTTGCAGAATTGCAGGGTTCTTGTCTCACGGAGTCCAAGAATGAATCTCCTGGACACAAAAGGGTGAAGTGAAAGTTTATTAACTGAAGGTGAGAACAGAAAGGAAAGAAAAAAACTCTAGGGTGAGAGGGGGTCCCTAATGGGTTGCCACTGAGGGCTTTTATGATGGGTCTTTTATAGAAAACTGACCAGAGAACTTGACTTCACCACTGGTAACACCATGTTTATGTCCCCTTCAAGTCTGGTAAATTTCAGAGGCCAAATTGTAACTTTCATGAAAATATCTTGTCTATAACAAAACAAACAGGGAGGTCTCCTTACGTTTCTTTAGCTCTGGTTTTGTTTGTAACTCATGAAAGTATTTCATCTCTAACATTTCTCCTGGTCTGGGATTTCTGTGAGCCTGGTCAGTAGCCCCCTACCTATCTCTCCCTACCTAGCCCCACCTGTCCTTTACTCAAAGTGAGCACCAGGATAAATTAAACTATCTCTCACCATACAAAGTTGTTACAATATTATTAACTATATTCTCTATGTTGTACATTGCATCCTCGTGTCTTATTTATTTCATAACTGGAAGCTTGTGCCTTTTTTTCCCCTTCCTCTACTTTGCCCATCCTCCCACCCTCTTCCCTCTGGCAACCACCAGATTCTTCTCTGTATCTATGAATGGGTTTTGTTGTGTTTGTTTTGTTTTTTAGATTCTACATATAAGTGAAATCATACAATATTTGTCTTTCTCTATATGGCTTATTTCACTTAGCATAATACCCTTCAGGTCCATACATGTTGTCACAAATGGTAAGATTTTATTCTTTTTATGACTGAATAATATTCCTGTGTGTGTGTGTGTGCATACCACATCTTTATATTATATATGTATTATATATGTAATATATATACACACCACATTTTCTATATCTATTCATATATGATAGATACAGGTTGTATCTGTATCTTGACTATTGTAAATATTGCTACAATATACATAGAGGCAAAATATCTTTTGAAATTAGTGTTTTTGTTTTCTTCAGATAAATGCCCAGAAGTGGAAGTGCTGGATCACATGGTAGTTCTATTTTTAATTTTTTCAGGAACCTCCATACTGTTTTCCATGGTGGCTATACCATTTTGCATTCCACCAATAGTGCACAAGTTTTCCTCTTTCTCCACATCCTCCTCAATACTTGTTATTTCTTGCTTTTTTTTTTTTATACTAGCCATTCTGACAGGTATAAAGTGGTATCTCATTGTGGTTTTGATTTGCATTTCCCTAATGATTAGTAATGTTGCATATCTTATCATGTATCTGTTGGCCATCTGTATTTGGTGTTTTTTGTAGAAATGTCTGTTCAGGTCCTCTGACCATTTTTTAACTTGATTATTTTGGTTTTTAATATTGAGCTGTGTGAGTTCTTTATATATTTTGAATATTAACCAATTAACAATTATTATCATTTGTGAATATCTTCTCTCATACAATAAGTTGTTTTTTCACTATGCTGATGGTTTTCTTTGCTGTGCAAAATTTTTTAGTTTTGTGTAGTCCCATTTGTTTGCTTTTGTTGCCCTCCCCAGAGGAGATAAATCCAAAACAGATATTGCTAAGACTGATGTCTAAGAGTGTGCTGCATATGTGTCCTCCTAGGAGCTTTATGCTTTCCAGTCTTGACATTTAGGTCTTTAGTCCATTTAGAGTTACTTTTGTATGTGGTGTAAGAAAGCAGTCTGGGTTCATTCTTTTGCGTGTCGATGTCCAGTTTTCCCAGCATCATTTATTGAACAGACTACGTTTTCCCCATTGTATATTCTTCCCTCCTTAGTCACAGACTAATTGACTATGTAAGCATAGGTTTATTCCTGGACTCTGTTCTGTTTTATTGATCTAAGTGTCTGTTTTTGTGAGAGCAACAGTTTTGATTACTAGAGCTTTATAGTATAGTTAGAAATCTGAGAATGTGATAATACCAGCTTTGTTCTTTTTTCTCTAGATTGCTTTGGTTATTCGGATCCTTTTGTGGTCCCATACAAGTTTTAAGATTGTTTGCTGCTGATATTTGCATCAGTGTTCATCAAAGATATTGGCCTGTAGTTTTCTTTTTTTTGTGGGGTCTTTGGTTTTGGTGTCAGGGTGATGCTGGACCCATAGAATAAGTTTGAAAGTGTCCCTTGTTCTTTATTTTTTGGAATAGTTTGAGAAGAATAGGTATTTACTCTTCTTTCAGTGTTTAGTGAAATTCACCTGTGAAGCTTTCTGGTCCCAGACTTCTGTTTTTTGGGAGTTTTTGATTACTGATTCAATTTTACTACTAGTAATCAATCTGTTCAGATTTTCTATTTCTTTGTAATTCAGTCTTGGAAGGTTTTGTGTTTCTAGGACTTTATCCATTTCTTCTAGATTGTTTCATTCATTGACATAATTTTTGTGGAAGTCTCTTATGATCCTTTGTATTTCTGTGGTATCTGTTGTACTTCTCTTTCATTTCTGATTTTATTTATTTGGCCCTCTATTTTTTCTTGGTGAGTCTGGCTAAAGGTATATTAATTTTGTTTTGTTTTGTTTTGTTTTTTTAAAGAACCAGCTCTTAGTTTCATTGATTTCTTTATATATTTTTTAATCTCTATTTCATTTATTTCTGCTCTAGTCTTTATTATTTCTTCCCTTTACTAATTTTGGGTTTTGTTCCTCTTTTTCTAGTTGCTTTAGGTATAAAGTTAGATTGTTTATTTTGGGAATTTTCTTATTTCTTAAGCTAGGTCTGTATCACTATGAACTTCCCTCTCAGAACTGCTTGTTGTTGTTGTTATTGTTGTTGTTGTTTTTTACACAGAACTGCTTTTGTTATGTCCCATAGGTTTTGGTTGTTGTGGTTCCATTGTCATTTGTCTTAAGGTATCTTTTTATTCCCTCTTTGATTTCTTTGTTGATCCATAGGTTGTTTAACCTCCAGGAGTTTGTGGTTTGTTTGTTTGTTTGTTTTAATATTTATTTTTTAAAAATATTTATTTATTTATTTGAGAGCACGCACACAACTTGGGGGAGGGGCAGAGGGAGAGAATCTCAAGCAGACTCCCCACTGAGCATGGAGCCTGACATGGGGCTCTATCTAATGACCCATGAGATCATGACCTGAGCCGAAATCAAGAGTCAGATGCTTAACTGACTGAGCCACCCAGGCACCCCCAGGAGTTTGTGTTTTTTTCCCTTTTCTTCTAATTGATTTCTGCATTTGTGGTTGGAGAAGATGCTTGGTGGGTTTTCAGTCTTCTTAAATGTACTGAGACTTGTTTTGTGGCCTAACATGTGATCTACCACAGAGAATGTTCTGTGTGCACTTGAAAAGAATGTGTATTCTGCTGGTTTTAGATGAGATGCTCTGTATATATCTATTAAGTCCATCTGGTCTAATGTGTCCGAGAAGGCAGTGTTTCTGTATTGATTTTCTATCTGGATGATCTGTCCCTTGATGTAGTGGGGTGTTACAATCCCCTACTATTATTATATTGCTGTCATTTTCTCCCTTTATGTCTGTTAATATTTGCTTTACGTATTTAGGTGCCCCTATGTTATGTGTATAGATATTTACAAGAGTTATATCCTCTTGTTGGATAATCTCTTTATCATTATTAATGCTCTTCTTTGTCTCTTGTCACAGTCTTTGTTTTAAAGTCTATTGTGTTTGATATCAGAATTGCTACCATAGCTTTCTTTTCATTTCCATTTACATGGAATATCTTTTTCCATTCCTTCACTTTCAGTCTTTGTATATCTTTAGATCTGAAGTGAGTCTCTTGTAGGCAACATATGTATTGGTCTTGTTTTTATCCATTCAGCCACCTTATGTCTTTTGATTGGAGCATTTAGTCCATTTACATTTAAAGTAATTATTGATAGATACCTACTTTTTGCCATTTCATTGATTGTTTTCTGGTTGTTTTGTAGTTCTTCTCTGTTCTTCTTTTCTTCTCTTGCTCTTTTCCCCTGCAATTTGATGACAGTCCTTAGTGTTATAGTTGTATTCCTGTCCCTTTATTTTTTTCTGTGTCTATTAGAAGTACTTGGTTTATGGTTACCATAGGTTCATATATAATATACTATGCATATAGCAGTCTTTTTAAAGTTGTTGGTTGCTTAAGTTCAAGCCTGTGCTAAAAGCACTACATTTTTACTCTCCCTGCCATGTTTTATGTTTTTGATGTATTTTACATTTTATTATTTTGAGTATCCCTTGACTAATTATTGTAGATTAAGATAATTTACTACTTTTGTCTTTTATCCTTCATACTAGCTATGTAGGTTGTTGATCCACTACCTTTACTATATATTAACCTTTACCAGTGAGATTTTTTTTCTTTCATAATTTTTAAATTTCTAGTTATGGCCTTTTCGTTATCATTTAATGAAGTCCCTTTGACATTTCTTGTAAGGCCAGTTTGGTGTTGATGAACTCCTTTAGCCTTTGCTTGTCTAGGAAACTCCTTATCTCTCCTGTTCTGAGTGATATCCTTGCTGGGTAGAGCATTTCTGATTGTAAGCTGCTTCCTTTCAGCCCTCTGGCTGTGCCACTCTCTTCTGGCCTATAAAGTTTCTGCTAAGAAAACAACTAATAATCTTATGGGTGTTCCCTTGTCCATAACCAGTGGTTTTTCTCTTGCTGCTTTTAAGATTCTTGCTGGGTAGAGCATTTCTGGTTTTAAGTTGCTTCCTTTCAGCCCTCTGGTTGTGCCACTCTCTTCTGACCTATAAAGTTTCTGCTAAGAAAACAGCTAATAATCTCATGGGTGTTCCCTTGTCCATAACCAGTGGTTTTTCTCTTGCTGCTTTTAAGATTCTTTATCTTTAACTGTTGACAATTTGATTATAATGTGTCTTAGTGTGGTTCACTTTGGGTTCATCTTAATGGGAACTCTCTATGCTTCCTGGACCTGGATGTCTGTTTCCTTTGCCAGGTTAGGGAAGTTTTCAGCCATTATTTCTTCAAACAGGTTTTTTCTTTCCCTTTCTCTCTCTTTTCTCCTTGGGACCCCTATAATGATTGTTAGTACTCTTGATGTCCTAGTGGCCCCTTAAACTATCTTCATTTTTTATTCTTTGTTATTTTTGATGCTCTGATTGGGTGATTTCCACTGCCCTGTCTTCTACATTGCAGCTCATTCTTCTGCATCATCTAATCTGTTGATTCTCTAGTGTGTTTTTGATTTCAGTTATTGTATTCTTCAGCACTGACTGGTTCTTCTTTATATCTTCAATCTCTTTGTTGACGTTCTCACTGTATTCATGCATTCCTCTCCCCAGTTCAGTGACCATTTTTATGACCATTACATTGAACATTATCTGGCAGATTGCTTATCTCCATTTTGTCTGCGATTTTGGGTTTTGTTTTCGGTTTCTGTTTTGTTTTGTTCTTGAAATTTTTGTCTTTTCTTTAATTTGGAACATCTTTCTCTATCTCTTCATTTTGCCTAACTCTCTGTGTTTGTTTCTAATCACTAGGTGGATCAGTTACATCTCCAGGTCTTGATGGAGTGGCTTTATGCAGAATGTGCCCTGTGGGGCCCAGTAGCACAAACACCCTTGGTCTTCTGAACCAGTATCCCAGAGGTGTCCCCTGGGTGGGCAGTGTGCACCATCCTGTTATGGCTGGATCGTGACTAGTGTGGACTTGCTGTCGTGTGAGGCTTTCCCTTGTTGTGGCTATATGGTAGGCCCAGCCATGACTGCTACACACATGCTGTTAAGTACAGCTAGCCCCGAGCCGGTCTGGCTGAGATACCTGGCCATGACTGCTGCAGGTGCACTGTTGTACAAGGTTGGTTCCCTGCATGCCTGCCCAGCTGTGACAGCCCTGAGCTTGTTGGAGGGCGGGGCAGGCCTCCAGTGTGGCTGGCTGCAAGGTCCAGGTATGACTGTTGACTCACTCTGGTGTGCAGGGCTGGCCCCTGGTGTGGGGGCACTTAGAGGGACCACTGATGCTGGCCAAGGCCTCCCACAAGGTGTGGTGGGGCAAGGGGAGCTGCTTGAGAGGGGCTCCAGTGCCAACCGAGTTTACCCCCTGGGTATAGGCGGGGTGGGGAGCCACTTGGGAGGAGTGCTGATCTGGGTTAGGTAGGTTGGGTGAAGCGAGTCTGTGGGGGAACACTGGGGCTGGCAAGTGGTGCCAGCACAATAAATGGGCAGAGTCAGAAATGGTACCCACCTAGTGCTGAGCCAGCTAGATAGAAGGGAAGTGAAAAGAAAATGGTGCCCACCAGTGCTTCCATTTCTGAAGAACATTCTTACAGATCCCTGCCTCTCCAGCATATGCCCTAAAATTAGCCAGTGCTCTCCTTCACATGATACCTGGGGGCCTTTCAAACTGTTGCCATGGCAGTGAGTGAGATTGTGTGTGGGCCCTTTAAGAACAAAGTCTCAGTTTCCTGCTTGCCCTCTGACTCACCCCCATATAAGCCAACATAAGCCCACTGGTTTTCAAAGCCAGACGTTATGGGTGCTTGTCTTCCCAGTGCAGGTTTTCTGAGCTGTGGAGCCTGATGCGGGATTTGGACCCCTCGTCCCTCAGGGCCTCTATGGTTATGATATCCCTCCCGCTTGTGGGTCACTGCATCAGGCTGTGGGTCCTGACTGGACTGCATTTCCACTCCTTCTACTCATCTCACTGTGGCTTTTCCTTTGTATCCTCACTTGTGTGGATAATAGACTAAATCTATTCTGTTAGCCATCAGTTCATTCTCAGAGATAGTTGTCCTGTATGAGGTTGTACATTCTGGTGTGTTTGTGGGAGGAGGTAAGCTCAGGATCTTCCTACCCCACTATCTTGATCCCCTCCTCCAACAAATATTCGTTGAGTATTATCTTCACTGTCCCCTACCAAGCAAACAAACAAACACAAGCTGATGTACAGCCCTTATACTCAAAGATTTGCATTTTATCTAGGAAGTAAGACATGGACACATCATTTGTTAAAAGTATGAGGTAGTAAAGGTGAAATGCCTGAGAATTTCAAGGAAAATAAATTACCATAAACAAAGCAAGCTTCAGGGAGATGGTATGAATGGAACTAAAGCTTGGAGGAAGGCAGTAATTTCAACCTGGAGGAGTCTTAGAAGTAAGGAGTGGAGGCAGATATGCAAACAGACTATTCCTGAGTTTAAAGAAGTCTGTGTGTCTCCAGCAGCCCATAAAAAAGTAAACAATTTAAAATTTGAAAGAATGAGGCTGGTGAGAGGCAAAAGAGAGTTCATGAAAGGAGACAAAGAAAAATATAATACATAGGAAGAGAACAAAATTCTTAGGTCTCTAGGATGCCAGACATTCAAGAAGAAAGACCAATGAATAGAACTAAAGAGAGGTTAAGGAAAACAAACAAGAGGAGGGAAAAAAGACTACTGGATTTGATAATAATACCTTCAAAGGTATAATTTCAGGATATATATAACAATATATAATAGATATAACTATATGTATTCAGAATATATATAACAGAAAAGTTAAAAGTCAGTTAAAGGTTTCAGTGGCTAAATGATTGATAAGGAAGTGGAGGCGACAGGTAGATAAGGTGACTGACCATATTTTCTTAACCAGGAGTCAGGTCGCATGATCTGCCAACAAGATAAAAACATTTACAATCAATTCTATCCTAGAAAGTTCAGGATCTGTTTTATTTCCATAATAAACCATGTAGTTTACAAGTTTTAAAATCAGAATAAGCAAATCAGTTTGCAAATTCAGAGGGTAATATCCCATTGAGGTAATTGTTGAGGTATTGGATCATAAAAGAAATTAGAAGGATCAGGGAAAAAGACCTGTAAGAAAGGTTGAGAAGTAATCACCATCCCAGAGTTGATGCCATCTTCCAAAGGTAAAGCCGGAGGAAATCCCAGTAGAAGAATGAAATCTAGAAATTAATATTTTAAACTTACAAAATGGCATGTAAAACCATGTTCTAAACTTTCAAGTACAAAGCAAATGTTTGTCATTAATTACTCCATGGAGGTCTTTTCATCTTGTGAGTCTCACTGGGGAAGTGAGACCTTCAAGGTATGGCACTATATTTTATACATTTTCATATAGCTAGCACTCAGCTCAAAACCTTGCTTTCCTCAGCAATCACTCTTAATTGGAGGATAGAAAATATGGTGAAAAGATAATCTCGTACTTACCATGTATTCAGATCTAACCTCAAATACCTTTCAGCTAAAAACAAATAATCTCTTTGTGTTTATTTTCTTTATTGTTACCGTATAACGAATTAGGTTTTTTCTATCCGTCTTTTTTTTCTCTTTCTTTTTTTTATTAATTTTATTTTATTATGTTATGTTAGTCACCATGCATTACATCATTAGTTTTTGATTTAGTGTTCCATGATTCATTGTTTGCATATAACACCCAGTGCTCCATGCAATACATGCCCTCATTAATACCCATCACCAGGCTAACCCATCCCCCCACCCCCCTCGCCTCTAAAACCCTCAGTTTGTTTCCCAGA
Organism: Phoca vitulina; assembly: GCF_004348235.1. Lineage (NCBI taxonomy): Eukaryota > Metazoa > Chordata > Mammalia > Carnivora > Phocidae > Phoca > Phoca vitulina. The sequence continues at coordinate 36,061,249 of NW_022589714.1, forward strand.
GTCCATAGTCTCTCATGGTTCGTCCTCCCCTCCAATTTCCCCCCCTTCATTTTTCCCTTCCTACTATCTTCTTCTTTCTTTTTTTTTTTTTTTTACATATAATGTATTATTTGTTTCAGAGGTACAGGTCTGTGATTTATCAGTCTTACACATTCACAGTGCTTACCATAGCACATACCCTCCCCAATGCCCATCACCCAGCCCCCCCATCCCTCCCATCCCCCGCTACTCCAGCAACCTTCAATTTGTTTCCTGATATTAAGAGTCTCTTTTGGTTTATCTCCCTATCTGGTTTCATCTTGTTTCATTTTTTCCTCCCTTCCCCTATGATCCTCTGTCTTGTTTCTCAAATTCCTCATATTAGTGAGATCATATGATACTTGTCTTTCTCCGATTGACTTATTTCATTTAGCATAATACCCTCTAGTTCATCCACGTCATTGCAAATGGCAAGATTTCGGATTTTTTGATGGCTGCATAATATTCCATTGTGTGTGTGTGTGTGTGTGTGTGTGTGTGTGTGTGTGTGTATACCACATCTTCTTTATCCATTCATCTGTTGATGGACATCTTGGCTCTTTCCATAGTTTGGCTATTGTGGACATTGCTGCTATAAACATTGGGGTGCACATACCCCTTCATCTATCCATCTGTCTTCACCCTTCTTTATATTCCCAGACAAATGGACTAATACTACTCCAATCATTCACTTTCTTTTCTGCTAAATACTGAGTATGTTGATCTGGTATCAAAGAGAATATTATAAACTCTGTGAAAACATAACTTCAGACCAACGTAATTCACTAAACTGCCATCATTTTTACCTATTTTTTTCTTAGAAATTTATCAAAAGATATCTATATTGAAAAAAATCATCTACCTTCTTTCCTTCTGGTAAAAACTGTTCTAACCAGGAAGTTATTCCGAAGGAAATTAAATATTAACTCAATTGTGTTATTTTTAAAGCATTCATTTAGCTCAAATCTTACAGACAACTAATTTTGTTTCTTCTTTCTTAGTTGTACAGTACTAGATTTCCTGGCCAGTTTTCTTATTGTTATCTTGTTTTGGTTTGGCTATTTTACTGTACACTTAAGCACAGATTACATCAATGTATAACCTGAATTTTAAAAATCATTCTTTAGAAAACAATTGCAGGAAATAATAATCTCAAACACAATGCCTATATTGTGAGGTCATTGAAGCTGGAAAATCTCCCTGCTCAAACTGGTGACCCATCAGCTTGCAGCAAAATCCTGCTACTCTGTTAGCAATTTTTGGGATGTGCTCAAACATACGACCATTCTAAGCACTTTTCATTATTGCACATTAAGAAGAAGTTTAGTGGCACCTGGGTAGCTAATTTGGTTAAGTGTCTGCCTGTGGCTCAGGTCATGATCCCAGGGTCCTGGGATGGAGCCCCACGTTGGGCTCCCTGCTCAGCAGGGAGCCTGCTTCTCCCTCTCCTCCCTGCCTGTGCTCTCTCTCACTATCTCTGTCTCTCTCCCTCAAATAAATAAATATAATCTTTTTTTAAAAAAAGTTTAAGTACATGGTGAGCCCAACCAAATGATTCACCACTTTGCCAACTGAAACAACCTTTTTAATAATGTCATTTGCACTTTATTCAGATAGTAGTGTCATCACAGAGCTGGAATATAATATAGGTAAGTCATAGAGCCTCGTAGGCTCTCAAACACGGTCTCTTTCAAGAAGCATTACTTTTTCAAAATGTTAAAGCTAGTCTCTTTTGAAGGACCAGATATGTTAAGTAGTCCCAATGACAAATACACTTGCATTTTTCAAATATCAGACAATTCAGTTATTCACAAAACATCATGTCAAGAATTTCCAGTCATGAGTACTCATTCATTCAACCCAACATTTACTGATCACCCATTACAGATAAGCACCTGCTCTGTCATAAATATAGAGATAGAAAATATATTCTCTGCCCTCAAAAGAGGAAATATTGGGGAGCCTTTAGGGGTACATTGAAGTTGCCTAGTAAGAAGGACAAGGAAGAGTATTCGGACAGCCAAGTCAACAGGCAGGTATACAATTGAAACCCTGGGATGCCTTTTGGGGGGGCGAGGCTCAGGAAAACAGATTCAAACACAAAGGGCTTCATGTATCATAGAAATGATTTAAGGTCTTATCCTAGAAGTTACGGGTACTTAATGAAGGACTCTAAGTAGATAATTGATTTGCTTTTTCAGTCATATCTACGGTCACACACAAAAAATGGGCACATCTCAAAAAATTTGATATAGGGGCGCCTGGGTGGCTCAGTCAGTTAAGCATCTGCCTTCAGCTCAGGTCATGATCTCAGGGTCCTGGGATCAAGCCCCACATTGGGCTCCCTGCTCAGCGCGGAGTCTGTTTCTCCCTCTGCGTCTACCCCTCTCCCAGGTCATGCTCTCTTGCTCTCTAGCTTTCTCTCTCTCAAATAAATAAAAATCTTTAAAAAATGTTTATATAAAACATTTGGTTCAATAAGCATTGATTAAGTACCCACTACCCTCAATCAATTATGCTTTTTCTAATATAAAAAATGTCTAAGTGGGGAGTGCCTGGGTAGCTCAGTCGGTTAAGCGTCTGCCTTCAGCTTGGGTTGTGGTCCCAGGGTTCTGGGTTGGAGCCCCACATCAGGCTCCCTGCTCAGCGGGGAGCCTGCTTCTCTCTCTCCCTTTTTCTCTGCCTCTCCCCCTGTTTGTGTTCTCTCTCTCTCTCTGTCAAATAAATAAAATCTTTTAAACATTTAAAAAATAAAAAATGTCTAAGTCAATATAATATACAAGGCACTGTGTATTCTGGGGACTGTGAGAGATGTAACACAGCAAACACAAACTCTGCCATTAAGAAATGTGATTTCCAGCTAAAATTCTAAGATATGCTTTGAATGTATGCTTATTTAAGTAAAATCCACCTTATTGCAGAGAATCTGCATTTAGAATTATCATGACACAGACCAGTAAATGGGGCACATTCTCATGTCAGTAATGTATTTGCAGTATTCTTATTTACATCATTTTGCAAATTTTAAGCAGTAAATACAAATGACCTGTTGCCCAATAATCAGAAATGATATTTGTACTTATCACAAGTTCCTCTACCCCAGGGTAGCTTTTTTGAAAACAAAAATATTAGTCATCTGTGTTTTCAGCCCTTATGCATTTATAGAAATGACAGAAGAGGTTTTTTGTGTGTTTGTTTAATAGTAACCCAAGGGCACTCTCCATAGAGGATTCTGTCTATAATCATTATCCCTTGGGCATTACCCTCTCTTCATCTGGCCCTAATGTGACACTAAACAGCACTCATCAAATTGTTACATTTCTGCGCATCTGCCCACCTAGCCAAGAATTGTTTCTGAAACAAGAAGTGGAATTTTTATTTCAGATCCCTTGTAACTTCCTTAACTGCACAGATGACAATGCAGGTTATGCCCCCTCTGACATTGGAACTCTTAAACTACCTGTTCTCATATTATTTTGCTGCCCAGAATTAAATGCCTACCAAAGCAAAAGAAGCTCATAAACCAAGACGTTCGTCTCTGCACATTACTGAGAATTCACATTCTGTTCTGCTGGTTTCTGGGCTAGGTCTCACCACTCCCCCCACTGCACCCCCTTCTAGACGTGGCTCCTAGCAGCTCTCCTCCAGCCCCTTGTCAGCCCACACCTCCTTCCCCAGCTTTGCCTTTCCTCACATCTCCTTAAGTATCTGAGGGTAAGTTCAAGTGAATCATGATACACTTCCACCTGCTTGCTCCTGAGACTTAGACTAATACCTCCACTTTACAACCAGGGAACCTGAGTCATTCCAAATGATCTCCTGTACCCTCTGCCTCCCTTCTTCTTTACAGAGTGGATTTTTCTTCGACATGGACTGTGTCCTCTTTTTCTCTCCCAACAATCTTATCTCTGATTTGGACCCTTCATAATTTTATATTTGGCCTATCTTTTCTTCACCCTTAGTTCCTAGAGCATATCTTCCTCCTTTTCCATTTTTCCTTCCCCACCCCTTTTATCTACTTTATACCACATCTTTTCTAACTCTTTAACACTGTTCCAGGATTGTCAATCCAATCTGCCCGGTCTAGTAAACCTGATATAGGTAGCCTCTTTGACCTCCTAACCCTCCCTCACCATTAAACATCTTTTCAAAAAATAATCTTCCACCTTACTGAGACTATTTTGAGGTAACGGTTGTTTACACATTAATATATATAATCTCAATGAGTTCCTTAAAATAAATCAATAAATTAGGCAATATTATTTCTAGTTTCACAGTGTTGGCAACAACAGCAACATTAATAACAGCTAACACCATCTAATCATTTTAAGTCTTGGGCAATGACTTACACACACTTCATATATCTCATCTGACATGATACTCACTGCAAGACTATGAGTCATACTATTATTATCCCCATTTTAAAGAGCAGAGGATACTAAGACCAGTAATTACCTTGCCTAAGATCACATAAATATTAAGTGGCAGAACCCAGGCTAATTCCATAGCTAATGTTCCACCTTATCTCAAGTCAATTTGCTCCTTGAGCCATGATTTCGTCTTTTGTTTAAAGAGGTGGAGGAAAGAGAGAAAGGGTGAGAGGAGGATCTAAAGGGATCTTTCTTCAATGATCTGTTGTAAAAATCAACCAGGAAAGGGCCTGGCACAGAGTAGATACTTGATGCTGATTTCTTTTCCCACCTTTAAGCAGTCACTGAAGACCTACTCTGTCCTGTACAAGGTGCTTGTGTAGATGGATGCAGAGAAATGATAAAGGAGACATCATGGAGCTTATGGTCTAAGGAATGAAGCTGCATTTCCCAAGTACACAATGTAAATCATCTATATTAATTCTCATATGCCATCTGCTACATGACTTTCTTAAATGTGTTCTCTCCTTCTTCATAAACATTGTCCTTCTACTTCTCCTAAAACATTTGGTGTGTTTTCTTTTGTAATACAACTTCCATTTCCTGTTACGATGGTGATGTCCTTGAAGACCCGGACTATGCCTTACCTGTGTTCTGCATTCTTGCCAACTATTAACACACAGGAGGTACTTGATAATTATGCCCTAAATTTAACAGTAGAAAAACACTGTAAAATTATTTCTCTGTGTCCTCAAGATTTCAAATCAAGGAACTATTACTTCAGTGATTAGATCAGATTTTTCTTCTTACGAATGCTGTCTTATAAATGAGTTCTTCGCCACTCCGCAACAAACTCTTCCTGGAGACGATTAGCCAAGATGTGATTACCTAAGATAGATCCTTAACCAAGTGGTCCCTTATCTTTTTTAGTGAAGGCAGTCCCTGTTAAAGAATTAAGAAATCGTTTTAAGTTCATTTTTTACATACCTGAATTTCTTGGAAATGTTATCTCCAAAAAACCTGAAGAAGTATATTCAGAATAAATGCATTCCATTTATTACAAGGTCATATTTTTTTTCTAAGAATTATGGGGTGGGAGGAGGTAGTGAATTAATGCTGATCACGTAAGGGAAATGCTGGTACAGCCTTATCTACTCCATAGTCCACACTGGAGCAGCCCCTCCCCGAGGCAAAGTCTGGCTTCCGTCAGCCCAGCCTCTGCGCAGACATGTAGTTGTGTTTCTATGCACGAGAGCATGTTCTCTTTCCATCATGGACTCACCATCTGACTCTTCAAGCCTTACCTCTCACCCCTAAAGAGTATACGAAGAATGGAGAAATCCAGGCCGTTACAACACTACAAGGCTGTGCGCAAGACCTATTAACATGACCTGCTGATTAGGACGTTAGTCACTCCCTACCCACAAGCAGTGTGCGGTTTGACCTCAGATCAGGTTAGAAACGAGAACCCAGAATTTGGAGACAGGCTCAGTGTTTCAGAATCTGATTAAACAGAGCATTTACAAAGCAGAAAGATGTTGTGATCACCACGCAGCAGAGTTTTGTTAAAAGACAAAGCCCAGGGAACTGAAATTAATGCCAAGGGAAACAGCCTTGTAGGAATTCCCATTTCTAATGGAAGTCCACATTCGGATCTCTCTTCCCCAAATGAAAGTGTTAGTTAATGGGTCTATTTGAATATGCTTTAAACCAAAATGAAAGGGAAAGGAAGTTCATGGCAGACACTTTGTAAAGACAGGAATTGAAAGCGCTTGGGGACGGTTTCCTTTCTGGGGGAAGAACCCTGAGAAAGAGGAACTCTCTAAACAAATTTATTGAGAGAGACAGTAAGAGGCCTGAGAGGGAAGCTCTCTCATTGACTGATTGATTGATTCATTGATTGATTCATTCATTCATGTTGAGAGGAGAATGGTTTTTTGTTTTTTTTTAAGATTTTATTTATTTATTTATTTATTTATTTATTTGTGAGAGAGACAGCACAAGTCGGGGGACAGACAGAAGGAGAGGGAGAGGGACAAGCAGACTCCCTGCCAAGCAGGGAGCCTAATGTGGGGCTTGATCCCAGGATCAGGAGATCATGACCTGAGCTGAAGTCAGACCCTTAACCGACTGAGGCACCCAGGCACCCTGAGAGGAGAATGTTTTAACCATAGCTCAGGATGACTTTTTTTGTGAAGTAATAAATTGAAATCAAATATATCAGTATAAATTTAAAAATCAGCCTATCTTTAAATCCATATTTTAATCACATCCACATTCTTATGCTTTTCTTTCAGATTATGTAAAAAATACTTGTACAAAATTCAAACAATACAAAAATGTGTAAAATAAAAGGTAAAGGTCTCAAAGAATCCCACATTTCAGAACAACCACTATTAACAGTTTGATTTATATTAACTGGAAATTTTTTTCATGTTTTACATGTAAATGGCTTATAATTATACTACACATATTGCTCAGCAACTGTACTTTTTCAGTCCATCCATAGGCATATTCCCATGTCAATGCATATGTTTATTTCCATATCAAGTCATTGCTCCAAATGGTGCATTCCATTTTTTTTTTCTAACCATGACCAAGTCTCTATTAATGGCCTTTTGAATTATTTACAGGTTGTTTTATTTTTTGGTACTGTAAATACTGCCTCAGTGAATATCTTTGTACATATGTTTTTGCACACTTTGAAATTTTTCACAGAAGTGGAATTGATAGATCAAAAGCCATCCAAAAATGTTATACCAATTACTGTTTTTCAACAATTTACACAGCCACCAAAACAGAATATTAACAATCTTCTTAATTTAGTCCATATAGTAGGAGAAACATTGTTCCCTATTGTTTGAATTTATATCAAGGAGGCTGAGAATCTTTTTTGATTGACTACTTTTATTTCTTCATCTAAAAATTGCCAACCCACCAAGGCACATCCTCAGTTCATTTTTCTATTTTTGTTATTTATCATTTTCTCACCGATTTCTAGGAACTCATATCTAGGGATATGAGTAATTTTTCCTGGTATCCATTTGCCCTTAGATCCATTTCTCCTTTTCCCATTGGTATGTATGGGGTGGTGGGGAGATATGGTGTGCTGACCCATGCAGACTGCTTTCCCAGTTGGCTTCCAGCTGAGTTTGGACAATGAGAGTCCCTGGTGGAAGACTGGAAGGTGTGGAAGGCAGAATAATGGCTCCTCCAAGAGGCCTAGGTCATAACCCCTAGAAGAACATGTATGCTATGTGACTAAAGGGAATTGGGTTGCAGATGGAATTATGTTTGCAAATCAGGTGACCTTAAAGAGAGCATCCTGGGTTATCCAGGTGGGTCCAGTGTAATCACAAGGATCCTTGAAAGTGGGAGGGGGAGCTGGAAGTGGGAGAATCAGAGAGATGGTACTATGAGAAGGACTTAACAGTCATTGCTCTCTTTGAAGATGAAGGAAGGGGCCATGACCCAAGGCAGGTGGCCTGTAGAAGCTGAAAAAACCAAGGAAACAAATACTTCTCGAGAGCCTCCAAAAAGAAATGCAGCCCTACTGACATCTTGTTTTTAGCCTACTGAGTCCTGTTTCAGACATCTAAACGCCAGACTGTAAAATAGTAAATATTTATTGTTTTAAGCCACATAATTTGTGTTGATTTGTTATAGCAGTAATAAGAAACTAACACAGGGTCCAGAGAAGGGATAATCCACCCCTAGCTCCTAGGTCAAGTAGCATGTCCAGCATTCACTATTCCCTCTGGCTTCTGTTTCCACTAGAAAGGCCTGCATCATTCTGGTTTCAGCTAGTTGCCCTTGGCTCCTGGGCTCTGGGAGTACCGCATATTCCATTTTCCTCTCCAGTTCAGGGGCCAAGAGGCTCCTTGCTCTTGAGGTGCTTACCATCCTCTTTTTGGCTTTTTGCCTTTTGCATCAGCAATGAAAACAATTCCTGTACTAGATTCTCTATGTTTCAGATATTTAGAGATCTCTTTTCCTGGTTGGATCCTGTTTGATAAGAGTCTGTACAAGGGAGTTACAAATGTTTTCCCAACTTGATGTTGGGGTTTTTGTTTTGTTTTGTTTTGCTTTTGAAAGTGTTTTTATGCCATTCAGAAGATTTAAACTTGCATGTTTAACTACATGTCAATCTTTTCGTAATGACTTTTTTTAAAAAATTTTTTTAGAGGGGTGGAGGGGCAGAAGCAGAGGGAGAATCCTAAGCAGACTTCACACCCAACACGGGGCTCTACCTCATGACCCTGAGATCATGACCTGAGCCAAAATCAAGAGTCAGATGCTTAACAGAATGAAACACCCAGGCACCCCTGTAATGACTTTGGAGTTTTATGTTACAGTTGAAAGGCCTTTTCTCATAAAAATAATCTATCATTTAACCTAGTTTCAAAATGTTCATTGATAAGTAATATATAATCACAAAAGTATGTATGTCATAAATGTACAGCTTGCTGAATTTTCACAAACTGTAAAAGCTCTAGTCATTCTAATTTCACTTTTTACACTTAAGGTCATATGTTTGGATTTGATTTAGGCTGGATAGAGTGATATTGGAATTCAGGTTTGTTTACCCTTCAATGACAAGCTCTTCCTAATGTTTGAGAACAGTAATCCATATTACTCTTACAGATCTTAAAGCCACCTATATCATATTCTTAATCTGTATCTCCTTGATCAATTTCTGGAGTCTGATCTATCTATACCTGTGTTTGTATTTCACTATTTCTTAATGTTTTAATATAAAATTGTGAGAAAAACTCCCTCTCACCCTAATTACTCATCCTCAGAATATATACTGTTTTAAATGTGTAGAATTACAAAAGGGCCTTGCCCCTGCAAGAAAGAGTGAGTCAATATCAAAAACAAGCTCTAGGTCAGGTGACATAGTTGTTAATAAATTGTCATGTACAACTCTGTGCAGATATTTATCTTTCTACTGCCAGTTTAGCCAGGACCTGGCACATGTAAATATTTAGTAAATATGTGCTTCCCAAGCCTGATTGAACATTAAAAGTATGCCAGACATACATTTTGACTAAATTCTAAGTGAGTATAAAAATCAGTCTTCATCAGAACTCACATGATCAAATCTGGGTATGGCCATATAATTGAAATGATCGCATACACAAATAAATCTGAACTTTCATTAAAAATTACTACTCCAGGGGCGCCTGGGTGGCTCAGTTGGTTAGTGGCTGCCTTTGGCTCAGGTCATGATCTCAGGGTCCTGGGATCGAGTCCCGGATAGGGCTCCCTGCTCAGTGGGGAGCCCGCTTTTCCCTCTCCCCTCTGTCTGTCGCTCTGCCTACTTGTGCTCTCTCTCTATCTCTCTGTCAAGTAAATAAATAAAATCTTAAAAAAAAAATTATTACTCCAATTGAACAAGAAATTCATCTATCTTGGAAACTTTTTGCAAACGGATGTTGGGCAAAATGCCCAATTATTTTATGGTAAGTTTGTATGGTAATTTGAAAATGAGATATCAATAAAAGCTAATTCTTCCTTAAAAATCTTCCTTAAAAAATTAAGGAATGACTGAGCCATCCAGGCACCCCAATATTTATTTTTATACTCAAAATAGTTCATTGCATTTTCAGCTTCTAGAAGGCACCTATACTTCTTGACTTATAGTTCCTTTCTCTGTCTTCAAGGTCAGCAACTTTGCATCTCTCCAGTCATTCTTCAGTTGTCATATATTCCTCCAACTGACTCTTCTTCGGCCCCTCTCCTCCACATTTAAGGATCCTTGTAATTACATTGGGCCCACCTGAATAATCTAGGGTACTCTCCCTATTTTAAAATCAGTTGATTTGCCTCATTAATTACATCTTAATTGGTTTGGGGGTTTTGTTTTTGTTTTGGGGGTTTTTTTGGCTATTAAATGCAGCATATTCACAGGTTCCAAGGATTAGCACATGAATATTTTGGAGAGCTATTGTTCAGCCTACTACAGCATACACATTTAGATACATTTTATCAGCCAAGATTCAACTGCAGAGAATATAATCTACTCCAGTTAGCTTAAGCAGAAAAAAAAAAAAAAATCTATTTCAATGGCCTCAGAACTGATGGTTGAATAACTAACTAGATTTCAGCTAAGCTTCCAGGAGTCATTTCCAAAGAACACAGTGCAAAACTAGGTGACCAGAGAGCTGACGATACTGATCTAATCAGGTATGTATACATGGAATCTGGAGGCTGTGGGTAAGGCTGTTGTCTGTAAAAGTTACATCACCTCCACTACAATCAGAAAGCTGCCTCTGCTAAATTGGAAATCCAGTACTACACTGCTGAGTTGTGCAGCCTCTGCCGTTATTCACACCAACAAAATGGATGCCTCTTGCTGTCTCTCCTCACTTAGCTCAGTTTCAAAATCAAGTGTCATGCAAGTGCATCTGATGAGAGGAACCTAAATCACATCAGGAACTCTGATTATAATGGAGTCTGGCTGATGTTACTTTTAGTTTTCCAGCTCCTGCCACACAGGAAGGCGTGATAGCAAGAGGTTAAGAATGGATATTAAACAAATTAACCAAGATATCTGCTAGATGCATACATGATATGTTTGTGGAAGGAAATATAAGAAACCAGTAGAGTGGATGCATCCAGGAAGGGGAGTTTGAGTGATTGGAGTCTAGGATAGGAGGGACACTTTATTTTCACTGTACATCCTTTGTAACTATTGAAATTGGTACTTTGCACATGTATTTGTTTTTTTCACAACTAAATAATTTTTAAATAGTACAGGGCAAAACAAAACCAAGTAAGCTAAAATAAAAATAAAAAGATCTCCAATGATTCTAATACAGCTAGTCCACAGACCAGGGTAACCACCTCAATTAATAGTTGCTAAAAGTAATGTATTTTCAATTTGGTCAAGTTGAGGAAGAGCATAGTTAGCTGCAGAGTAACTGATAATTGTTGGATTTTATTTTATATTCTATTATTTTCACATCATCTGTAGGTAAAAAAGTAATCTTTAATCACTTGGGGAAGGCTAACCTTTGGATTGAGCTCCATAGCCAGAAAGCACATTTCCCCTGTTGGCACCTGTAAGGATTGCAGGCATGATGCCAGAACGGGAAGAGTTCTGTAGGATGGTCTTACAAAACTAAAACCTATCAAACCATGAAAATACTTTGAGGAGTAAAGGAAACATAATACTGAGCCTGAGGGACTAGAAAAAGGCTTTATTTAAAGAAATGGGGACAGAAATGGGGAATCCAGAGGAAGTGGTATTTTGGCTGGGGAAGATAGTGAGTTGATTTATGCAACATCAGGGTTGGTAGCTGGGGATGGTCTTTCTAATAGCACAGTCTGATCAGTGAGTTGAAATGAGGAACTGAAATTCAAGAGAGGGCAAATCTGCTGAACATATGCATTTAATAATCATCAAGCACATGTAAAACCTTTATTATAAAGGTCTTGATGAAATCTGGTTTACCACAGGCTCAAACCATGTTTCCAGTGTATGTAGTGATAGGAGTCTCACTCTTAGTAATATAAAAAGGAACCTGTCAATGGGAATTGAGTAGAAATGGTAACTGAGGCTTTCTCTCTGGAAAATGTGGCATACAACTCTAACCATAATCAAGTTGTTGATCGCTCTGGGCAGATGTCATTGAATTGGCCTGTGGACTCCCAGGGGCTAAAGGAGTAAGTGGAAAACCGTCTAGTCAGCTGTGCACCATAGTGCAGCATCCAGGAGAAGGTACACTGATTTCCCTTCTACAGCAATCGAGAGCTTTCTGAGAAAATAAGACTTCATTCTTTTTTTCCAGTTTTATTGAGGAAGAGTTGGTACAGAAAAAGCTGCACATAATAAATATATACAACTTAGTTTGGACATATGTATACATTCTTGTTACCATCACCACAATATAGGTAATAAATATATCCGTCACCTCCACAAGTTTCCTTATGTTCTCCCCACCTTTTTTTTCTTATGGTAACATGAAATTGACCCTCTCAATGAAGTTTTAAGTGCACAATAACTTATTGTTAACTATAGGCATTGTGTTCTACAGCAGATCTCTGGAATTTACTCATTACTTCTGACTCAACGATAGTCACAACCCTTTGGAATTGGGCCATTAATTGATCAGGAAAAGGAGACTTCAAACAGGTCTTCTATGTCCCCCCCCCCCCACACACACACACACTTAAACCAGCTGTTGAAGAGCTGCCTTCAAAAGTTAATCACTGACTAGAACCAGAGAGACATTTCTCGGCTGCTCTCAATACTACAAGATGTGACTCTAGAAATCTGCATATATACTCATGATTCCTTGGAGAATTCACTGGGTGTGGAGGAAGAAACCGCTTCAAGCAGTGACCTGACCCATGACCAGAAATCTGACTCCACCAGAGAAGTTGTAGACACTCTCAGATGCAATCTCAGCCGGTGAACAGGAAGAGAAGCAGGGCCGCCTGCCTGGGGCTGAGGTGTCCAGGTCCCCAGATGACTCAGGCTTTTTCTAAGGTGGACAGGAGGAATGCTACTGTGGGACTATGCATAGAGGTGGCTGGTGACTTTCCTGTTGTGCCCAGTATTAAAAGTTTTGCTTTGTCGATAATTTTTAAGGTCAGGATGCTGGGAAATGTGGCTGTTGGCACCAGGTATCAAATAGAATAGTCCTGTCGCCAAGATGTTCACCTCTGTGGTATGATTTCACTTTGTTGAGAGGCTGAAGCATCTGCTCAAAATTACTTCCTGATCTCCTGAGGCAAGGGAAACAAAAGCAAAAATAAGCTATTCGGACTTCATCAAAATAAAAAGTTTCTGCACAGTGAAGGGAACAATCAACAAAACTAAAAGGCAGCCTACGGAATGGGAGAAGATATTTGCAAATAATATATCTGATAAAGCATTAGTATCAAAAATATATGAAGAACTTATAAAACTCAACACCCAAAAAACAAATAATCCAATTAACAAATGAGCAGAAGATACAGACATTTTTCCAAAGAAGACATACAGATGGCCAACAGTCACATGAAAAGATGCTCAACATCACTTATTATCAGATAAATGCAAATCAAAACTATAATGAACTATCACCTCACACCTGTCAGAATGGCTAAAATTAACAACACAAGAAACAACAGGTGTTGGGGAGGATGTGGAGAAAAAGGAACCCTCTTGCACTGTTGGTAGAAGTGCAAACTGGAGCCCACTCTGGAAAACAGTATGGAGTTTCCTCAAAAAGTTAAAAATAGAACCCCTATGATCCAGCAATTGCACTAGTAGGTATTTACCCAAAGAATACAAATACTGATTCAAAGGGATACATGCACCCGAAATGTTTATAGCAGCATTATTTACAATAGCCAAGATATGGAAACAGCCCAAGTGTCCATCGACTGATAATGGATAAAGATGTGGTATATGGTACACACACATACACACACACACATATATAGATAGAGATAGAGATAGAGATAGAGATACACACACACACACACACACACACACACTGGAATATTATCCAGCCATAGAAAAGAATGAAATCTTGCCATTTGCAACAACATGGATGGAGCCAGATAGAGAGTATTATGTTAAGCAAAACAAGTCACAGAGAAAGACAAATACCATATGAATATTATAACACTATGCTAACTAACTGGAATTTAAATAAAAACTTAAAAAAAAATTACTTCCTGTAACTCCTCCTGAAGTTCATTGAACACAGAGGGGCTGTGCCCTGTTTTGTGAGCCTCTTAAGGGCTTCCTTAGCGGGGAGGGAGTGGATGGAATATGTTCCATGGCCGGCAAGGGAGGGGAAGAAGAGCCGGAAAGAAAGTTCATTAGGGCAATGGTTCTATATATATTATTATTTTAAGCAGTGGAGTCTCCTTTATTTTTCCAGACAAAATTTTATGTACAACCCTGACATAGAAAAGCAGAGCTTTTGTGTTTGGGGCTAGACTGTTGGAATTTTGGTCCCTCCTGCTAGACTCCAAAAGTTGGACCTCCTAAATTTTAAAAACTATTGCAAAGTAGCAAGTGTTCTCCTTTAAAATGTAAAAACCCATGCAACAACTATGTTAAGCCAGAATCTATCTATTGATAGTTTAATACCCCTTAGTGTGAATTAATTTCAATCAGATTTCTGTTTTTCCCAATAAATGGTTGAATCAAATTCACCAGAGAATGTTAATTTTAATGAAGTAGAAGGAAAATAAAATTAGTTTTGAAGCATGTGACATTATGAGGTACAGTAGACGTGATGGCATGTCTCAGGAGGGGTTTGAGCCTGGTTTTGATTACAAAGACAAAAAATTAGGATACTGTGACCATGAGGAGTAGCTTACTGCAATCTTATGTGGTACTTAGGCCAATTATTGCCTAATTCCTCATTTCGAACATGGCCATAATAATAGTACATATCTTATAGTGTTCTGAGGATCAAATGAATTGATATTTTTTAAACCTTAGGACACTGTCTGACACATAGTAAACACTCTAAGTTTGGGAATCAACCATTCATGACTCAGGATTCACAGTAGCAAAAAGTATCTCTGCCTTAACTGTGACACACACTAAATCAATTACACAAAAGCTATCACTGTACTTTTATTTTACTCAGAAATAATGTGATACAAGTTGGTATGTAATCTTTACCAATACAATCCTAGAGAAACCAAAAACCTTTGACATCAGAGATTACTACTATAAAGAATAATTCACTGTATGAGAAATATTGAAGGGAAAGAGTATGAAAATTTTTTCATCTGCGTAATAAAAGCAAAAGTTTGTCACCAAAAAGTATCCTAGTGCAAAGAATTATCGAGTGTAGTCTATTTGCCAATATGAAGTAAAAATTCAATTCGTGTGTTCTGGAAATAGAAAATGATTTAATAGAAAAGAAACTTCCAAGTACTAGCAGATGATCAAGAAATTTACCCAAGATTTAGAGATACAACTTCTGATTATTCTGATGATTTTAACTTCCTTATCCCTGTAATTTTGTATTAGAAATGTGGAAGGACAGAGTTTCTCTGCTGAAAGAGGCCGTAAAAGGCATTTGGTCCAACTATTTATCTGGTTATTCAAACTATCCTTGCCAAGTAGAATTCAGTCTATCCTTCAACCCTATCTTTAATTGGGAATTCGTTGCTCCTTGAGGCAAAGAAAACTTTCTTCAGATACCTCTGAATAATAGAGTTATTTATATTACTGTGTTTCACTCTGCCCTCATAGGGCCTAACAGAGTAAGTCTAACCCTTTCTCATTGGTCCCTTTAAAAATGTGAAGAGAGGAGTGCCTGTTTGGCTCAGTCAGTAAGGCATGTGACTCTTGTGAGTTTGAGCCCCACGTTGGGCAGAGATTAAAAGATGTGAGGTTAGGAGCGCCTGGGTGGCTCAGTCGTTAAGCGTCTGCCTTCGGCTCAGGTCATGATCCCAGGGTCCTGGGATCGAGCCCCGCATCGGGCTCCCTGCTCTGAGGGAAGCCTGCTTCTCCCCGTCCCACTCCCCCTGCTTATGTTCCCTCTCTAGCTTTGCCTCTGTCAAATAAATGAATAAGGTCTTTAAAATATAAAAATAAAAATAAATAAAAGATGTGAGGATAGTCTCTTACTCCTGAGTCTTCACTTTTCCTAGCTTGACATCCCCAGTTCCTTCAACCCTTTCCAGCTGATGTGTTTTATGTGTCTTTCCCCTCCTGGTTGATTGTCTCCATTCCAGGTTTTTCAACAAACTTTTAAAATGCATCCAATGTCCTGACTAGTGCAGAAGAGAGAAATCTACCACCTACCATTCTAGACCCTCTACTTCTGTCAATGAAGCAATGAATGCATTTGGTGACCGAATCTTACCCATCTGTTCCTGTGGTAGAGTAGGATTTGGGGTTTCAAGTGTGATTCATTTTGTCCCTGGTAAAAGTTAAATTCAACTTCTAGCATCTTTTTCTTTCGGATTATAATTTACTGCCATTCAACCCACTCACTCTATCAGTTTCATGCCACCTGGAAATCTGACAAATGGGTCTTCACTAATACAAAATTTCTAGTAGAGTCAAGGACAAAGACAGCTCTGCACCACACTCTCTTTCCATGCTGACATTGATACCATTGCTATGCTTAATCATCTGAATATTGGCAGCATTCTACAGCTAGACAGGACTTACAAGTAGCCAAAGCAGGCAGGTGGTTTCAAAGGCATCAAGTTTTCCCAAACTGTCAGAATGCATCTCCAGTTCATTCTCAATACCTTGGGTTCTAATAGTGTCTGAGATTTTTCTTCTTATTAAATTGAGCTACCATCTGGGACGCCTGGATGGCTCAGTCTGTTAAGCATCTGCCTTTGGCTCAGGTCATGATCCCAGGGCCCTGGAATCAATTCCCACATCCGGCTCCTTGCTCTGTGGGGAGCCTGCTTCTCCCTCTGTCTGCCGCTCCCCCGGTTTGTGCACCCTCTCTCTCTCCGACAAATAAATAAAGAAAATCTCTTTTTTTAAAAAAGAGCAAGTGCTCTCTCTCAAATAAATAAATAAATAAATCTTAAAAATAAAATAAAATGAGCTAGCACCTAATAGCACTAAATCCTTCAGTCTTATCTGAGTGTAAATTTATCAGCAAATTCTGGGACAGCAGATTTTCACAGGGAGTAGAATGGAGACAGATAGCAGGAAGGCCCAAGGTATCTGAGAAGTAAGGGAATTTGAAAGAAATTTGGAAATGCCCTAGTAAATTTTACTTCAGCTTCTTCAACGTTTTTGGACCTCAAACTCTTTCCACGGTAATATATGATTAAACTTTTGTATGAATTTAAAAATAATCTCACCTTTTTCTATGATATAATGCAGAACTTTATAGTGGGTAGTAGGTCTCAGATGAGTGATAAACGAAGTGATAAAGTAGTTAGTGAATCTGGGCTCCATAACCACAGCCCTGCAGACTTTTTAAGAAACAAAACTCAAATACTAAAGAAGAGGTTTTAAATTTTAAATATTTTATTTTAGGTCAGCATAGTATTTAATATTATATTAGGAAACTCATTGTATATTTTCCTTAATGATGGCCATCACATGTGAAGATATCCAATCTTTTCCTACTTCACAAATAGGAATTATCTAATTATCTAATAATTAAATAAATTAGATAAGTATTAGATCATTTTAATTTTATAAGGAACATTTACTTACCAACAAATAAATTTTAAAAGATTTATTTTATTTACTTTGGGGAAAAATTTAACTGTTATGGCATCAAAAATTGATAAATGCTCTCATAAATTGGTGTTTTGAATTTTTGCACTTTCCACGTAAGAGAAAATCAACTGCTCTTTTCTCTTTTGTGTTTTGTTTACAAATGATGAGGTAACAGGGGTTGTAAGCACCTCCCTGCAAATGACACATGTGTGAATAGTCATGTCCAATAATTGAAAAGTTGGAATGGCTGTAATCCTTGCACTTGTTTTGTATTTAAGTTTGATTTTTTAAAAAGAAATCAATACATTTGGATATACTATTTAAGAATTTGATTTGATGATTGTATCCTGATGGATCTGGAGAGGATCAATCTGAGACTTGGAGAATTAGTATCATACTTATGGTCCTCATTGATAATCTTGTACTTTGTCATTAGTATTTCTTTAGTTTCTGAGTTATTAGCTAACAATGCAATACGAGTATAACATTATAAGAATAACAGAATGATGTAAAGCTATATATCCACCAAAAACTTCATAGTGAGCAGCAGGTCCCAGCTGAGTGATAAACCAACTGACAGAGTAATGAGCAAATGCATCTCAACACCATTAACCAAAATCCTGTACACTTTTTAAGAAATAGTAGGATAGTAGATCCTGACACTGCCTTTAACAACCTGATCTCTTGTACTATATGGTTGGGAAACATTTCATAATTTTGCACATGACTGAGAAGTTCAAAGAAAAGTAAAACCTAAATATCTTTTTTTTTTTTTTAAGATTTTATTTATTTATTTGACAGAGAGACACACAGTGAGAGCAGGATCACAAGCAGGGGGAGTGGGAGAGGGAGAAGCAGGCTTCCTGCTGAGCAGGGAGCCCCATGCAGGGCTCGATCCCAGGACCCTGGGATCATGACCTGAGCCGAAGGCAGACGCTTAACGACTGAGCCACCCAGGCACCCCGTAAGACCTAAATATCTTGAAACAAGCATGGTGAAAAGAAAAATAAGGGCGCCTGGGTGGCTCAGTCGTTAAGTGTCTGCCTTCAGCTCAGGTCATGATCCCAGGGTCCTGGGATCGAGCCCCGCATGGGGCTCCCTGCTCAGGGGGGAGTCTGCTTCTCCCTTTCCCTCTCCCCCTGCTTGTGTTCTGTCTCTTGCTGTGTCTCTCTCTGTCAAATAAATAAATAAAATCTTAAAAGAAAAAAAAAAAAACAACAAACCTCTGTCTACTCTCATTCAGTAAACCTACTGCTTCCAAAATCAGTGAAAGATAACTAACATTGCATACTACCAAGAGGATGTAGTAAACTTATTCTGAATGTTGTGAGTCTTGAATAAAATCTCAATTCAATTAAAAGACCTCTTGAGACAGTCAGTAATCCTAGGCAACTGGTGAGTAAAACATTTAAAGTTTCCCCAGGTCAGAGCTTCTCCAACTATACTGTCCACCTACATCACATGGGGGTGTTACTGAAATGCAGATTCTGATTCAGCAGTTGGGAAGAGGGCAGCTGAGATTCTGGATTTCTAACAAATTTCTAGGTGATGCTGATGCTGCTGATCCAGCCACAGGGGATTCCAAGGCCCTCTCCAGAGCTGGCAGGAAAATGCTAAATAACCATGTTAACCTTATTCAATGAAGTAAAGTATACAGGAAAGCCATAAAGCGCAAACACAAGCTACTTTTTATATTAGGTACAATCTATCCATTTCCTTGTTTGTTTCAGTCCCTGGACCCTACATCTCCCTGG
This sequence comes from Phoca vitulina, assembly GCF_004348235.1. NCBI lineage: Eukaryota > Metazoa > Chordata > Mammalia > Carnivora > Phocidae > Phoca > Phoca vitulina. Next base: position 36,080,559 of record NW_022589714.1, read on the forward strand.
CAGGCATGAAACACCATCACCATCAGCAACAACAAGGACTCATGCTTACCCCAAATCCATCTGTCTCCTCTCTAAAGACACACCACCCACTGAACCATTATTTGAGATTTGCGAAGCCGTGAAAGCTGTGGTTATATATAAACAAAAGCCAGTAAAGAAAGATAGGTATACAAATGGCAGGTGATAAGGAAAACCTGGCAGAAAAGGATCAGAGAACCTTTGTTAACTAGAAGAAAATCTCATATACTAACTCCTGTTTGCTTTTGAGGTCAGACGGGGATACTCGTTAAGGAAATGTTCATATGTTTTCTACACTTGTAAATGAAAATGTCATATATTTGCATGAAAAGATGGAAAGAATAAACAAATGCAATAAACTGTAAACTGTTACTGTTGCGGTGGGAATGGGGGTTGGTTAAGGTGGATAATGGCTACAAACCATTAGGGCACACCTACTGTATGAAAACTGCTCTACATAGCTCAGACTTAATTTCCACTCAACCCTGAAAAACAACTACAGTACTGAAGTACCCATTTCACAGTTGAAGAACCTGAGACTCTGAGAGGTCATAGAAATTGGTGAAAACTGACCTAGATCTTACCTAGATACCCCTAAAAGTGAATCTTTATACTGAGCCTGCTGTCACATAACTTACTTGAATTTGAAAGTTCATTTTCTTTCCTTTTTCAAAGTTACCTTGAATCAATAAGCATTCATTGAAAGATTCAAACAGCATCGTTTTCCACCAACCCCTGGGTGATATATTTGAGATCCCACTACAAAGTTGGTGAACCGATCAAATCTGGATCCACCTGTCTGAGCTCCCAGCAGAAAGAAGCATCATGTGCCTGTGAGTCATGAGACCTGCCTGGCTGCTTCTGGCATGTTCACGAAATCTCAAATCTGCAGCCAGGAAGGAGGCTACAAATGAAGGGTTGTTTTTGTTTGTTATTGCTATTTAGTTTTGTCTGTTGATTTTTGTTGTTCTTTCATGATCTTGGACGGAAATTTCATTTGATGTGCTATTTCCTAGACTGTGAGAAAGTTTATGTGCCCTTTCAGGGATTTCTAATGGTTTCTTGTTGGGTACCAAAATGCCACTGATACTCTCCTAGTCTCATTTAACTTCTTAGATCTCAGTGATTGGAAATTATAATGGTGGTTTGAGCAGAAAACCTTTGCCCTGGGGAAACAAATGGAAATACAAAGTACTTTGTCGAAGTCTTCTTGATAGCCTAAAACTGAAGATAACTTGTTTACCATGTAATTTAATATGGAAATTATTCAATGGCTGTAGTTTTTAGACCAGCAAAGATCAGAAAGAACTTTCTCCCCCACAGAGTTGCAGTTAGTAAAACTTGGCTAGGAGATTAGATTCACCTTGTTATGTCAACGCTGAGCATGCAAGAAAAAAAAAATTATAGCTGATTGGCTGCCAGCAGGCATAGTTTTTAATCCTTACTAGCTACACTCAAGAAACAGGACACATTCTTTTTAATTAGTTTTGTCTTCAGATATCTGTGCAGAAGGAGCACTTGATACACAAAATTTAGAAAAGAAAGCTGAGCTAAGGACAGTGAAGCCGATGTTACTGAATGAAAACTTAAATGCATTGTTCTTTTCATTCTTTGATCAAGTAGTTAACATTTTCTTAAGAAAACTTTTTTTTTTTTTTTTTGGTCGTTTCTGGCATGAAGAAATAAGACATAGAGTATATTAAAATACAAAATCAACCAGTGCTTCGGTGACTATTTTTGGCTAACTTCAAAGGTTGGTGTTCTGAATATTTAGGATTTTCGATCACAAATGCAGAAATTCTAGACTATTCACATCCAATTTCTAGACTACAGTTTCCAGAAAAATATGAATGGCCAAGTAAATTGACCCTAATAAAATGATAATTTTCCCATGTCAAGTTCCTGACTAGAATGAGGGGTTGGACATACATTTAGATGTAATGGCAATTGTATTTTAAGAGAATGAGCAACTTAAACCCTGAACATTTCAAATTTTGAAATCATTAAAATAAGAACAACAGCAGAAAAGAACCAACCATGAGAATTTAAGCTATCAAAACAAAAACAGAAGCAGAATTTTGACTGTGCCTGATTTATTAAAAAACAAACAGAAGTTCTTAGATTTTTCTAGCACAGAATCGTACAGGTCTGTCAACTTCTGTTTTGCTTAAATACTCAATAGTGTGGCCCTACAGCAAATTGGAAGCCTTTAGAAGACAAGGGTGATACTCTATCCATGTCAACTGTAAAAACCCAGAGTGGTTTGGTTTTTTTTTTTAAAGATTTTATTTATTTATTTGACAGTGAGAGAGACAGCAAGAGAGGGAATACAAGCAGGGGGAGTGGGAGAAGGAGAAGCAGGCTCCCCGCGGAGCAGGGAGCCTGATGTGGGGCTCGATCCCAGGACCCTGGGATCATGACCTGAGCCGAAGGCAGACGCTTAACGACTGAGTCACCCAGGCACCCCCAGAGTGTTTTTTTTTTTATTTGAGCCACAGCATACAGAAGCGTGACAGGAAAGTAATGGCACCATGTAAAAGAGGACAATGTAGCAATTTAGAAGAACTGTAACTCTAATTGCTCCTCCCGCTGCTGGGAGAGAAGGATACCTTCTATGGGTTCCTTGCATAATGGTATCCCAAAATTCAAGGCTTTGTGTAATATCTGTCCAATTCTATCACTGATTGCCATGTTCAAATAATAGCATCCCATGTACAGCCCACTAACTTCATAGCCCAGCTTGTCTTTTCTTGTTATATATATTATTTGAAATTTTGAAAAGTTGACATTAAACTGACCTGAGAGGTCATTTTTTTTTACACAAAATTATTCATCGACTTGCAATGCACAAACACTTCACAAAATGGTGTCAGAAATCATTCATAAAAAAACTAAACAAAAACAAAAACAATTATTCATTCAAATATTTAATTGATATTTATTTGTCCTGTACTATATGCCACAATTCTAAGCTTTAAGATTTTCTTGCTTTAACATGTTTTTTAAAGATAAAATTTAAATTTGATTGATAATCCCTATTCATAATTTAGCTTGCCAAGATTTAAAGGACTTCATTCACAAAATCATGACCTAAAATGTATAAAATAAGAATATCTCAGTGTGACACTTTCTATATTCTAGAACAAATGTAAATGAGATAGAGTGGCTTGAAGCTGTCAAGAAGTTCAAAGTAGGCAAATATGGTAAAATTCCCACTTCCTCAAATGTTTAATATGCTTTTTCTATAAAAGGGAGGGAAAAATAAAACAAGACGAAATCAGAGAGACAAACCATAAGAGACTCTTAATCATAGGAAACAAACTGAGGGTTGCTGGAGGGGATGTGGGTGGGGGGTGGGGTAAGTGGGTGATGGGCATTAAGGAGGGCACGTGATGGAATGAGCACTGGGTGTGATATGCAATGGATGAATCACTGAACTCTACCTCTGAAACTAATAATACACTGTATGTTAATTAATTGAATTTAAATAAAATAAAATAAATGAAAAAAAGGGATCACCATGATCTACATTCTCATAAAACACTTAAAAAATATGAAAGCTACTTTGAAAATGTAATTATGCTTTCCAGATCATGGCAGAGCATAAATATAAGAATTCGGGTGTTCAAAACTGGGCAGAGGTGCAGAACAGGAATCTTGAGATCCATAAGCAGGAAGGCAATAAAACAAAGGGTGGGGGGGGCTACATGTTGGGTAAGGCAGAGTGCCTACTAAAGACACTAACAAGGAGGCTAGTGGCAGGGACATAAGAGTTGACCTACTGACCCCAAAAGCTACTTTTCAGATTATTTTTCTCCTTTTCTAATACTTCCAATTCTATCTTTAGCCTTTCTGGATTGATCACTTAAGAGTGAATATTTTCTTCATCCTGTTTGTGAAACCCTTTACTTGTAAACTCTTCTTAATGTTCTTACCATTTAGGCATGTACCCTCAACCTTTAACCTGGTTGTGTTAAGGATAGATTAAATAACTCAAAACAAGAAATTTCTGAAACATCAGACAGGTCCCTTAGATTTGAAGAAGCCTCAGGCTCTCTCTGTAAAATGAAGGGGTAGGTAACTTACCAAACACAACAGAGACTGTAACAGAAAACTTGGTTTTAGCTTGTTTGAACAACTGAAAAGATTTATTGGCCCACATAACTGGAACTTCAGTGATTGAGCAGGCTTTGAGGTTGGCTTAATTAAGTAATTCCAGCAACTGTTTTCACAATATTCCCGGCTAGGCGCATCTCTGAGTATTGGCTCATTTTCAGAGTAGCATCCCTCTTGGTGACAAATTTGGCTGCAGAATTTACAAGCTTCACATCTCCACCTCACAACATGGAGAAGAAGAGTGTCTTTTCTGGTATTCTCCTTTAAACAAGGAATATTCTTTTCCTAGAGGTTTCCAAAAACTTCCCTCCCTGTTGTCTCAAATTGGGTCCCATTCCAATGCCTACTGCATTGGATTAGTTTATGAGGGCTGCCAAAACAAAATGCCACAGACCAGGTGGCTTAAACAACAGAAATTTATTTTCTCACAGTTCTGGAAGTTAGAAGTCCAAGATCAAGGTTTCAGTAGGGTTGGTTTCTTCTGCAGCCTCTCTCCTTGGCTTGTCCATGGCTATCTTCTCCCTGGGTCTTCTACTCCTCTTTCCTCTGTACGTGTCCGGGTTCAATTTTTTCTCTTATAAGGACATTGGTCATATTGGACCGGGGCCCACCTCAGTGACCTGCTTTTAACTTAATTACCTCTTTAAAGGACTTAGCTCCAAATACAGTCACATTCTGAGGTACTGGGGATTAGTGTTTCAACATGTAAATTCTGGAGGGACACAATTCAGCCCATAACACCCGTCCTAATAACAAGGATCCAGCTGAACAGATTAGCTTAGACTGAGATTCTGAGCCAATGAGATCATTCCCACTGCTAAGTCAAGCCCATTGCCAAAACACACTGGCGGCATCGGGGAGGATGGAAGACCAGGTGAAAATTGGGCTGACAGAGGGAACAAGCAACCATCGATATTCATTATAGGACAGTTAGGCGAAGCAATTGCTTACATTTCTCTCTCACTCTAAAACTCAGTGATTCAAAATCCCAAGTATTTTTCCTCATCATGTACTAAAAGTTAATTCAATACAAAGCAGTAGGTGGAGCTTTGAAACAGTGGACCAGAAGTAGACGATCAAAAAGTTACGTTACCAGAGAAGTCATCAGGGCAGAATGACATTCTCTTAGAGGTGTGGCTCTGCTTTCTGGAGATAGTGACAACGGAAAACAAGACCGTGAGCTACAGTCAATGGCGGAGGAAGGAAATAAGGAATCACTCCGCTTTGCGTGGGGACGGGGAAAAGTGGCTCAGCATAGCCTACATCTCATTATTTTGAAGATGGTAAGAGTTCTGCAAATGTCACAGGATGCTGATAAAGACAGTTGACAGAAAACCTCTTCAGCTTTTGACTTGACCTTTGATTATGTTAGGTTAAGCCAGGAGAAATTGATGCTTAATAGGTTAAAAATGATGAACATATTGGCAATTTCATGGTCCAACCAAATAAAGGCCTTTCCCAAGAGGCCTTAAAGGCATGTGCTCCTAAGCCTAGCAGCAAATATAAAGGATTTATGAAGGAAAATATATCTTAGAACATAAATTCGCTTTCAGCCTGATGGCCTCCATAGACTCCATTTATGATACAAAATGATGATAAGAGAATCAAATGAAGCAACTCCTGACACATAATTCTCTGTAGAACCTAAAACAGGTGTTGGTGGCCTAAGGTGTGGTAGGAAAAGTGAAATGCAAATTGTTACACGTTTCTCTGTTAAGTGTTCACTAATTTATTAAAGATCAGAGTTTTACTTTACCAAAGTAAAGCTAAATTATCTTTCACACAGTGTGTTTTCTTTATCTGGGGAATATATACGTCTGAAAGTATTCAAACAAACTTAAGAAAAATTGTGGCATTTTTTAAATCTTAGATATCGTTCCCTGTTTACACTAACTGAATCCCCAGCTATTGATGGGGAAAATTAATTTTCTGAGTTTTATAAAAATAGTAGCAAAATGATTTCATTCCCTACCCCCACCATTCACCTTTCCTATCTTCTAACTTTGTTGGCATTGAAACCCCCACATTTGTCTAATGGGTCATTTGCTTTGTTTGGATCTCACATTAGAATTTGTTTTTAAATATTTAAGGTACGTATTAAATGTCCCAGATAGGCTTTAATGGAAAAGAAAAAAATGGCCCCAGACAGATGAATCCCCCAAACTTTTGGTTTAGACTTTAGTCTCATTTTCTTTCCCCCAAATATGGGCAGAGATTTAAACACTTTTTTATCAGAATTTTTCTTCTTTATTCTACTGAAGTTATTTCATGTTCATAGAGATTTTATGTTGAAGAAGTTTCTTTTTACGATTCGATATCCCTCCCTTTATGTTTGATATACGTAGGATTTACACTGGTAAGGGAAATTAGAAGGCTCTCAAGAATATTTCCTATAAATTTCTAATAAGGAAAAGCATCACTTACAGCTCTGATATGGGGAAGTTATGCAAAAGAACCTCTATAAAAGATTTGAAATTTAGATTGCTTTATTTATTTATTTATTTATTTATTTATTTTAAAGATTTTATTTATTCATCAGAGAGAGAGAGAGAGAGAGAGCACAAGCAGGGGGGAAGGCAGGCAAAAGGAGAAGCAGGTTCCCTGCTGAGCAAGGAGCCCCATGCGGGACTTGATCCCAGGACCCTGGAATCATGACCTGAACCGAAGGCAGATGCTTAACTGACTGAGCCACCCAGACGTCCCGAGATTGCTGCATTCATTTAACATGTTGGCAAAGAAATATAATTTTATTTGCACAGAATCTGAGAAACAAAAATTTCTTAGATTTTTATAATAGAGCAAGCATATCACTTGCTAATCAAAATTTGGGGGCAGTGCTGCTGGTAGAACAATGTGTTTAATTAAGACACAAAATAATTCTATTTGAGAAATTAAAGGAATGTCATCTTCTTCTTTTCATTTTTCTTAAGGTGATCTCCAAAAACTACATTCCTATTATTCAGTTTGTTGAAGTGCAATTACTTACGTCGCTATGTCTGGCAGGAGTGAAGTACAAAACTCATTTTTCCCCCCATGTGGACACAAGCGCTCCTCTGCATTACAAATTGCTGTGGGAGGTGTTTATTTTGCAATTAAATCAGAGTAAGGAGAATGTTCTGAAGTTATTGCTTAGTGTCCCTCCCCCTCTCCTGCCCTAATACCTTTTTTTAAAGATTATTAAAACCAAGGCTGAAAGTGGTTTTGGTAAAGTAAAACTCTGATCTATAATAAATTAGTGAACACTTAACAGAAATACGTGTAACAATTTGCATTTCACTTTTCCTACCACACCTTAGGCCACCAACACCTGTTTTAGGTTCTACGGAGAATTATGTGTCAGGAGTTGCTTTATTTGATTCTCTGTTTGACACTATTTGGGGCATCTGTAATATACGAGGCCCTGTGCCAAGAATTCTGATCCAGGGTAACTTTATGGCTTCTTAGAGGAAATAAAAATATGTGCCTAAGTAACTGTAAGGCAAGAAGGAAAGCAAAAAGTATCATGAAAGTTACAGTCAGTGTTAAGCTCCAGGGGAAGAAATGTTGCTGCTGAAGAAATGTGACATTTGAACTGCTTTGAAAGACAAGAGCATTTGGATGTGCTGAGAAGTTACAGGGAGGGCTCCCAGGCAGAAAGAACTAGCACGCACATGGCAAAATGAAATGCATGTCTAGGAAACACCAAACAGTTAAGCGTGGCTCTAGTATGGAGTACGAGAAGATTAATGAGGAATGAACTGGAGAAATGGACTGACTAGATGAGAGAGGGTCAGAAATGCCAGGCTAATGAGTTCGGTGATGTTCTATGGGCCATGGGGAGCCACAATTGATTTTGTTTTAAGTAGGGCAATAACGATGGCCCCAAGTGATGATTCGTATAAACAACTTACTGCAGGACAGAAAACAAGGTGGGCGAGGTTAGAAGGCTTTTGTGTGTCCAAGTGCAAGCTAATGAAAGCCTGAGTTAACAGTATTGGCCAGGCTCCTATTGCTTTTCAAGCCCCCACCCACCCACCCTCCTATATATCATCCAACTACAGGCCTAACGAGGTCTTGACCTACCTTTCCTTACCTTTTCTCAATCTCCTTTGCTTTCATCTCTTTCCACCGATCAAGATTTTTGGCTCCCTGACTTCTACCTTCAACTCTGAGCCCCAGGCATTTGACCTTCATCCTTAACTCTTCTAGCATTTGGACGCTAGTTTTTGCCTGTGCACCCTGGTCAGATTCACTTTTCCGTCCTTGGATTATTCTATTCTCTCAGGTGGGCTCGTGATGCCTCAGCCCCAGCCTTAGCCCCGCAGAGCACAGTCTCACATGTATCAGTCAGGATTTGCAGTTGCAAACAGAAACTACTCTATTTTTTAAATATTTTATTTCTAAGTAATCTCTGCACCCAGTGTGGGGCCCCAATTCACAACCCCGAGATCAAGAGTAGCATGCTGCACCGACTGAGCCAGCCAGGTGCCCAGAAAATAACTTGAATTTAGTAAAGTATGTTTGGTACCTCATGGAATCTCCAAGAGGGCTGGAAAGTCGGGCCCAGAGGCTCAGCAGCCTAGATCCACGCCCCACATCATATCGTGAGGCTGCTTGGGGGAGAGGGCACCATTGCCCATGCCAGTCACTCCGGGGACCCAACAAAGAAAATTCACCAAGCAGGTTCTGGAAGAGCAACGCCTCTGTTGTCATTGCTGTGAAATGGTAGATTGCAAAGGCTCCTGCTTCCTGCCTTCGTTTGCTTCTGGGGTGAAATCTTCATGATTATAGCTGATTAGTGAAGCCTCAAGGCATGGAGAGATGGCATGAACACGGTGCTTATGAAGCTGGAGCGTTAGGATCCCTCACATGCACAGAGCCCTTCCAAGGCCCCGGGAGAGTCCTAGAAAGGTCATAGGTTTGGGACAATTTGCAAAAGAAAGATACCATAACTGCAATTCTGTCTTCCCCACCACACTTACTAAATGCACACAACATGATCAACCATGATTTGTGAAACTTTAAAGAAACTTTCTAAACAATCAATAAAATTTTTTCTTGACCAACCTTGCTAAAGGAAAGACTAAAATATCTTTCTGTTCCATTTTTTTTAAGGTTTTATTTTTAAGTAATCTCTACACCCAACGTGGGGCTCGAAATTATAACCCTGTGATTAAGAGTCACATGCTCTACCAACTGAGCCAGCCCGGTGCCCTTCTTTCTATTCTTGTGTAGAAAAAATATTATAGGGCACCTGGGTGGCTCAGTCAGTGAAGCATCTGCCTTCGGCTCAGGTCATGATCCCAGGGTCCTGGGATCGAGCCCCGCATCAGGCTCCCTGCTCGGCGGGGAGCCTGCTTCTCCCTCTCCCTCTGCTGCTCCCCCTGTTTGTGCTTGCTCTCAAATAAACAAATAAAATCTTAAAAAAATATTATAAAATCATTGTCATGTGAAGATGTAGTCAAAAAGAATTACTATTTTTTTTGATTTGTGACGGTTGTGGTACTGGTCAGCTTTTTTTTTTTTTTAATTTTTTAAATTTTTTTAAATTTTTTATTTATTTGAGACAGAGAGAATGAGAGAGAGAGAGCACATGAGAGGGGTGAGGGTCATAGGGAGAAGCAGGCTCCCTGCCGAGCAGGGAGCCCGATGCGGGACTCGATCCCAGGACTCCAGGATCATGACCTGAGCCGAAGGCAGTCGCCCAACCAACTGAGCCACCCAGGCGCCCCTGGTCAGCTTTTTAAAATTTGTAATCTGTTTTGATTTTTTTCTAATTTGAAATAAGCACTTAATTTTTAAACCTAATTTTAAATTCATTATTTTGTTGCTTTTTATTGAAGGAGGACCCTAAAATTTTATTGGCTTCATGCCCCACAAAACCAGATCTGGTGTTGGCCGAATTCCTGATTCCTAACTAAACAGGCTAAGAGAGCTATCGCAAAGGTAGGAAGGGGGTTTAAACGTGCCCGGTGGCCCCAAACACAATGAATGTCCATTCCGTTGTGCTTGAGCACATGTCTGGCATGTGGAAATGACACCCCTCTTGAGGAAATACACTTGGCTACTTTTTGGGAAACGAATGGAGAGGCAGGAACACACAACAGAAACACCCCATAGACACGATGAGAAATTGGATTGTGTGTGAGAAGAGATAGCCCTGAGGATTAGTATAGATGATTATCAGGTTGGTGATGCTACTAAGCCAGATAGGGATCTCAGAGCTGATAGAGGTTCAGGGAAGAATTGGGAAGGCAGAGGGTTTGATTTTGAATGTTCAAGGACTCAAATTATGCAAGCTTCCTCGAGGACTGAAGTCAGCAGATCTACTAGTGTTTAATTCACCATCTCATAGCTCTGATGAAAGGTAGTAAAATTTTCATTTATATCGTGTAACTTAGCAGCCAAAGGAGGAAAATAAACTAAGAGATTAATTAATTTTTATTTTTTTAAAAGATTTTTTATTTTTAAGTAATCTCTACACCCAATGTGGGGCTCAAACTCACAACGCTGAGATGAAGAGTCACACGCTCTATCCCCTGAGCAAGCCAGGAGCCCCAGTAACAGATTAATTTAGAAAAAAAGTATTAACAAATGTAACTGAAGGGCAAATGTAACCAAGACATATTCGACAAAATGCCATGCCCATGATTAAATGCCAGAGATCCTGCTTTGATTTTAACCAAATTTTAACCTTTTTAGTCTAAAAAATAGCAAAATTAGGAAGGATTGCCAAAACAAAACACAGTTGGCTTACAGAAACAGTTATAATAACAGCAGCTATTTATAGAGGGCTTACTACACTCTAAGTATTATCCTAAATAATTTACATATATTACTTTCATTATTCCTTGTAACAACCCAGTATGATAGTGGCATTATTCTCATTTTACATAGGAATAAACTGAGTCTAGAGTTACTCTAAGTTACTTATATTACCTGCCAATTTGCAAGCAGAGGTCTGGACTCTAAAACCCATACCAGGGCATATAACCAGAACATTATATTGCTTTTCAGCATTCAGCTGTCCTGTCTTTATTATTTTTCTGGAGCACATCTATGTGGAGAGAGCATTAGGCAATTATATATGCTTTGTTCCAGCACAATCATGACAAGTTAAACTGATCTTTGATAGCCTCACACCCTTACTAAGAACAATGGCCTACCCAGTTGTGCAGAAATAAATGACCAAGAACATTGGATTGCTCGAATGAGTGCCTTTGGTAACTCTGGTGTTTGGGGTGTAACTCGGCATGATTAAGGGAGGCGGCACGACATAACGTGAGTTTGTCTGAAAAACAGGAAGAGAGAAATTATTTGTACATCATGGATTACATTCAGTCTTTCTTTGCCTTTCAAGTTTCAGATGGAGAACTTAAGCAACTGGACTCCAGGGAAAATGAGACCAGGAAGCTATGGGCATCCTTCCCTGGGGCTTGCCTGCAAGTATAAAGCCGCATAGGACAACTAAACAGTCCAATATTCCCCACCAAGTGAGGTAGAGAAGAAAGAGAGATAAGGAAAGCCTGCAGATTAACTGTTTCCAATTTCTCGTTCAGTCAGTGAAAGCAACTGGGTATCTTTATCTAAAGCAACTATACTGTCTTGAAACCAATATTGCACTGTATGCTAACTAATGAGAATTTAAATAAAAATTTTAAAAAAGTAACCATACCTGAAGGTTTAGCCTCTTGTATTTCCTCCACCTTTATCACAATTACTTTTCTTCTTTATTTGCTTATTATCGGTCTTTGCCCTAGAGCATGCATTTTTCACAAGGATAAAATCACCCCAAAGGTAAAAATTGGTTCTTGGAAGGGAAAAAAAAAAAATCTTTCTGTGTATAAAGCAGAGAGTAGACACAATATAAAACAGATACATAGTATCTCTGTGGTGGTAAAATTTCATGATGGGGGTGGTTAGGAAAAAAAAATATCTGAAGTGTTTCCTTGGAGGGAAGTTAATGTAAAAAGATAAAAGAAGACTGTTCTAGGGGGAAAGTGTCAGAAGGGCAGGGGGTGCAGAATCCTTGCAGGTTCCAGCCCCAGTGCCCAGCACTGCTTTGCACAGAGTAAGGGCGTAATAAGTATTTTGCAGAATCAACTCTGCATTTGCCTTTCGCACAATAAATCACATCTCATGTAGTGTTATCATTATTTTAAAGTGGAAAGGAGAGGGGCACCTGGTTGGCTTAGTTAGTTAAGCATCTGACTTGATTTTGGCTCAGGTCATGATCTCAGGGTGGTGAGATTGAGCCCTGTGCAGGGCCCCTGCGCTCAGTGGGGGAGTCTGCTTGAGATACCCTCTCTCCTTCTCCCTCTGCCCCTCACCCACTCAGGCTCTCTCACACTCTTTAAATAAATAAATAAAATCTTTAAGTGGCAAGGAGAGTTGGGGAAGGAAATTATGCAGAGGAAATCTTTTTTTTTTTCCCCCCAGAAAGGAGGCTAGTTGGGTGGGCAAGAGTACATATATAAAGTTTCAACTCAGAAGAGAAGTCATTTTTCAGAAAGCTACTCTGTCACAGTTAGCTGGTGTTGACTTTTAGATCTCTCCATGCTAAATACTTCCTTTAAGAATAGGCACACAGAATGTAAGTCAAAACTTTCTGCTTATTCTAATCCTCTGCCCAATGTCCTTGCTCTAGGTATTATTATTTCTTCCATGAGGCCAGACTTGGGTCTGATGAGTTCAAAGTCCTGACTGCCAAGAAGGGCTCGTGAGTGGGTGTAAAGTGTGGGAGAAGAGAGGCCCAAAGGCTTTCAGCCACTTCCTAGTATCCATTCCTGGCCAGACAGGCCCCATGCCCTGCTTCCTAACAGACTAATATTGGGTTCCTTTAAGGTCAGCGTTGGGACAGCTGAAGATAGTTGAGACAGTGGGCATTTCTTGTGGTCTCTTCCTGTTTCTCGGGTCCAAGACTTCTTCCTAAAGCTTCCTCTCATGGAGTAAAAGTCACAACCTCAAAGCGTTCTGTAGAAAAAGAAAAAAAAATGCCACAGTCATGATCTGATGCTGACAGATTTCTCCTCAACGCTATGCTTTACGTGCTCATGGTCATGTGGGAAAACTTTCAGTATGAGGATCTTCAAGGACATTCCATCCTGTAGTGCTACTTCTATAGACCTCAGCCTCCTGTTCTCTACACCTGTTGGCTTACGTAGACAGAAACGCTCTTAACAGCATCTTATCCCTAGATGGAATCTCTACATACTGATAGAAAAGTTTCTGAGTAAAGCAATAGTGATAGTAAAGGAATAGTAAATAAATCTCTTTAGAGAAGGTAAATTATCTGTTTATGCTGAAAGAAGTAGCTGGAGAATGATTTAACAAATGTCTATAGATGATGTATGAAAATATGTCCCCCTATCTCTCCATTCATTTTTAAATCTCTAAACGTTCACAGAAATGATTACACAAGATTAAATGGTTTTGGAGCATAGAAAAATGTGCTCCATCGCACAAAAGAAGAGATTTTGACTGCGGGAACTTTGTAGAATTCAGAACATGGAAGGATTGTTAGCCTTTGAGAAGGGTCCACTCTTCTGAGACTTTTGGAGAGGGAAAAGATGATGAATACAGGGAAACAGGAAGGTGGAAATTTCGCTAAAGTTTCCAAGATAGGTGTCTCCTCCTGATCTATCTCCAGAAGGAACACTCTCAAGATCTAACCTCAGTGGAGCTCATATTCAAAAATATTCTTGAGATGGAAATAAATGCTCCCCTGGAGTTACTATTCCGTTCTGTCACCCATCATGCAGGTTACTTCTGGTCAATGGAGATTTAGCCAGACTAGCACTATGTAAGCTGCCCCCCCACGGGAGGGTAACAAGGATCATCAAGTTTAACTGAAGGCAGTGAGGAGGAACTGAGGACTTTGAACTGGGAAAGAATTTGAAACAGCCCATATTTAAAGTAAAGCATATCTGGGAGTTCATGTGCCCTGAAGACGTTTTCCTGATTTTCAGTAATCAAAGGATGAAGGAGGAGCACCTGGGTGGCTTAGTTGGTTAAGCGGCTGCCTTCGGCTACGATTATGATCCCGGGATCCTGGAATCGAGCCCTGCGTCAGGCTCCCTGCTCATCAGGGAGTCTGCTTCTCCCTCTCCCTCTGCCCCTCTCCCTACTTGTGTGCATGCTCTCTCTCTCTCTCAAATAAATAAATAAAATCTTTAAAAAGAAAGATGAAGGACATTTCTACAGGTTTTTTTTTTTTTTTTAATTTAGAGAATTCAAATGATCAAAATGTTGTGTTTTTTTTTTTTTTTAAAGAAAAAGTGAGAAGGGGTACCTGGGTGGCTCAGTCAGTTGGGCATCAGACTCTTGCTTTCAGCTCAGGTCATGATCTCAGAGTCGTGAGATCATGCCCCTCATCGTGCTCCATGCTCAGTGGGGAGCCTCCCTGTGCTCCTCCCCCGGCTCCCACACAATCTCTTTCTAAAATAAATAAATAAATCTTAAAAAAACACAAGAAAGAGTGAAATTATGGAAGTGTAGCAGAGACTCTCCTATCACACTTCCATTTAACCAAATGTCCAGATTAGCCAATCCTCTTCATTCTCTCTGTAACATTCTGGCAGAGGCCCATGGCCAGTTCACTACTTTCTAGCTCTCCTCTATTCCCATCAGTTGAATTGTTTGTGCGAAGAGTACTTGCTATTACAATTATACATTATCCCCTTCTTAAATTATGATATATTAAGATGTACTTTTTTGGTGTTCAGTTGTTTTGTGGTGTATATAGAACATATTGTAGAGATTAGTATAACCACCACCACAATCAAGATACAGAAAAGTTTCATGAACCGCCTCCAAAGCCTCTCAGGCTATTCTTTTATAGTCACGCCATCTCCCCATCCCTACAGTGGCAATCACTGATCTGTTCTTCAACCCTATAGTTCTGTCCTCTTGAGAATGATATAAATGCATTTATACAGTACATAAGCTTTTGAGACTGGCTTCTTTCATTCAGCATAATGCTTTTGAGATTCATCCGAATTGCTGCATGTTTCAGTCGTTTGTTTCTTTATATTGCTGGGTAGTGTTTTATTGGATGAATGCACCACAGCTTGTTTAGCTATTCACCCACTGAAGGACATTTGGGTTCTTTCCAGTTTGTGGCTATTATGAATAGAGCTACTAAAAACATTCATGTACAGATTTTTGTGTGAACATAGCTTCCATTTTTCTAGGGTGAGTACCGCAGGAGTGGATTGCTGGGTCATATGGCAGGGGTATGTTTAACTTTTTAAGTAACGGCCAAATGGCTTTCCAGAAGGGCTGTCCCATTTTGTTTTACCACCAGCGGTGTATGAGAGTTCCAACTGCACTGCATTCTGATTAGCACTTGGTACTGTCAGGATTTTTTAAAGCCATTTTCATAGATTTGAGGTGGTATTCCATTATGGTTTTAATTTTCATTTCACTAATGGTTAACCGTATTGAGTATCTTTTCATGTGTTCTTTTTATGTATCTTTTTTGTTAAGTGTCAACCATTATTTCTTCAAACATATTTTTATTTTTATTACTTTTTTTAAGTAAGTTCTACACTCAATGTGGGGCTTGAACTCATGACCCCGAGATCGAGTCGCATGTTTTTCTGACTGAGCCAGCCAGTGCCCCTCTTCAAACATATTTTTAGCACCATACTCTTACCTCTTTCCTTTTGGGACTTCCAGTGGCTATAGGGAAGGATGCGATGGAGAAATTGTCAATATGACTCTGAGCTTTGGGGTTGAGTGATTGAATAGTGCCAGTAACAAAAATAGGGAAGCCAGACAAGGGAAGCATTTGTAGGGGCAAAGAAGTAGTTATGGAAGGGCAAGAATAAGATAAGCATGTAAGCTGTTGAGTTTGACGCGATGATTATCTATCCAAATGTACGTATCAAGCATGGGAGAGTGATCCTCTTTGCAATCTCTTTCTTCTCTTGTAGAGTCTGCCATCCACGGAGAACAAAGGAATAGAAAGTGGCTTTTTCTCAATGTGGCTTCAGGCTGGAAAGGCAACAGACATTTTTAGCATAACAATAAAACAGAATTTTAGCATAAAAATGCTAGGAAGAGGTAAATCTTCCCAGGGACAGGTGGCATGGGGGGTTCTTCTTTTCCACTCTTTGATCAGGAGCAGCCCTCACTCCCAAACATGTATACTCAACCCATCCAACTGCAGTTGTAGACGTGGTTATGAATGACCGCAACTCAAAAAAAAAAAAAGAAAAAGAATGACCGCAACTCATACAGAGGAATAAGAAAGGGGAGGTAGGACTTTGGAGTTGGAATCTGTGTCAGGGGCACAGTCAACATCCATCCCAGCCTTCTTCTACCTACCCTTTCCCCAACCAAAAATCTCCCCTTCCCAGACTGCCTTGTGGTTAAGGCTGGCCATGTGACTCAGTTTGGCAGATGAGATCTAGATAAACAGAAACTCTCAGCTTCCTATTTCTTTATATCTGGAATGCATAGAGCGCTTGGAACTGCAGCAATCAGTACTAAGGAATGAAGAAGCAGGGGAACGAAGGATGCCTACTTTCTTATAGAAACCTTGGATTCTTAGTCCTTTAGGTAAACAAATCCCTATATGAATAAACCACTCTAGTTGAGTTTTTTGTTGGCCATTCTCTGGGATTATATGAGGTGGCCTGACCAGCTAACAGTTACACTGATTTAGGGCAGACCGAAATTAAGGAAGACTTCCTTCCGTGATAAAGTAGCATGGTGCTTAGATGACACCAGTGTTCGGTACGAGATGACAAGAATGGAGTTAGAAAGGGAGGATGTTTATTTGGAATTCATCATTGCAGTAACGATATTTCTAGCTAGTTACATGACATCAAGCGCAATAAATGTTACATAGTACGTACTTAGTATTTACTGTATGAGTAAATGAATGAGAGTTAATAAGATATCAAACACTGAGAGGTAATTTTACCATCCCTTCTAAATTGAATCACCTATAATTCTCCGCATACTCACAGCTATCTCAGAGTCATACCATATACCATTCCTCTGCCCCAAAATGTCCCTCCTTCTCCCACCTCCACACAACCCTCCCTCATTTTAAAACTCACACTGCTCAAAAAAGGATTTTTTTCTTCTTCACCCCAACCAGTCTCAGTTGCTCTAATAACCACACCCTGTCACACAGTATTAATTTTGTATAATGTCACTAACTACTGCGAGTAATTGTGAATTTCTACAGTTTAGATAAAGCAAACGTATCTATCTCTATTTTTTTTTTTAATGAGATTGAAAGCTGCCCAGAAGGGATATATATCTTTTATGTCCATTCTATTTCCTGATACTCCTACCTTTGAAAGCTGTAGCTATTTTTCACTCAGTAAACATTTTAGACTGACTCATGCGGGGACACAATTCTTGCATCACATTGACAAGAAATGTAAATGACAAGTCAGATCTAGTTCTCTAGTCACCAAACAAAGGAGGGAGAATGATCATCTAAGCAGTGTTATGTCCAACATTATATAAAAAATATAACATTTAGCATTGACCTTGGAAACATCGCAAATTTGGACTTCACTCTAACTTTTTCGGAAACCCAAAGAAAGACACTTAAGTTCCAGGTCTGAGTTCTTGTTTTATTTCATAGGAAATGAACTGTTCTGTGGATTATTTGATATATATAAAGCCATCTCTAACTACCCTGAGTAAGGAGTTTGGGATAGGGAAAATAAGCTCTTCTGAAAGGGAGAAATCTCATTAGAATCAAGTATGTAAAATAAATCTCTAAAGATACATCCCATTTCTGTGGCTGTATGGTCTTAAAATATTACAGAAAGTAAAAAATCAGCATTCATGGAGCTCAAAAGATCTTAATGTCATGTAGCCTAGTTTCCTTATGTGACAGATAAAGGAACTTAAACCTTGACAAGTTTTGCTTCCCTTTCCATGATAAGATTAGACGAGGCTTGGGGAGGTCATACTCAGTTCTCAAAATGAGTTTATAAGTAGTTCCGGGAACCTCTCTTTAATATTGTCTTTGGGCACATGGTGGAGAAAATGTTATTGGTGAAACCAAGTCAGATGTATTAAGGTTTTCTAGCAAGGAGAACTCTGTACAGAACAGAGATGGACAGAGTTACATCAGACTCAAACCTGCCTTGTAGTAAGCTCCAGTGAAGTTTAATAGCAATAATAATAAGGGTTTTTGCCAAGATGCCGCTGCATAGACCTGAAAACAAACCAATAAACAAAAACAAACAAACAAACAAAACCCATGTGCAAAGCTAATTAGACCCGGCTATCATAGGGCAGAGAAATGATATATTATACAGAGATGATGTTGACTTTTGGGGGGAAAAAATCAGCAGTGAGGGGCGCCTGGATGGCATAGTTGGTTGAGTGTCCAACTCTTGGTTTCGGCTCAGGTCATGATCATATGGTCATGTGTCGGCTCGATGCTCAGCGTGGAGTTTGCTAGGGATTCTCTCTCCCTCTCCTTCTACACCTCCCTCTACTCTCTCAATCAATCAATCAGTCAATCTTTAAAAAAAAAATCAGCAGTGGAGAAGAGTAAATGCCCTTTGAATGGAGTGTTTGGTTTTATTTTACTTTGGGTAATGGGTTACCTTGATCAGTGAGGGTGTGTTAAGAAGCAAACTGAAGGACAAAAATATACTCCAGTCCTGGTTCGACTACTGATTATCTGTATAATTTCATTGATCTGTTCAACATCCTCCCCCCACACACTTTTTTTCCCCTTCAAATACCTCTTAGGACTGAGATTGTAATGCCAAAGTAAGGGTAATAACCCGTAAGAGTGGTTGCTAAGTGGGGGCGCCTGGGTAGCTCAGTCATTGGGTGTCTGACTCTTGATTTCAGCTCAGGCCATGATCTCAGGGTAGTGAGATGGAACCTGTGCTGGGTGTGGAGCCTGCTTAAGATTCTCTCTCTCTCTCTCTTTCCTTCTCCCTCTGCCCCTCCCCCTGCACTGAGCTTGTGCTCTCTCTCTCTCTCAAAAAAAGAGTGGCTATTAAGTATATATATGTGTACACACACATAGTTAAACTATATGTAAATATTTATCGGGCAATAAACTCAACGGAGAAAACAATTTTAAAATAATGATAAATAATGCAAATACTTTGCTTTCAATATAATTTTTACTATTTGTTATTTTACCCACCCATATTAAATTATAATGCATTTTATTACTGAAGCCCAAGTTAAATTATGCCACAGGGAGACAATCCAGAAACAAAGTGGTAGAAGGATGACATCACAAAGGAAAAATGGCTATGTAATTCAGAGTAGGTTTATGCACATAAGTAAAGGAATATTAGCGATCGATGCCAACCGCCAGTATTTTAATTCATTACTAAAAAACATGCCTTACATTTTGCAATATAGCTGGATAGGTTGAAGAAGACTCTAAGTTAGAGCTTAGCTATAGCTTTTGTATGCTGGAATAAGTGGACTGCAGAAGGAAAGGCCTTTTTTAAAACTTCCTGATGGTTCAGAGGTTTTAGCAAATATGTCTGAGTCTTCCCACTGAGAAAATTTTGTCTTCAGGAAGGAAAACCCGAGGGCCAATGCAGGGCAATACCTGCTTTGTTCAAGACAACTTCTAGCCGTTGAGATAGATTGGGTGGCTGTGAACATATTTACAGTATGTATTCCATTCCAGGGAGATGACTCAGAATTCAGAAGCCTGGAGTTTCAGTCACCCACAGCTCTCTTCTGGACAATTCTAAATATTTGAATCCTGATGCCATGATTAACTGAGCATCTGATATAACCCCTGGAAGCCATATTGCATCTTAATTGTTCACCAGCTTTGGAACTGGTGGAGGGGAGGGCAAGGAGGGGCCAAGAATCTCACCTGCTCACTCTTTAACAGGACAAAGAATAACATACAAAATGCAGAGGAGAAAGATGAAGGCTGGAGGCTGGGGGAGGAGGGAGGTTGCTCTTTTTTTCTTAGTATGTTGATAAAATATTTGCCAAGATCAGAAGCAGGAGATACTGAAGTTAAACTCTACTATAAGAAACTTCAAGCCAAACTCAACTAACAAAACATCAAATTAGCCATCGTTGCTAAGCACAAAAGTAAGTACCGTATCTAATAAATATATCTTGGCTTCTTGCTGACTTTTTATTTTGTCTTCCTGCCTTTCATCAATTTGTTATTCATTTGGGGCATAGGATCTCCAAGGGAAACTTATAATTGTTTATAAATAATATGATGTCTAATTGTACAATCATTTGGGCTATTTCTTGGGAAAAATGAAGCAAGCCAAAGTTATCCAATCTAGAAAGTCAGAAGAAACTGAAGCCTGCTTTTAAATTGCTTCCTTCCTTTTTTACTCTTGCTGTACTTCTGGAAGGGAGAGTCAACATGATCTAATTGTAAGTGATTGGGATTTGATATGCTGGTTAATGATTATCCAAGGGGAAAGAGGGTTTGCCAGGCAGCTACAGACCCAGAGCACTTCTGGACAAGAAGCAATAACAACCAAGCCAAGGAGTCTGATCACTGAGGGAAATTCCTCTTTAATTGGATGCAAAGCGTAATAATACTTAGTGTAGGGAAGACATTTAGAAAGTGGATTGTCTCTATGTACCTGTCCCTTTGTTTATTTCCTTTGCAGGAAATATCGATTTAAAACTTTAGAGCAGAGAAAAAAGCCAATGCGAGGACAACTTTGGTTAAAGAAGAAATGAGTGGTTCTGAAATGTTTACTCCTGGCCTTCTACTTATTTTTACTTTTTAAATTGTTATCTCCCTCCTAGTGACTCATAGTAATACTAATTTTTCATTAGGTAACTTGAGGCTTAAAAAACTCTTTCCAGTATTTTCTATTAAAGTGGAAATACAGCGCTTTCTAAGCTCTTTTTGTTTCTTTCTTCTTTATGATTTTCTTAAACCAAACTTATCTTCTAATTTTTCCCCAAAGATCTAAAACATTAAATGTGATTGACAGATTTTTCACAAAACTTAGGACTAATTTGAGGCTTAAAAAAAAATGGTTGGAGGTTTATTGTTAAGGCCTCAGAGCAAGACTTGCTCCTACAGCTTTTTTTATTTTTTATTTTTTCCTAGTTTGCTTACTTTTTTAAAAAAATAAGCTCTATGCACAACATGGGGTTTGAACTCATGACTCCAAGATCAAGAGTCGTATACTCTACTGACTGAGCCAGCCAGACACCCCTCATTTGTTCACATTTTTGAACACTATTTTGCTTCTTCATATCCTTTATGAAGAATATCCTCATCTCTTAAATATTATAATTTGCCCCTCCAAAGTCAGGAAGGAGATACTGAAGTTAAAACCACTCATTTGTGTACTAGGCAGCCCTCATTATTCAGTCCCCACAGATTTCAGAATTATCATTCTTTACCTGTCTTTGAATTAGCTCTTTTATAATGGCATGGGTAATTGACCAGAAATCCACATGTAAATAAGAATGGAGGAGGACTACTAAAGATAGTAGACTATTCCCCCTTGTCTTTAGCAAAACTATTCTTGTTATTTCATAATTGTTGAGGCTTTATTTTAAAAATTAACTTATTGACCACATTATTTACCAAAAGAATGAGGTTGGATTCTTACTTTATACCATATACAAAAATTAACTCAAAATGGATCAAATACTTAAACATAAGACCTATAACTATAAAATTCTCAAAAGAAAACATCAGGGAAAATCTTCACGGCATTGGATTTGACAGTGATTTCTTGGATATGATACCAGAAGCATAGGCAACAACAAGAAAATAGACAAATTGAACTTTATAAAAACTAAAAACTTCTGTGCATCAAAGGGCATTATCAAGAGTGAAAAGCCAACCCACAGAATGGGAAAGAATATTTACAAACTATATATCTGAAAATAACAAGTCTTGACAAAGAGGTAGAAAAATTGGAGCCTTATGCATAGCTGGTGGGAATGCAAAATGGTGCAATCACTATGGAAAACAGTATGGAGGTTCCTCGAAAGACTAAATATAGAATTAGCATATGATCCAACAATTCCACTTTTGGATATATACCAAAGTAATTGATAGCAAGGACCTGAACAGCTACTTGTATACTAATGTTCACAGCAGCATTATTCACAATAGCCAAAAGGTGGACAGAAATGTCCATCCATGGATGAATTGCTAAACCAAATGGGGTACTACATACAATGAAATATTTTCAGTCTTAAAAAAGGATACATGCTACCACATGGATGAACCTTGAAGACATTATGCCAAATGAAGTGAGCCAGATACAAAAGGACACATGGTGTATAAATCCACTTATGTGTGGTACCTGAAATAGTCAGATTTGTGGAGAGGAATGTAGAAGAGTAGATACTGGGGCTGAGAAGCAAGGGCGGTAAAGTGGCTTGGGGGAAAGTGATGGGGGGAGTTATTATTTACTGGGAGAGTTTCCATTTGGGATGATAAGAAAGTTCTGGAGCTGGATTGTAGTGATGGTTACACAACAGTGTGGATGTATTTAATGCCGCGAAGTATACGCTGAAAAATGGTTGAAGTGGTAAATTTTGTGTTATATGTATTTTTCCACAATAAACACACACACACACACACACACATCTATATATTCTTAATTTGGACTTCCCTAACAGCAGACGCTGGGAGACAAGGATTTGAGAGTGAGTAGCATGTTTGGGATCCCCAGAACCATTGTTGGCAAGTGGGGAAGAAAAGCAAGCAAGACGGTTTATGTTACCAAGCCAGATACCACCATGCACAGCTGAAACATAATTTAGCTGGGAACTCTGGGATCCAGTATAACACAACCTGAGAGCTAATTCCCTAGTTGGGTGAAGGAAAAGGAAAACTGGTCTACCAGATCCCATCAGCTATTCTTAAAGGGCTTCTCCTTAGACATCTGCTCATTCCCTTGAGCAGGTGCAGCAGGGTGGACACCTATGGCTCGATAAAGTCCTTGGGCAAAGGGGTCCTAATCTGGCAGCTGGCTGGGGCACTGACAAGACCTGCCTCAATATATTTAATTCAGACTTAAAAAAAAAACCCCTAATTCAAATGGATGGCATTAATTAAATAGGACGAGATTTCTCAATAGGCAGACCCTCAGTACTATAGGATAGAGTTTACCGGATGTGCAGCATGTATTAAGCACCTCATCACTCCCATCCTGTGACTGTCAGACTTCGAACTGTCTACTCTGTAGCATCTTGTAGCTTTGGCCCAAGTTTTGGTCCTCATCCCCTGCTCCAGTAAGGAAAAGCCCCCCTGTAGCCTTCCTTTCTGATGAAGGAAAACTTGGGCCAAAAATCTGTTTTCTTCTGAGTGTAATTAAAGCTCATTTCGTTATTTTTGTATCCTCTATACCTATCTACAGCTTTTCCTGTAAGTATTAAATAAAAGAAGGAGGTGAGGTCGAATGGGAGGCAAGGATGGAGAAATCTCTTGGAGGATAAGAGTTGGGGAGGGTGTCCAAGAACAAAGCTAACCAGGGCTGTAAAGGAAGGAGAAAGATCAAAGCTGAATTCATTTACATTTCAATGAATACCAGGGACAACTCTCTTTGTGAGACTATTTATTGTAGCATTGTTTGAAACTTTGCAACTTTCTCTTTGTTTGGTGTTTTACCCGTTTCCTGTTTCCTGTTAAAATTAACAAAAAAACCCAAACTTAACCAAACAAAAAGCCCTTGGAAAACCTTAAAAAGTTTATGCAATTTTAAGGCGATCATGGGTCACATACATTTTTTTGATACAGGGGCCACTGGGAGGACTAAAATCCTCTTGGAGACGCCATTGAAAATGGAAGCTGATGGTTCCTGCCTGATGAAGTGAGAAGGAAAAAAAGAGCCCACCATACCTTTTATCCTTGGCACACACTACAATTTGCCACTCTGGCTTAGAGCTGAAGGAATCCCCACCGCCCGGTGGAGTGGGTAGATGAGACGATAGTCTCTTGGCATACTTAGTTGTATCAAAACCTTCCCCATGGAAATACTGAAAAGTGTGATGATTAATTTCTTAAGTGCTGACAACAAAATTACAGTTTAAGTAGGTTTTTGTCTTGAAGACAAAATGTCTTACCATTTCTCACTTTGGGGACCAAACCCATTTTCATGTCAGGAAATTCCTCAACTGGAAGATTTAGTGAGAGGAAAAGTTAATGTTAACCGTGGAGGAGATTTTGCTTTTCATTTACCTGCCTGGCGTGTATTCTTAGATTTATACATACTGTATGAGCTCGTAAGCCATGACAAGACACGGAGAAACTTTAAATATATGTTACTAAGTGAAAGAAGCTACATGCTGTACGATTCCAACTATCTAACATTTTGGAAAAGGCAAAATTATGGAGACAGTAAAAATATCAGGGGTTGCCAGGGGTTAGGGAGGGAGGGATGAATAGGCAGAGCACAGGATTTTTAGAGCTGTGAAACTGCCTAATGGCGCATGCATGTCATTATACATTTGTCCAAACACATAGAATGTACAACACCAAGGGTGAGCCTTAATGTAAAAGGACGACTTTGGCTAATAATGATGTGTGAATATAGGTTCACCAATTACAACAAAGGCACCACTCTGGTGGGGGTTGTTAATAATGGGCAAGGTCTGTGTGTAGGGGGGTTCACAGGGTATATGGGAAATCTGTGTACCTTCTGCTCAACATTGCTGCGAACCTAAAACTGCTTGGAAAATAAAGTCTGCTAAAAAAAAGAAGTGTGCTGTATGTTCAACAATTGTGTACTTAACAGCCATACAGCCTCTATCCTAGGTCTCAAAAGAGAACCGTCTTGGGTGGATGTCGCCACCTCGTGGCCGATATGGGGAACTGTCCAATGCAAGCCTGCCTGCTTTCTCCTTCAAAAGCAGGGTGAACTTGTAATATACCAGATTTTCTTTTTGATAGTCACTGTTCCAGCTCAGCAAATCCCACTAAAGATACTCACATACACACACACCCAAACTCCTCTTACAACCTTCCCTCACTGTTCCAGCTCAGCAAATCCTACTAAAGATACTTACACACACACACACACACACACACACACGCACACACCCCCCCACCCCCCCCCCAAAACCCTCCCTCCCCACTATTTCTAATTGTTTCTACCTGTTCTCCCACAAGGCAATTTTGTTATTTCCCTCTCTGTCCTTCTTCTTTTTCTTAATTTGTAACGCCCTCACTCAAGTTAATCGAAAGCATATGTTTCACAAATAATGAGGCACATTGAAACCAATGTTATAAATGTTAAAACTTTTGCATTCCCCAGAATTACTCTTCTTTCAGAATCCTCATAAAGTTTACAGGGGGTTTCTCCTCGTCTCTCAATTTGATCCACTTTTTCTCAATCACTGGTATTTAAAGCAACATTTTTAAAAAAGATTTTATTTATTTATTTGAGAGAGAGAACACATGCCTGCATGTGAGCATGGGGAGGAGCAGAGGGTGAGGGAGAGGGAGAGAAGCAGACTCCCCACTGAGCCGGGAGCCCACACAGGGCTCCATCTCAAGACCCTGAGATTCATGACTCCAGCTGAAATCAAGAGTCGGCCGCCCAACCCACTGAGCCACTCAGGCATAAGGCAACATTTTATTTTTATTTTTAAATTTTATTTATTTATTTATTTTTTAAAGATTTTATTTATTTATTTGACAGAGAGAGACACAGCGAGACAGGGAACACTAGCAGGGGGAGTGGGAAAGGGAGAAGCAGGCTTCCCGCTGAGCAGGGAGCCCGGTTTGGGGCTCGATCCCAAGACCCCGGGATCATGACCTGAGCCGAAGGCAGACGACCAACGACTGAGCCACCCAGGCGCCCCAATAAGGCAACATTTTAAAATCACTTAAGGTATTTCTTCATACATAGGTATTTGCTGATTTGTCAAAGGGAAACTGGTAGGATAAACCAAGAACTAATAAACATAATTTCCTGAAGGGGGTGGGAGAGAACAGGGTTGAAAGCAGGGATAGAAGACACTTCCCTGAACGCAGTGTTTGTTTGTTTAAGAAAGCAGCTTAACTGAAGTATAATTTACACAACAT
Source organism: Phoca vitulina (assembly GCF_004348235.1). Lineage (NCBI taxonomy): Eukaryota > Metazoa > Chordata > Mammalia > Carnivora > Phocidae > Phoca > Phoca vitulina. The sequence goes on from NW_022589714.1 coordinate 36,106,678, forward strand.
AAAATTCACTCATTTTTAAGATACAATTTAATGACTTTTAGTAGATTTACAAAGTTATGCAACCATCACAGCAATCTAATTTTTTAAAGTAATCTCTATGCCAAACATGGGGCTTGAACTCATGACCCTGAGATCAAGAGTCACATGCTCTACTGACTGAACCAGCCGGGCACCCCAACAACAATCTAATCTTAGAACACTTCCATCAACTTCCAAGGACATTTTGCCCTTATTTGAAGTAACTCCTCATTTTCTTTCTTTTTTTTTTTTAAAGATTTTATTTATTTATTTATTTATTTGTCAGAGAGAGAGAGCACAAGCAGGGGGAGTGGAAAGGGAGAAGCAGGCTTCCTGCTGAGCAGAGAGCTCGATGTGGGGTTCGATCCCAGGACCCTGAGATCATGACCTGAGTGGAAAGCAGATGCTTAACAGACTGAGCCACCCAGAAAATGAAAACTCCTCATTTTCAATCGTAGCTCCAAAGTCTCACAAAGTCCATCATCAGCCTGGTTGTTTTATTCTTTCTTTCTTTCTTTCTTTCTTTCTTTCTTTCTTTCTTTCTTTCTTTCTTTCTTTCTTTCTTTCTTTCTTTCTTCTTCTTCTTCTTCTTCTTCTTCTTCTTCTTCTTCTTCTTCTTCTTCTTCTTCTTCTTCTTCTTCTTCTTCCTCTTCTTCCTCTTCTTCTTCTTCCTCTTCTTCCTCTTCTTCCTCTTCTTCTTCTTCTTCTTCTTTCTTCTTCTTCTTCTTCTTCTTCTTCTTCTTCTTCTTCTTCTTCTTCTTCTTCTTCTTCTTCTTCTTCTTCTTCTTCTTCTTCATTTTAGCCCTCTTGTTTTACCTAGGACCCTAACCAGGATGACCTTACTACACGGCTCCAGCGGATTATGTTCATTTGTAACCCATGTAGATGGTGCCTTGTGGAGTCGTACTATACCCCGAGGCTGCCACTTAATCTCTATTGCATGAAATACAGGTTATAATATAAATCAATAGCAGAATATCATGACATAGTCACAATTTCTTTATTTTTAAAGTAGGCTGCACGCGCAATGGGGGGCTTGAACTCATGACCCTGAGATCAAGCATCACATGCTCTACCGACTGATCCAGCCAGGCACCCCAGAATGATCATAACATTTTTAGAGCAGAGACTCATTACAGCAGAAATTTTCTACTGCTCAAAACTGTATTCATGTTATAAAGCCACACTATTTGTAACAGTAGCTGAAGATTATTAATCTCCATCATTTTATTAATCTCCATCATCTAGTGAAAAAACCAATTAAAATAACATAATTATTTGCAGTTTTTAAAATAGACTTTAGTTTTTAGAGCAGTTTCAGGTTCACAGCAAAATTGAGTACAGAGATTTCTCACTTACCCACACCCCCCACACATGGATAGACTCCTTCATTATCAACATTCCCCTATTTGCAGTTTTAAGTATTTCTCCTTGGTATCTGATTCTAGCAGGAACAAGTTATGAGGTCATTCATTCATTCAGTCATTCATCTAACAAATACCTGCTAAGTATTTATTATATGCCAGGCACTACTTCAGATGATAAGAATAAACAGTGAACAAAAACTCACAGAGCTTATATCTGGAGAATTCAAACATTAATCAAATAACCCCACACAAATATAATTGTAGAAAGTGCAAGGAGACAGGGGCTCACAGTCTGTAGAAAGATATAATCAAGGTTGTACATGAGGCTTCATCCAGAGGGACAGATGACACGTCACGTACTTCTCTTCTAGTTTTTTCCACATCATTACCCAAGCTTTTTGTGCATAAAACTCCTCTCCTCTTTAACAGTCCTGACTCTTGCCTTCCCAGAAACCCAGACAAAATAGATGAGATAGGTAGTCATCAGCCCCCCAGTCCTATCACCTGCTACAATCTGAATACAACTCTATGAAGTGAGAACATTTAGAGCACTGGACTTCAGTCTTCTGAGCAATCTTGATAAAATGCCATGATTTTAGACCAAGTAGAAATTTTCTCATCAGTGATTGGAAAAGTGAAATTAATTCAATAAATATAAATCATACATCATAATTGAAAGAACTGTATCACCCTGGTTGAGTACAGAACAACACAAGTGTATGAATATCTTAAGGCCTACCAGATACTAACAATATAATACTAGCAAGAAAAACGTCAGGGCAAGAAATTTAGACTTGATGTATTTAGTGATTAAAATGTTTCCTTGAATTTCTAGGAAAGCCAAAATAACTCATCAAATGTTAAAAAGTTATAGTCAAAGACCTTTTTAAAAAGTCGTCTTCAGGGGCACCTGGGTGGCTCAGGTCATGATCCCAGGGTCCCAGGATCAAGCCCCACGTCGGGCTCCCTGCTCAGTGGGGAGTCTGCTTCTCCCTCTCCCTCTGCTTTCCGCTCCCCCTGCTTGTGTGCACGCTCTCTTTCTGTCAAATAAATAAATAAAATCTTAAAAAAAAAAAATTCAACAAGTGTCATCTCATCAGAAACTAAGCAAACTGGAAGATAATGGGAAAACATCTTTCGTATACTGACAGAAAAACTGCTGACTTGAAATGATATACTTGGTAAAAACAACTTTCAAAAACGAAAGCAAAATAATGTATTTTCAGACAAAGGAAAGCTGAGGGAGCTAAGGGCCAGCCACTTGGCACTGGAATGTTAAAGGGGATCCTTAGGCAGAAGGAGTATAATTTCAGACGGAACCTGATTTCACACAAAGAAATAACACCAGAGATGGTAAAAATGGAGATTTTGAAAAAGCCTCCCTTCCCTTAGTTTTAATGACTTTTTAAAGTGATTGTTGAAAGTGAAAATGCCAACAGTGTATAATGGAGTTTATAATATATGGAAAAGCAGAATGCGTGGAAACATGAGCACAAAGGAGAGGAAAAAGCAATCAGAGAATGCCGTATAAGGTTCTCACACTATACAAGAAGTGGTTATACATTATTTGAAGGTAGACTGTAATGTGAAAGGATATAGACAGCAACCACTAAAATAGTTTTAAAAACAAGGTAACTAATAAGCCAATCGTGGAGATGAGTCACCATAAAACGAGATGGTGGTTGTAATTCTTTCAGAATCCACCAACCAGACATCTGTCTGTTTTCTCTATGGACTGTGTCCCTCCTTAAACTTATGCTGCTGTGTTGCAGTGTTCAGTGTGTCTTTTTTCAGCAGGAATACACTTGAGCACGACTCCCCTACGGAGAAATCAGACCTTCGGATGCTTTGTTTGTTGGACCTCATCCAACACCTCCACGAAAAACAGATCCGCAGAGCTGCAGCTACCTTCCCAATGAAGACAAACTTCTGTGTTACTGTGCATAGCAGCAGTTTGGAGTCTCCCTCCCATCATCCGGACCTGGACTCTTGATATATTGTGTTTCCTGGAAAGATGCAATAAACCTCTTTCTCAAAATACAGAAGGATCGAAGAAACAGGAAAACTTTGGAAGCTTCCCATCGTGCTAACCATAAAGTTTCACAAAATTAATATCTAGGGGCATCCTGACTGGCTCAGTAGGAAGAGCACGTGACTCTTATCTCTGGGTTGTGAGTCAGAGCCTCATGCTGGGTGTAGAGATGACTTAAAATAAATAAACTTTAAAAAATTACTTTCTAGAACCTGCATTTTTAACAAGCTCTAAAGATGATTCTGATGAGCTCTGAGTCTGAGACATACTGGCGTAGGAGATCCACAGGCTTTGGAAGGTGATGGGAAGGATGGGCCCACCTGTGAGGCAGAGCATGGAGGAAGAGTTTTCCCTGGGAACTGGGATTTTTAAACAAGCTCTCTAAGTGACTCTGATGTGCGTGTTCTGTGGAAAACATGGGGGAAATCTTGCCTCTAAGATGACAATGACTAAGCATGAAGACTTTGAACCCAGACTCTAAATACTACTATTATTACCTATGCAACTTTTGGGAAGTTGGTTGGCATTTCTGTATCTCAGTTTACTCACTTGGAAAATGGGGCTGATAATAGTGCCCACTTTGTAAGGCTGTGAGGACTGAATGAGTTGGTAAATGTAAAGTGTTTGAAATATAAGAAACATTGAATATTCAATAAAAAATAGAGCTCATTTCCATTAGAACACCCCTCTACAAAGAAAATTAAAAGTGATGGATTTTTATTTACAAATTCATTGGGCCAATGTATAATGTCCAGATTCCTGTTAAAGTTCAAAGAGTTCAAAACCATGAGAGGTTTTAAAGCAGGATATATGATTCCATTTTCGGTACTCTATTATTTGCCACTAATCCACCTGTCTATATTTACTGAAATGTCTAATCTTAGGGATTCATTATATCCTCAGGACTGGAGGGCCTGCAAAAAGTTAGCTTTTTAAAATGTGAGTTTGTAGCAGATGCATGATCAAGAAAATAACTAAGTCTTTTAAGATAACAATTTTTGGATGGTTCTGCTCCCTCCTCAGATCTCTTATCTGATTTAAGCTCCTTCATAAATCAAAATATTTGTTCTAAAGTTGACAAGAGCTTGAGAATTCTCAACAGATGAGATCTTAAATGGCTCTGGAATACTTCAGATTATGTGAAACAAAACAAACTAAGAAAATAACTCCAATCTTCCCAGGGTTTTATAAAATTATAAAAAGAGTTATTATTTGCTTGGTTATGAATTTCTGCCTAACCCTGCTTATTAAAATGCCTCCAAGACTACCATTTACGACTATTGAGACATCATACATATATTACTCAAGAGTGATGCCAAAAGCTCTTGATTTCAGTTTGTTACCAGGGATCTAAGTGCTCTTTTTGGTTGTGGCTCTTGGTAGACATCACTCTTGCTCATCTATCAGAGCTGTCATCTCCTCCTCCTTGATTAAATTGTGTCTGTGATTTGGGAAGTTGGTAAAAGCAGAGAATTGTGCTGCCTCTGTCCTACCCCCACCCCAGTAACAGTTTAATGACAAACAAGGGATCTCTACACTAGATAGATTTTTTTGGTATTGTGCCTTCTGTCTGCGGTGTTTGATGAAATCAATAAAAAGGCTCTTGCATTAAGATCAGGAACATGCTTTAGCTCCCATGTATTTCATAGTAATATTTCTTATTCTCCACACTCATATGACCAAGCAATACTTGCAAATTCTTTTGGTTGAATAATTGGTAATGTATGCGAGACATCTTTAAGTGCCTTGGGCTTGGCTTTGGCCTCCGCAGGGCTCCCAGATGGGCCCACGATGGGAAGTGACTTGCCAGATCCTTTAAGACCTAGGGTCAATCTGGTTCTTAGCTCTAGGGACTGAGCAGGTGATATTAATCAGCAAGCAAAGTATTTGAGTGACTTTAAAGACTGGTATTTCTTGGGGTTCCTCCCCTCTCTTTTCCTCCTCAAGACATTCTAATAGCTACAGTTTCCATCGCTATGTTGGCGACTATTAATTCTATATTTCCAACCCCAAACTCTCTCCTGAAATCCAGACCCATCTGGTTCACTGACTGTTGGGAATCTCATCTTGGATATCCCTTGGCTACCCTATGGAATTCATCATCACTTCTCTCCCCTCCCAAAGTACTGCTGCTTTAGAAGATGTTTCTTATCAGAGTGAATGACACACCATCCACCCAGTTTCTCCAAGCAAAACTCAGACTTGTCTGTTCCCGGTCACCCTCCAACATGCACACATAAACATTCATTATCTATCTTTCTCAATATATCCAGAATCTACCCAATTCTCTTCATGGCTGCTGCCACTGTCTTCATCTTTAGTGTCCCTTTCCTGGTCTTGTCCCTTTCCAACTGTCTAGAGAGATCTTTCTAAAATAGAATTAGGTCGTGTCACTTCCCTGCTTGAACTTCCTCCCAGGATCCTTGCTGCCCTGTAAATAAACACCAACTCAGCAACCTGTAGGCTCACTGCCTTCAAGGCCATCCACCCTCCTCCCCACTTGGACTTTGTTAACTCCATTTAGCTGTAAGTTCTGAGTTTGTTTATTATTTCCTTTGGGAAACTTTCCCTGAAGTCCTCAGACCGGGTCGGCTTCTCAGTTCCCATGGCACCTGAGCTTACCCCTCAGAGCACTTATTTTATATTAACTTGTCTGACTTTTTCATTACACTGGAAGTTCCTTGATAGAAAAAACTCTGTGTAGTTCAGCATCATAATACCATTACCTGGCAGGTGTTCCGCAAATATTTATTGTGTGAACTAATGAACGGGTTCACCTCGAGCAAAAGCTTCAGCACTACGTAGGTACTTAGTGTATGTGTATGTGCCCTCCGGCAACAGAATAAAACACGAAATAGGAAAATTTTGCACTTACGATCCTGTGATCCCTAGAACAGAATTGTGAGCCATTAATGGCGACATACGATTCTTGTTATGTTCGGAAGGAATTGGAGTGAAGCATATAAGAAGGCAACGTGATTAACTCATTTATTAACACAGAAGGCCCTACTGGGTGCCAGACCTCGGGGGAGGCTTTGGAAATGCTGAGATGATTAATACTTGTTGACTGCCCCCCAGGAGTTCAAAGTCAAGTGGGTGTTAGACTCACAGAATGGTAAAGCTGGGGAGACACAAAGGAAATTCAGTTCAGCCCCCCCGTTTTACAGAAGAGATGTAGATGGTTTCTGCAAATTACTCAATAACTATATAAAAAGAGAGTGTTTTCCCCTTTACACACCTGTACTCTCCCCCACTTTCAATTAATCCACTTTCTTAAAAAGGGAACACCATATCAGTGATATTATGAAATCACAATCAACATAAGCTCACCTTGGAAGTGGGGAAAAAATATGGTCTGCCAAAGTTGCCCGGAGGGGAAATTCCTATTTGAAATACTGGCATCATAAATGTTTTAGGAAAAAAAATCGCATGAAAGAGTTAAAAGCGATCATTAATTAAAATCATCAAGCCGTATCAGTGGGATAGGGAAAGAATTTGATTACACAGTCATTTGACTCCAGCATTTTATTGACCAGAAACTGGTTTTAAAAGAGAGACTGGTGTTAGTAAACTAAGAGAGAAATAGTTTTTAATGGACATTTTAGGAGCTTCAGTAAAGTGACCGTTTGTGTACATTTCCATGTGTGGCTGTCAGGCAAAGATAGGCAAACTGGTTTGTCCCAGGTGAGATGTGAGGAAAGTGGGCTGCTCAGGGCTGTTTTTCTTGGACGAGACAGGTCCTACTCACTGGGTGTGCCCCACCAGAGGACACCAAGCAGAAGGCAGCTTAGAATTAAAAGGTTGAAAATATCTACATGTTCAAGTCAGAAAACCAGAAATGCTCACTTATGGAGGATAGTTGATGCCTTAAATATCTGCTTCACTCCCATGTCACTTGTTTCCTGGAGCTCTGAACAACCATGAGGGGGGTTTCGCATGGACTGTTTATATTTAGAGGGTCACTGACCTTAAGGAACTTCGTGTGGGCAAAAGGTTTATTGTAGAGGTTAAATAGATTGCCCACTGACAATAGTTGCTACATTATTATACAATTAAATATATGTGCATACACATATGCATTATTACCATTATTACATACAGAGATTACTCTTACATATGCGTAATATACATTAGTACATGTATGTATGACTATTACATATATATATCATATATATATTTAAAGAGAGAGAGACTCACGGTGCATCATAAAATTATACCTACTGGGAGCAATTTTATTAGTAAATCAGACTACTCCTCTGTCAAACTTTAGGCATGATTTTCCCTGTCTTTTTTGTTTTGCAGACCATGGGAGTGTGGGGAGGGTGGGGAGAAGCTTTTTTTTGGGGGGGTGTTATTCAGTAGAGTGGCAATGATACTGTTCTGTTCCTTCAAGTAGAAAAGTCAAAAGTTACATCTCATCTCAGAGATTCAAACTGCCTTTAATTTATATGTTGATCTCATGTGATTGGACTGGAATGCAATGGAATTTCAATTAGGCATGCTTACCACGGAGAGAACAAAACACCCTGAATTTTCTAATTATGTGAGCACCGAGGCTTGGATGATAGATGATGGGAAGGAAACCTCGAGGCAGAAACCGTGATGTGCTTTCCCAGTGCTCACAGCACTTACTTCCTTTAATATACATTTTGAAACTGGTGCCTACTTTCCTTCTGCTCCTTCCTGCACTGGCTCTATGAATTTAATCATTTGCCCTCTGCTATCCTTGACTTGTTTTGAGTGTGTGAGGCTTATTTTCCTTTTTCAGCTGTCAGCTTCCAGAGATTCGGGACTAACAATACATTGAAAATAGTGTAATGACTTATTTTATTATGTGTTGCATGTGAGGCTGTTCACTATTCTATTTTATGCTATTTTCAATTTGTTTACAATGTTTTCAGATTTGGAACTATTATCCCAATTTTACAGTTGAGGGGACAAAGCCTCATGGTGCATATATATTTTTTTAAGAGGGTTGCTTGCTATTGTTGTTTTAAATTTTATTATTATTTTTTAAAGTAATCTCCACACCCAACGTGGGACTTGAACTCACGACCCTGAGATCAAGAGTCGCATGTTCCACTGACTGAGCCAGCCAGGCGCCCCTCTCATGGTGCATATGTAACTTGCCCAAGTCCCCCCGGCTGGTTAGTAGAGCCAGAATTAGAAGCCAGTCTGACTCCAGAGCTTGGACCCTCCGTAAACATCATCCCCACTGCCTTTGAGTTCACAGAGTACCCGACCTGTGCTGTTTACTCAACAAATACTCGTGGAATTGAGGTGAACCCCAAGCAGAAGGTAGCTTAGTGGAGCCTTGTTCCCCATATTAAGTGAGCAAGGCTTCAAAGGAAACAGAAAGCCAAGCAGACGCATAGACAGAGAGGTTGACGTGAGACCCGACCGACCCATGGGGCTTCCTCGCCACGTCCCAGTCCAAAGGGGAAAGACTTCAAAATGACTCCAAATTAATTCTGCCTAAGTGGGACAAAGAATTCAAAGCAACGATTGCCAACTCACTTGAGAGATGGCTAGGAATGAATTTGGGTTCCAACTGAGCAGAAATTCAATTTTGGCATCCACTCAGCTCAGAAATAAGGTCAGTTGTTTAAAATTGTGTCTCAAGGAAAGGCTGAGTGTCACAGGTGATTATCTTCAAAATTCTCCAGCGTCCTGAGGGACCCGACAGGCTTGCCCGAGAGCCTGTGTAAGCATTGATTAGCCACGCTCCCAGCCTGGTTTGCACATTGGCAGCGCTCACCCCAGGGCACCCTACCATCGGGTTTTCTCAGGTCATTTTAAAATCTCATTTCCCTATAGCAACAATTCTTTGTGTTCCTCTTGCATATCCTTCTTGGAGTAGACAAGCCATCATTCTCTTTGTTCTTAAGGAGGCAGCCAATTATGGATTTTGATACTTAGGATTCTGAAACATGACATCTGAGACAGGCTTACATTTAAAAAAAATATATTTTATTTATTTATTTGACAGAGACACAGTGAGAGAGGGAACACAAGCAGGGGGAGTGGGAGAGGGAGAAGCAGACTTCCCACTGAGCAGGGAGCCCGATGCGGGGCTCGATCTCTGGACCCTGGGATCATGACCTGAGCCGAAGGCAGACGCTTAATGACTGAGCCACCCAGATGCCCCGAGACAGGCTTATTTTTATCCACAGATCCCTAGAGCATAATCTAGAAGGTATAATGTCCCACAGTCTTGCAGAGAACTCTGGAATAAGTGCTCTATATTGACCAGAGTCGTAAATAATAGATCATTAATGCATGAACCAGCATTTATTGAAACCAAAGAGTGTTAGATATGCCACAGGATGGTAACAAGGGGGTGAAGATCTTCAAAGGAGTCTCCCAGTGGCTGCGTTTCCCATCTGGTTATGGGGAAGCCATAGGGTGACCAGGGCTTGCTCTGCTCACATTGCAATAAAGACAAACAGGTCTTTTCTCCCCTTCCACTGGAGGGCAACAGCAAGTCCCTGAAAGGGAGCAGAGTTGAGAGCTCGACTCTGGTTGTAAAGCACAGAGGAGGAGGAGGGCAAAGGCCAGATGTGAACCCACTACAGTGGGAGTTCTTGGATGGAAGCCTGGAAGAGCAGCTCTGTTGGAAGCCAACATAACCATGTCCAGCCCGCTCTCCAGCAAGTCCCTCCTGAGGAGCTGGAGGCCTTTCCCCCTAGTGAGTCACACAACCCTCCAGCTGGAGCTACTCCGTACACGAGCTCTATTTGTAGTTTGGCTCCCCTCAGAATATTTGGTTGCCTTAACATCCCAACCTGGTAACTTTCCTGGATCCTGGCAATCTCTGATATAGGATATTCACAGTGTATTTGACCTGTCCTAAACTAAACCTGGGTTAACTCTTCTGTGGCCTGTGGGCTTTCAGTTGGAAAAACTGGCTTCAAGTCTCCATGACTATGATGTGACTCACTGGAATGCTAAGTAGTGTCAAAAAGCTGATCATTTTCAGTGCCTGGGTGGCTCAGTTGTTAAGCGTCTGCCTTCGGCTCAGGTCCCAGCGTCCTGGGATCGAGTCCCACATCGGGCTCTCTGCTCAGTGGGGAGCCTGCTTCTCCCTCTGCCTGACGCTCCCCCTGCTTGTGCTCTCTCTCTCTCTGACAAATAAATAAATCAAATCTTAAAAAAAAAAGCTGATCATTTTGTTGAGTATGGTTGTCATTCATTCATTCATTCATTCAACCAACCAGTATTTATTGAGTGCCTTACCTGTTGCTTGGTACTGTCCTAGGTGCTGGTGATAAAGCAGTGAGAAAAAAAACAAAAACAAAACAAACAACCAAAAAACCAAAACAAACAACCAAAAAACCAAAACCAAACCCAACCATCCCCCCACAAAAAAGAAATCCCTGACCTCATGGAGAGATAAGAAAATTAGATAAGACTATGATAGTCTATAGTGTGCTGGATGGATGATGTGAAGCCATAAGGAGAAAAATAAGGCAAGGGAGAGAGATAAGGAATTGAGTGTGTGTGGTGGGGAGGGGCAGCAATTTTAGAAAGAAAAAGGGAAAGACTCCTGAGAAGGCAACGTTTGAGTCAAGACCAGAAAGAGGTGAGGGAGCAAGTCATAAAAACCAAGTGGGGGAAGGGCATTCTGGACCAATGACAACATGGTGCAAAGATCCTGAAGCTAGGAAGTTCCAGGAACAGTAAGGAGGCCAGAGAGGCTGAGTTGATTGACAAGGGGGAGGGTAGGAGGAACTAGGGTCAGAGAGGGAATTGCGCAAGGGGTTGAGGTGAGAGGGTTGGAGGCAGGACAGAGAGAGAGGACCTTTAGGCCATTGAAAGAACTTTGAGAGTCAATGGCTGCAGTTATATAGGAATTTTTCATTTAATACCATTTTTGGTGACCAGATATGAAGGATGCAATGGTGTGGCTGTGTAGGAAAGGAAAGTAATGAGTGCCCATTTACGCAGACGTACATTTCTTTAAGTAGGGTGTTGAGATGGTGGTGTTTGTCTGCTATGGACTCAAATCTTGTCTTTCTTTCAGCCCCTTTTCTATCCACATCTTGCTCCCTCACTTAGTTCAGACTCTGTTCCAATGGCGCCTAGTCAGTGAGGCCTTCTCCGACTACTTCATCTGAAATGGCACCTCTCCCTCTCTAGTCCCTTATCCTGCTTTATTTTTCTTCAAAGCACTTAGCATTGCCGTCATTAGAGCATAGTTGGGAGTCAATGGGTCAGCTTGTCTTCTATTTTAACAGCATCATTCTGGCTACTATGTTGAGAATATATTGAAAGGATGTGAACAAAGAAGCAAGGAGACTAGTTATTGATAGAATGTTGTTTCTCAATGGTTGCAATATAATAGTTCACAGTTCATTTAGAAGATCTTATACACATGTTAACATCATTACCTTATTTAACAATAGGCGCCAGGAGTTCATTATGGGCATACACATTCTCTATTCTTAAACAATCCTGAGAAATATAATGTACTATCTGACAATCGTCCTCTGAATTTTTTTGTTTAAATTATACAGAACAAGAAAAGACACGGAGAAAACAGCCCCCTAACTGAGCCATAGCACTGGGCTAAGAAGAGACAAATTTATTGTATTGTCATCTTTGAGGTTCACGAAAAAAAGCTGCCATCTTCCACTATGGTAAATAGATATCTGTATTAGATACATACAGCCTTTTGTGACAAGGATTAGAGAGGACAGAATTTTTATTTATTTATTTATTTATTTTTTTAAGATTCTATTCATTTATTTGACAGAGAGAGACAGCAAGAGAGGGAACACAAGCAGGGGGAGTGGGAGAGAGAGAAGCAGGCTTCCCAAGGAGCAGGGAGCCTGATGCGGGGCTTGATCCCAGGACCCTGGGATCATGACCTGAGCCGAAGGCAGATGCTTAACGACCGAGCCACCCAGGCGCCCCAGCGGACAGAAATTTTAGAGTCAACTCCTCAGTACCACTTATTTGTTCTGCCTCTGGGGCTTCTGATACTTTTAGGCCTAAGGACCCTCCCTGGGACTTGTCTTCCTTTTGCTAAATAGGAACACAAAGGACGGCTTGCCTTGTCAGACCCTTCAGCTCTGCAGGATCTGGAATGAAATTGCGTTTCTGCAGGAGACCAGAAGTTGTGGAGCTTTGCCCGGAAGAGGGTCTCACAGAGACCAATCTCATCTTGGGGGCAGGGTCTGCGCTGCTGTGAGGTAGAGTCTAGACCAGGCAGTGGGGTGGATGAACGCATAAAGATTTCAGTTCTGCTCAGTCACTAAATGATTCCTAGTTATGCGGTAGTCATTTTATCTCTCTGGTCCTTAATTTCCTCAACTTTGATCAGGGAAAGGCATGATACATTTAGTGAAAAAACGAGTTGCAAAATAATGTTTCTAGTAGGATCCCTTTTCCTTATTTGCCCTGATAATATAAAAAACAAACCTTTTGTATTTATGTTGTGTCACAAACATACACTATATAGATATATGGAGGATGTAACACACAGATTTATACATATGTGTCTAGATCTACATAAAGATATAGATGTACATACATGGATAAACACAAAGAAAGCTGTTCACCGAATGCTTGGCTCTTTGGCTCCTGAGTCTCTCTTTTCATTACTGGCACTAAGCTGGCTGGGCCAGGGATTGCTCCTTTCCCCAGGGAGGGATGGTGAATCTGCACTCCAACTTAATTTCCCCCAAGACTATCGGTTGCTAGAATCTTGTAACGGAGCGGGAACCCACACTCATCCTTTGGGTCCCCAGGCTCAAGGCTATTTTTTCCCTACTTGCAAGCACATCCCAATACTTGCCACATAAAAAGGAAGAGTTACAGAGGGTGGGATCCTCTAGACAGCCCCAGGGGGTGTCTAGTTGTACCCAGCCCAAGTTTATTGGTCCACGGAAGAGAAGAAGGGGCCCTTATAATTGCTTCCTTTCTGTCCTGAGTTCCACCTTGCACTAAATGATACTTGCAGGTGCTCAAGAGCACTTGGATTGGTTGGCATTCAAAGTGTTGACATGAAAGTGGGAGTGGGGTGTGTTGGGTGGGGGTGGGGGGTTGAAATGGAGGTGATGAGGAGAAAGATTATTAACATCCCTATACTTTTATAGCATACTTTTGTAGGCTTTTATTTGTTAAAATGAGCATACATTGTAAGTTAAAATCTAGTCAATCAAAGTAGACACTAAAGATACTAAGCATACTTTCCAAATGCAAAGTATGATCATCACTTCAAGGTATAGGCTGACTGGCTGTCCTGTGGCCTTTCATGTCATTAGGAGCACTTGGCCAAGCACTTGTGCTTTGCTTAGGCTGGTCACACTGATGGTTATAAACTTGGGGCTATTTCCCAAGACTCATTGTTAGTAGATTTGCAAAAGAGAAACATTTTGATGTTCACACAGAACATCTTTAAAAGTAAAGACACTGAGCTTTTAAAGACACTTTTAAAAAATGAGGTAATTTTAGAAAGACATTAAAGCTTTTGGGTACCTAAGCCAAGAGTAAATTTAAAGAATTAAAAAGGTAATTGGACTGAAACTGGGTTAATAAAACCAATTTTCAGAGCTAAGGGAATCGCAGGGAAAGGAGAACAATTTGACAGCGGAGCATCCCAGACATTGTCTGACCTTTCTGATGCTTCAGCTTCTGGTTCTTCTGCATTGATTCTTCAGGATTACATCTTTTACAAACCAGATCTGACCCTGCAACTCGACACTATAATTGTTGGCCCTCATTTGACCTGTACTCTTTCAAAGTTCATATGATCTTAGTTTCTTTGAATACTCATTTTCCTACATTCAGATTCCTACCTTACTACTTCTCTCCCAAACTCAAAAAACATGGCTGTGGTCTCACTTTTAAATAAAATTGTATCTATTTATTTATTTAAAAAAAATTTATTTATTTATTTATTTATTTACTTATTTATGAGCTAGAGAGAGTGGGGGAGGGGTGGGCAGGAGGAGCGAGAAGCAGCCTCCCTACTGAGCACAGAGCCTGATGCGGGGCTCCATCCCAGGACCCCGAGATCATGACCTGAGCAGAAATCAAGAGGGCGATGCTTAACAGACTGAGCCACCCAGGCGCCCTTATACCTATTTAAAAACGAGATTGTCATTGTGTTTTTCAGTTTTTGATGTTGCTGTCAAAGGCAGCCCATTCCTTTAATTCTATTGCCCATGTCCCATGTGAGATTTTGTAGACAGAACTGCGTTGATGTCATTGAATCTAAAGATGAGGGTCTGACACCAGAAAAATATCTGCACCAAAAAGTTAAGCATTTTGCATGGTTTTCATTGCTTGGGTAAAGTAAGCCAATAACTGATGTTGTTTTCCATTTCCTAGGTCTTCTTAAGGGGAGATTTTAAAAGACCTGGCTTGAAAAATGCACATGTGTGTGTGTTTGTGTGTGTGTGTGTGTGTGAATTCAAATGGCAGGCAACTCATCAACACGGATTGTATAAGCTCTTACTCTCTGTGGTAAAAATTTCAGAAATTTAAAACACTGTGCTAAACTGTTAGTAAGACTTCTTAGAAACACCCAATCTATTATTTATTTCCTCATCCTCTCTCCCATTATTTGAGAAACACACTGGCAAAAGTAATTTCTTTCATTTTCCTATCTCTTTTCGCATTTTATCCCTTCAGGTTACTGTTTTACTGATGATTTATTTATATTGCCTATTGTAGTTCCCAAACCTCACAAGGCTTATGTTTATGCATTTAAATCTTCTGGGACTCCACCAGAGTGATTGCTTTCATCGCGTTCAATATTCATCCTTTCCATATCAACGAGTTTCTAGGAGACTTCCCACAAGTTTCTTGGAGCCAGTGCATTTTCCTGCAATTTTATCTTGGAATGATTTAGGACTTGAGAATAATCATAAGAAGAAAAAGAAAGAAAGAAAGAAGAGCTACCCATCTAGGATATGATTAAAATCATTAAAAACAAATAATACATTATATGTTAAAAAAAAAAAAAGATAGTAGGAAGGGAAAAATGAAGGCGGGGGGAGATCGGAGGGGGAGATGAACCATGAGAGACTATGGACTCTGAGAAACAAACTGAGGGTTTTAGAGGCGAGGGGGGTGGGGGGATGGGTTAGCCTGGTGATGAGTATTAAGGAGGGCACGTACTGCATGGAGCACTGGGTGTTATACGCAAACAATGAATCATGGAACACTACATCAAAAACTAATGATGTAATGCATGGTGATTAACATAATAAAATAAAATTTAAAAAAATGAGGCTGGCTTTACAAGATAATTTTCATCAAGAATTTGTAATTTTAAAAAATTTCAGAAAGTATAGTGTTTGAGGTTTTGTTTTTAGTTTGGCAGGTAGACAAAGGTCTGCTGTGAAGACAATGATCAGATTTTTCCAAATCACATCTCTTAGTTCACATTCTTGGCAGAGTGTTTGCAGTAATCCATCTTTGAGGGCTACACCTGAAAATAGTAAATATGAGGTCCTAAAGCTTTTAAACTAGTGGGTTTGATTTTGGTGTGCTAACTCCTTTCTTCAACGTTTCATTTTAAAAATGCCTCTCTTAAAATTTACTCTCCCTTACACAGGGATGAATTAAACCAATTAAAAGTGTACACATGGGATCCTTTCTGGACTTTAAAATTCAGAGATTGCTTGCAACAAAAAATAAGTAGAGTGGAATTTTATTTTATTTTTTTAAGATTTTTATTTATTTATTTGACAGAGAGAGACACAGTGAGAGAGGGAACACAACAGGGGGGAGTGGGAGAGGGAGAAGCAGGCCTCCCGTGGAGCAGGGAGCCTGATGCAGGACTCGATCCCAGGACCCTAGGACCATGACCTGAGCCGAAGGCAGACGCTCAATGACTGAGCCACCCAGGCACCCCAAGTAGAGTGGAATTTTAATAACCAATGCAAAGACTAACCTATACAGCCCTGGTTTCTCTAAGTAGGAAAAGATTCCTGAAAACAAAATATCCTAGCAGTATTTTATGTTGAAAGGGAAAACGGAGACCCATGAGGCTTGGGGTGTTCTAGACAGAGGTACAAAATCTCTACCTGCTAAGTGGATGGGGCTTTGAGTGACATGATCAAGTTAAATGCCACGAGGAGAACAAGTTTCAGCAGGACTGAAGGCAGTTGATCTCTGTCACTTGAATGGATACCCCAAATTATTGGGTTTTAATTATAGGGTCTTGTTTAGATACTGTTGCCATTTATAATTTGTGTCACTGATTTTCATAAGTATATATAGTTCATCTTCATTATTCATGGATTCTGTATTTGCAAATTTGCTTATTTGCTAAAATTTATTTGTAACCCCCAAATCAATATTCTCAGTGCTTTTGTAGTCATTTACAGACGTGCATAGAGGGTGAAAAATTTGAGTCACCTGAAGCACATGTTCCCAGCTGAGGCTGAATAATGGAGAAGAAAAAAAAAATCACCCGGAAAGAAAGACTATTATCATTGTTATCACTGTTATTAGTTCTTCTACCATTTTTCAGATACACATGCATTCACAAAGTTGGGACATAATGTAAGGCAGTTTTGTCCTTTTTTAAAACTAAACATGTTATTACCATTTTCTATCCTTCAAATAGTGTTTGGAAATTGAATTTTAATGGCTGTATTCATTCTTGGCCTCACACAGCAAACCTAGAAACCTCCTGGGCTAACTTAAGCCTCATTTTCTACCTTCAAAGAGTCTGGGGGTTGGCATCCTAGTACTACTTGAACGAGAGTCTCTTTAGAAAGTCTAATGTAAATGTTTTACAGTTTTCTCTGGAGTTCTCAGGGACTAAGTGTAAGAACATAAAGTGCAGACATTTTGGAAGCCAACTGGGAGTACCTGGGGAAAATGTATGCTTAAGAGAAACGTGCACAAAGAGAAAAACATTCAAAGATGCTCAGTTTAGCCGTCCTTAAAACAAAAACAGTAAAAATAGTAAAACAGTAAAAAAATTGCAACTAACCAAAATGGCCATCAATAAGGGAGTGGATAATAAACGGTGGTATATTCACGTGATGGAAGACGATAGAACCATGAAAAGAAGTGGGATGGAACTGTTTAGGTCATCATGGGTAGATCTTAAAAGCAGAGTGCTGAATGAAAATAGTAAGCGGCAGGACGGTACCTTCAGTTCACTTAAGAGCGTCTGGTTCATAGATGCACAAGGGTAGTAAATAGAAAAGGAAGGACGCACAACAAAATCATGACAGCATGCTCTTCCTGCCTCTGAACTCAGAGCTGTTCCTGGCTGCGCAGCAAGGGTGGAGGGAGTTGTCAAAGCCCCCGGACTTTGGACGGTGGTTTCCAGACTGAGGCTCCAGCTTCTAGTCAGGACTTGTTTCCCACTGTGAAATTTCCACTCCAGCTTCGGCTGCTCAGGACTTTGTCGGTGCACTGCCCCAGGGCGCATCTGCGTGGGCAACACGAAAGAAGCTAAGCCACGTCTTCAGATTTCCTGCCGTCGCCATCCGTCCGGCCAAGGAGAGCTGTGGCTTCTTCAAAGATTTTGGCGCATTGCTCCTAGCATCACCCTCTTTCAGCACACCCTCCTCCTGGCTGCCTCCTGCTCTTGAGCCTAATCTCAACTCCTGGGGGGTCGGCGATAGCTAGCGATTGTTTTGTCTGCCTCATACTTTCTCATCTTCCTTCTGCAGGGTATAGCTCTCCTCTCATTGGGGTAATTGTTCCCTTTATTCCCCCTGTGATCCTGATGAGGCTCCTCTCCCCGCCCCCTGCAGTCACGTGACCCAAAGCAGGACCAATCAGGGCCTTATCTGAAATTCCTCGAAGGGAGGTGGAAAAAAAAAGTCTTTGGTGTGTGTGGACCTGCGGCCAGGGCTCCCCGAAGTGGTCTTAGTCTACAAGGCGGAACGAGCCTGTGTGGATAAACAGGCAGGGTGCCTGATGGGTGATGGAGGAAGAGAGAATGAGTCCGGGTGTTAGGGAGTCCCTCTCTCCTGAGGCTTGGTTTCTGCAGCTCGCTCTTGAGGCACGTGAATTGCCCTAGTATCCTTCCCAGAGGAGTCAGCCAACACCTTTCCTTTTTATATCCCCTTTTAAACTAGTTTGAGTGGGATGCCTTGCTTTTGTGACCTAAAGAGCCTCACTCAGCTGCCCCATCATTGCCTGTCCTCTGGTGAAGAGTCCAGTTTGCACATAGTTCTCTATTACTCTCTTCCAGTCCTTCCACAAAGGATGCGGTCTCTACTGGTGCCTTTTCCTGGGCTCGTCTCTCCTCTTTCCAGCATCATCCACACCCACAGCTTGGTCTTTTCCAGTAACATGTTTATACACATATACATATATTTTATGTGTATAATAAATATATTAAGATATATTTTATATAATATACATTTATTTCATACATTATATGTTATATGTATTTATATATATTATAATATATATATTTTAACAGAAAGTTGGGATCTACAGGTGCTGTGGCAGACCAGTGGAAGAAACGTTTTGCACCCCCAAAGAGGACACACCCTACCTTTGTGTTACCCAGTGTTACACAAAGGAGCCTTATGGTTCTACTTCAAAGAGAGATATCCAGACACTCCCATCATGGAACCTCTCTACTTTTTACAGTGCGTAGGAGGATCTTTATTTTTATAGCAGCTTTATAGTAGGTGGTACAGGTTTCCTTACAAGGTGAGATCTGCCATTGTTGAGAAGATGCCCGATTAAAGCCACTCCCTGAGGAAAGTGTGCCTATCGCTCCAAGGCAGAAGAGCGAGGGAGAACGGTGGTGGGGGTACTCAGGAATGGCCTATGCCATAATAGAAGTTGGCCAGTTCATGACCAGGTGTCACCTGTAGGTTCTGGAGCCACTAAATGCTTAGGTGTGAATGACATTTGTGTGGAAGTTTTTTTAAAAGTAGGTTTCATGGAGCCCAGTGTGGGGCTTGAATTCACGACCCTGAGATCAAGATCTGAGCTGAGATCAAGGGTTTGACACTTAACCAACTGAGCCACCCAGGTGCCCCCATGTGGAACTTCTAAAGGACTAGACATTCTGTAACCTGGCAGCACACTTGGGTGGATGGTGGTGGATAGAATTAACTCAGGGAATTGGCAGAAATATTAGGTGGTACTTGCATAAGTATGCAGATTAAGGATTTAAAATAAATTAACAAGATAACTGCTTGGCAGCAAAGTATGAGAAACCCCAGACATCTGTCAAAAAAAAAAAAAGGACACTTTGTTAAACTTTACTTTAATAATCTTGTAAAAGGCTGTGTCCTGCTGTGTGCTTGAATTTGTTCCCAAGAACAAGCTGCCTCAAACAGTAACTGTATCTGTTAATATGTGAAAACAGGTTGCTAGGCCTAATCTTGTCAGCAGAGAAAGGTACAGTATTTACATGACCAATAAACTCTTTTTTTAAAAAAGAGAGAGAGAGTCTGAGTGGGGCGGAGCAGAGGGAGAGGAACAAGCAGACTCCACACTGAGCGTGGAGCCTGATGTGGGGCTCGATCTCATGACGCTGAGATCATGTCCTGAGCCGACATCAAGAGTCAGATGCTTAACCCACTGAGCCACCCAGTGCCCCCATGACCAATAAATTCTTAATGGCATCTAGAAACCTAAGACAAGAGAAGTCGTTTGATTCTTTCCAAGGTGACACACTGTCAGGAAACCCGCAGAAAGGGAAGATAACCTATTATCTTCTGTGCCTTTGTGTATTGGGCTTCTGGGCACCACGTGTCTATTAGCCTTTTAGCTTCTGTCATGTAAAGGAAAACTAAGACAGGGCTAAGAGAGAGTCACAGAGGAGAGGCAATGTCTTTATCCCAGCAAATCTACTGCCAGGAAGGGAGGGAGAAACCGAGGGTTAGCTCGTTGCAAAGGCTCTGGAGAATCTGGGTCTTTACTCCCCAGAATTCCACAGAGTTGAGTAAGTAACTGAGAAAAATTCTGAGAATCAAGTCAAATTAGTGAGAACAAAGGGTTAACTGTTTCTCTTTGGAACCTAAGGAAGAAAGTGGACCAAAGCAAAATGATTTAGGATCCTAAGAATTTAATAAGAATGAGTGAAGAAAAGACAAAATGTTTGTTTCTATTCTTAATCCCTTGTTGACAGACTTAGTATAGTTTAGTAATACTTGATGGAGTTAGCTATTTTTATATGTGGTTCTGTTTTTATTTTATTTATGCCAAAATTTCCAACTCGAGCAAACCACGTCCATGGCAAAGGATTCCTATTTCTCCAGGACCTTAACCAAACCCATGGCTGTTTTCCTGGTGTCTAGAGACCTTCAGTAAGCAACATAGCTCAAGAGGAAATAACCTTTCTGGCATTAAGTGAACAACCTAAAAATACGGCATAATGGTATGCCATACTCCCACTCTCAGACATCTTTGCTCTTCCTGTTATTCTAGCAACTTCTTTTTCTTAAATTCAGGGGGATAGCAGTGTGGGAAGCTGGAGTCTAGGATAACCATAGTGACTTTGATTTCTAGCTGTGAGGAAGAACAGGCCCAAGTGGCCATTCCTCCAGCGCCCTGATATCTATGGGAGCAGGAGACAACTACAGAGATCAGGGAGACAGGACCTGGCGAGCATCCAAGCTGACAGCTGGACACTTCCTGCCAGTGCATTCTAGGGAGAGCTGGCCTCCGACATGTTCTGCAGTGGCCAACAGAAACGAATGGGGTCAACTCTGAAGAACACTTACTTCTCAACTGGGAGGGGGGACAGGTTCACTGTTAAGTGAATGTGGGCATTTTCAAGACTAGAATATCACAAATAAAGGCAGCAGAGTGGAGTAGAGAGGGCATGAATGGGCTTTGGAATCAGACAGGCCTGAGCTAAAATCTAGGCTTCCCCAGTAACTAGTGGAGTCATATATAATTTGTCACAAAATTATGAGACACAAATTTGAGACCCCAAATTTTCACTGAGCGAAATCCCTAAAAATTCACTCTTCTGTCAATTTCTAAAATGTCTCAGCTCTTCCTGTACCCCCCAACCCATTGTTAATATTTTCAACCTTTAAATCATTTTTGTATTTAGCTTCGACACAAACCATTTGGCTCTTAATATAGATTAGTAAGGACTCTCTAGAGAGGCAGAGCCAACCCGATATATATAGGAAGAGATTTATTATAAGGAAATTGGCTGAGAAGTTCCACAGTCTGCAGTCTGCAAGCCAGAGACCCAGGAAAGCCAGTGGCAAAATTTAGTTTGAGTACCAAGGCCTGAAAACCAGGGGAACCAAGGGCAGAAGAAAACTGATGTTGTCGCTCAAGCAATCCGGCAGGAAAAGCCGGATTCTTCCTTTCTCTGCCTTTTCGTTCTGTTCAGGTTCTCAACAGATTGTGCGACGCCCACCCACCCTGGGGAGGGTACCAACTTATTGATTCTACTGATTCAGATACTAATTTGATCTGGAAATACCCTCACAGACATGCCCAGAAATAACGTGTAGCCAAATATCTGGCCTCCTTGTGATCCAGTCGAATTGACCATAAAATTAATCATCACATGATATACATACTGTTGGTATACTTATCATATTATCATATTTTTCCTGTTTCCATGATGAAAAAAATAGGCTCCATAAGGGAATATAGAAAAGATTTTATCTTATATCACTTTATGTCCTCTTCAGCAAAGAAGATTTGTCCACTGTTGGGACTCCTTTGATCATTCCCGGACGTTTAGCATCCCTGAGCCTCAACACTAAATACTAGTAGCATCTGTAAGACATGGTGACCACAAAAATGCTCTTACAAATTTCCGAGGCTCCTCATAAGGATGATACAACCTTTGACTGAAAATCATTACAATGTCTAATATATTGTAAATGTATGTTCAGTAAACCTAAGTTTATTTGTTCAGCATTATGATTGTTTCGTTTGTTGCAGTAGGGAGATCTCAGTCTAAAATCCATTACTTTTTCAGCAAACAAACAAAAAACTCGAGAAATTGGTTCATTTGTTATTTTTTCAATTCTGGTTCTACCCATTAACCTTTGTGTATCCTTTATGTCTGTGTTGCAGTTGACATTCTCTGAAATGCAGATCTGAGGAAGATGCTGTACATTTTTGTGTATGTCTGTGGGTTTTTTTTTTTTTTTTTTTTACTTAGGGAGTGCCTTGGGGATTTGTTGAGGGAAAGGAAGAAAGTAGGATTAAACAGAGGGAGAAGTTGGCAGAGTGTGGTTCAGACTCAAGAAAGGCCAGAGCCAATTCCACAGGGGGCTCCAAAATTCAGATGGCCCCTCAGAGTTGTCCCAAGCTGGAGCAAGAGAGCCAGACCTTATATCCTATGCCAATCTGTCCTTGGGTGTAGACTGTAGAAATGCCGCGAGCGGGGTTGAGGTAGCTCTTTTCAGCAGAGGAGAGGTGAGGGCTCTTTGTGGGTTTTCATGGTTCTGGGGACCAGAAGTCCAAAATCAGTGTGTCAGCAAGGCTCCGTTTCCTCTAAAAGCTCTAAGGCTGAATCCTTCTTTGCCCCTTCCAGGCTTCTGGTGGCTCTGCGGATTCCTTGGCTTGGGCAGCATAACTCCAGTCTCTGCCTGTTATTACATGGCCTTTCTCTGATTTGTGTCTTCTCTTCTGTCTCTTATAAGGATATTCATCATTGGATTTAGGGTCCCACTTTTATGATCCAGAGTGATCTCAGCTCAAATTCTTTAACTTAATTGCACTTACAAAGATCCTTTGTCCAAATAAGCTCACAACAACACCAGAAAAATACACACTAAACAAATCAGAAGTTAACAGAGACAAAAAAAAAAAAAAAAAAAAAAGAGAGAGAGAGAGAGAAATGAAACCAGAAGTAGAACAGAACACAACAATAAACTAGGTCCTGGGTGTTATTTTGGTCTGTTTGTTCTAGAAGAAACTAGATTCCAGAATAGGAAAGAAAAATTTATATACATACAAAAATAAAATTGAATATAATGAAAGGAACCCAAAATGAAAAAAAATATATAATGTAAATGTAAAAATAAAAATTTAAAAAGACTTAAAAAAAGAATTGATAAAATAAGAAAATAGCTTGCAAAAAGTGGTCGCTTTTCTATTTGTAGAATTGCAGCAGTTCTTTTCTCAGATCTCTGGTTAATTTCACCGGTGTTCAGAATGATTTGCTAACTATCTAGCTGAATTCCAGGGACCAGAAGAAATTAGGGTCCCCTACTCCTATGCCATCTTAACTCCTTTCCAAATAAGTTCACATTCACAGGTTCCAGAGGCTAGAACATTTTGGGGAGCCATCATTAACCCCTTACAAGGGGTTAAAGGTAAATGTTCCAGCTTTCTTACATAGATCAAATATGCTAATTTTCAAAAGGAAAGAACTTTGATGTGAAATGTAATGTCACCTCGGGGGTCAGTTTTGAAAATTTGAGAGTGACAACGATTGGGGTGTTACTGGTCCAGTGGCAAGGGTTTGGCATGCTCACTGCCTTGCCACGTATGGGACCCTCTGGCATAAAGAAGGACTGACCTATGTTCTATACAACTTTTCAAAATCCTACCCAACTTGCATATGTCCCCTAGGTCACTGATGTAGGTGAAAAACCTGTTTATCATCATCTGGGTCGAGCACATAACTCCATCTTATGAACAACAAGGAGGTTAGATCATCTGTGAATTTGATTTCAGAGTAGTGAAAGGGGCATTAAAAAATATTTATTGTAAAAGGGAGTTATTGGGTCTAATAGGGTTGAAAGTCACTTACAGGAAAAAAAAAATCCCCCTAAGGTGGTGTTCTCAAATTTTTTAAGTGAATTTTCTAGTTGGGAGTATTTTATTAGCATTTCCTAAAGTAATTACAACTGTCAGCTTCTCCTTGAGTGATGCATACTTGGATCCAAGCACAGTTTGTGGCAGCGTCTTGAAAACAATTTAGAGCTCCTGGAATGGGAAGCGGAGTACTTGGTAGCGAGACCTCATCTGCAGTCCTGTTGAGTGGCCGTGGAACATGGTGACCAGCCTCTCTGACACTTAATTTTATTATCTTTCATGTAGAAATGTCATACATCAAGTGATTGTTGTCTAAAGATTAATCTGATTAACGAAATTATCCCCAAATAAGTGATGAGGATGTACTTAAATACTAATGAGATACTGAGAGTTAGGAGCCCTCTGAACAGAAGGAAGCTCATCAAGGCTGATGCCTTTCTCTGTCCCACAGCCTACCAGTGCAGGCATTTGAAGATAAGAAAGTGGGGGAGTATAATAATCCATGTTCAAAACCAAACTCTCCAGTGGCACTCCTATAATTAACTCCATTAATGGTAGACTATGACGTATGTTTTTAACATCTGTTCTCCTACTCTCAGATTGAGTGTACAATATCTTTTGAAAGAATTGGAAAAGGAATGCCAGGGAACCCAAGGCCTGAAAGATGCAGCTCCTGGTGGATGGGTGGCCTTCAAATGGAATCTCTACCACGGCCTAAAAGACTCTACCAAATCTGGCTTCCTGCCATAATCTCCCCACGCACTCCCCTCTGTCCTCAGTGTCTTTGTCCTGCTTCTTGAAAGGTCAACCATGGTTTATGGCCTGTGTCTCCCCTTGGAACTCTCTTCTCCCAGATATTTTCTCATGCCCCATATTTTATATGTCATGTATCCCTCTCTTCTGTTTTCTTTATATAAAATAGCACTCCCAACCAATCGTATTCCTTTACCTTACTTTATTTTTCATCTTAACACCTGACATGTTATTACACATTTGTTTGATAATTTGTTTATTGCTCTTGTCTCCCACTGGAATGGAAGACACATAAGGGCAGGGACATTGCCCACTTCATTGCTTTATCCTTCATGCCTAGAACAGAATGGCATATAGTGAGCTCCCACTAAATATTTGTTCACCCTTTCTTAATTTATATTATTTACCAGATCTAGAATTCCAGGTTGATACTTATTCATATGTCCCTTCTGCATGTTTTCTTTGTGATTTAAATGATACTCTTCTCTAGGGGCAAGAGATTTGCTTTTCATTTTTGTTTTATTTCATGGATTTCCTTTTGATAATTAATAAATAGTTTTGTCTGATCAGCTTTTATTTCCATTCAACCAATTTGTTTGTCATGGCTTAAAGAACTAGTTAGAAATTTGGCTATAGAGGTAAGCTAGGTTTTGAAGGCCTCTAGCTAATTCATTATGTAAATTTTACAACCAGAGACCGTTGAACATGGGCAAGATTAATAGAATATTGTAAGGGGATTTACAGCAGATGATGTGAACGTGGACTCCCTGAATTGTTTACTTTTTATGCTGTACTGGGAAAAACAGTGGTTACTAGTTATCATAGTGTAATTACTGGTAATTAGACTGTAGACTATAAGTCCAAGGGGGTAGAGATCTTGTCTCTCTTGCTCACTTCTGTGTATTCAGGACCTAGAACAGTGTCTAGTATATAGCTGGGGTTCAATAGATGTTTTGAATAAATCACTGAATGAAAGAAGGAATACTGCCATTGGGGATGGGGCAAGAGGATATTCTGGAAAGTAATACTGGTAATATGTTTTTTTTTTTTTTTTTTTAAAGTAGGCTCTACAGCCAGTGTGGAGCCCAACACGGGGCTTGAACTTACGACCCTGAAATCAAGACCTGAGCTGACATCGAGAGTCAGACGCTTAACCAACTGAGCCACCCAGGCGCCCCAATATGGGTAGTATTTCTTATGCATATGCCTTTCTTTCACACTTCTATTATCAGCAGAATTATTCAGAGCCCTATTGTCACATTCTTAGATTCACTGATATATTTTATCTTAATTTTGGAAAAACTTAGTTAACAGTATCAATCATCATCTCAGAATAAGAGGGGATGAAGTCTTCAAGTGTTGCTTTTAAAATTCTTTCCTCACAAGATTTTGTGCTAGAACCATAAAAGTATTCCTGACTATGTGATCGACTTTTGCAGCATGATCACTGTAATAGGTTGAATGGGAGACCCCAAGATATATTTCTCCGTCCTAATTCCTAGAACCTGTGACTATTACTTTTTATGGCAAAAGATGTGATTAAGTTAATGCTTATTATGCATTATGCGAGTGCACTCTAAATACACTCACATGCACTCCTCATAAGAGAGAAACCCAGAGGAGGGGGCACCCAGGAGAGGAGGAGACAACGAGTGGCAGGACCACAAGTCATGAAATGCCGGCAGCTACTCAAAACTAGAGGCAAAGAAGGGCAAAGAAGGCAAAGAAGGAATTGTCTCCTGGAGCCACTGGAGGGAGTGTGGCCCCGCTGACACCTTGATTTTGGACTTTTGCCCATAGAACTGTAGGAAAATACATTTCTGTAGTTTTAAGGCACCTCACTTGTGAAGATTGGTTACAGCAGCCCTTGGAAACGAATGCATGCACCAGAGGCTCTTTTTAAAACAGTTGAGTTGCCATCAATTTTCCTAAGAGCCTTTCCAATCCTTAGGCATTCTGATCAATCTCTTTTGACAGGCTGATCCTGTCATTAGTATTGATTTTTTTTTCTTCCATTGTAAACCAGAAGTGTGCTCTGCCAGATCCTGTTCACCAAGGGCTTTTGCTTGGGATGTGAGCAGTTTCCTATCAGCGAGGTGGGGTGATTAGGTGAAGATTAATTTTATATAACGATTTCCATTTATATAACAATCCAGTCTTCAGTAAGTACTGCCAAACCTCTTTTGCTGCCCTGGCTCAACTCATAAATGGAGACTCAGAATAAAGGACTTGCCTGAACTCATTGTAAGGAAAATTAATTCAAAGAGATTAATGTGGGCTCCATAGAATAGTCGGAAAAGTCTATCAAGAAATACTTGGCCTGTGTCCTAAATGATGGACCAGGGGTTGGATTAGGGAGAGGAGGCATTGAAAAAGGGCATTCTAAGCCTTAGGTGGTTTATGATCTGAGCCGTGTCCCCCGCCAACTTTACTCGGTAGGTTGCCATAAAATGCCTTACTCAATCAAGCTATGTCTGAGGTTAGGAGGCTCACTTGGGGCTTTGGTTATACAGACAGAATCAAAAGCAGAAGAAGCAGGTCTGGGTGGAGTTTCCAGCCTACGTTTTCACTCTGTTTACCAATCTCTTTCTGAACATCTGGAGGGTGGCAGATGGGCGCCACTTAATTACCTTCCCAGAAAGGAAGTGAGAAGGACAAACCCAGTTTTGATCTGCAGTCAGGCTAAGTGGCATATTCTGTTCTCTCCACCTACTGATTTCAGCTGTGCTCTGCTACCCTGAGTGATCGACTGTAATAGTCGATCCTGACCCAGCATAACAAATTAATAGTGCAGCCCTTTCATTTCTTTTGTAGGTACATTCCTAGTATAGCCTATCAATTAAGTTGATATAAATTGGACCCAATTTCCCTCACATTTGGACATAGCATTGGATGCAAAAGTCCAAAAAGCTAGGTCAGGTCCTGGTCAATTTGATTTTCTAGATTTGTGACTCAGAACTTTTTTGAGTCTTGATTTTTCAGTCTCTAAAATGATTCCTCTCCCTCTCCCGATGAGATCAGGCATGGCTCTCAAGGAAACTTAGTATTCCTGTGATGGCTTCAATAGTATCTGTCTTCTCCCTTGGACTGTAAGCTCCACAAGGACAGACGCTGTCTGCCCTGTTCTCTCTTGAATCCTCAGATTAATGTAGTGTGTTGCACACAGCAGAGACTCAACAAACACTTGTTTCAGTGAATAAATGAAACATGTATCATTTCATATTCCCAAGGAGGTTGAAGTAAAAATGGTTCAGAGTCACCAGAGATGGGTGAAAACATACACAGAAGTACAGGACTGCTCTCGACACAGACGTCAGAGAACAGCTCATGCTCTGATGTCACGCCATTCTTTATGTCAAAGGCTTTGTCACCACTACATCATGGAAACTGTGCTGTGCATCCTCATGGATCCCAGGGTGTTTTGTGAATGTTTTTCTTTTTCCCTGGGAAGGGTTTTTCTCATTTGCTTTTATAAGTTTTCCAGTGCCACTGCTTATCTTCAGGTTTCTTTGCAAAAATACATATCTGAAGTCTTCTTCATGGATAAATAAACCATTCTCTGCCATGAAAGGGAGCACCGAATCATATTAGTGAGGTCTTGGACAGTCTGGGCAAAAAGCATTCATCTAACCGAGATAATTTATCCTTTGGGAAAAGTTCTGAAATGTACCTCTAGATATCAAGCTTTAGAATAATGACATTATCTCAAAGGTAATCTATGTGAACAGGTACTAATGTAATGATGAGGCAATGGGAAAAAGTGTTAGGCTTTTCCCCACCTGTTTGTTTTGAGTGTGTCTGGTTCTTTCCCTAGTCCTCTGTTTGCCTGATCTGTGAAATGGGTGTGTAAACACCACACCTTCCCAAAGGACTATAACTTTGACGTCAGCAAGCTTCATTAGCTGCTGTTTGCCTAACCAAAGAGAACATAGGAGAGGTGGAAAGTGTTTTTTAATTATCCATCTGCTTACATGCCAGATGCCACTCATCCAGCTTTCAGACAGAGATTGGCATCAAATAGACCAGCCAAGGAAAGAAACATAGAACAATAGAAACAAAAAGCAGAAAAAGGAGCCCAAGAGAGGCTGCTGAGTAACAGAGCTTTGGTCTGGGTCCTGTGTCTCAGGATGCTGTGATTGAGACATCATGTGTTTAGAGGTTAGGCAGGCTCAGATTCAAATCCCAGATGAGGAACTTTCTGTAAGTTACTTAAAAGTCTGAGCGCTATTTCCAAGACTAAAATGGAGATCGTCATGTGAACATTCTGGGGTTGTCACAAGAATCAGTGATGTGTATGTAAACCTAATGCTTCATCGTAGCATTCAATAACTACTAGCTGATACTGTTTCTGACACTCTGGGGAGAGAGAAGGTAAGGTTTGATAACTCCCCTTGTACCTTCAGGTGGAAGAAAGTAGCCAATTGTTCTCTTACATGCTAGGAGAAACTATTATCTACTAGTTACTGGTAGATAGAGTTTGAAGATGAAATTTTGCTTCAAAAATTGTCCCTTGCCTCCCTTACCCATCAGTTTTGTTTAGTTTTGCTTTTCTCCTGAAACATCTCTCTTATAAACTCACCCTCGATTGTGGCTGAAGTCACTGGGCAGGAATGAACAATGGAATGTAAACTTGTCTCATCCTGATGGGTTTCTTCTCCCATCTCAAGCACCTTGGTGATGTTGGCTTATTCTGTATGTCCCTGCTCACACAGACACTAACCATGGACTCAAGCCTGCAGAAGGATGTTCTAGAGCCAGAGCGACCACACAAGCACTTCTATTTGCCTGTCTTAAGAGCTCCTCACCCCAGTGTCTGTGAACCTTTTGCTCTGTGGAAACCCTAAAATATTTTAGAAGAACCCATGAAGTTTCCTGGGGCAAGAAATGCAGCTATCAGAATCTTTTGTGAGACAAACAGGTGTTACCCTGGTCTTGGACAGAGCCTCGAGGGAGCTAACATAGACATGAAGTCCAGGTAGAAAGGAGACTTTTACAAAGGTCAGGAATGGAAAACCCAAATATGTAAGGGGAGAGTTGAAAAGTAAAGGAGAAGGGAGCAGTTTACCATTGGTTTAGCCAAGATATCATCCCATATATTGGCAAGCAACCTTGGGCATGTTACCTAACCCAAGTCTTATTTTCCACAGCTTTGATATGGGGATAATGAATATCTATCTCAAATGTTTATTACCATGATTAAGTAAGATAATGTTGGTGAAGTGCCCTGTAGATTACCCAGTACTTAACAGGCACTAAAAAATATCAACTGTCACATCTTTTCCACAGATCTTCTTTCTTATATGGTAATGTGTTGGAGTTGGCTCACACTAGAACTAGGGCCAATTGTATGAATTTCTGCCCCCCCAACTGTCACATCTTTTCCACAGATCTTCTTTCTTATATGGTAATGTGTTGGAGTTGGCTCACACTAGAACTAGGGCCAATTGTATGAATTTCAGGGACATCATGTTGGTAGCTCAAAACTTGCTGTGGTGGGATTATTTACACCATGGAAACTGGCAAATGCCATCAGTCAGGGCTTTCTTATCCACCCCCTTCCCTAGAAAGCTTGTTAGTAGATATTTATCAGCACACCACTAGGTACTGACCAGGTAACTTGATATCTCTGAGTCTCAGTTCCTTCACCTTTAGGTGAAGGAGAATAAACACATTCTACCCATCTCACAGGGATTTTGTGTCAAATAACAATGAAAACCCGAAAATGACTGAGAGTAGTAATGATTAATATTAACGTTGGCCAGAGAAGGTACTAATGGCATTTCCTCCAGGGAAGGGCTCTCAAGTATGAGTTTTTCTGAGTACCTTGAGGAGGTAGAAGGACCACAAGGGTGAAAATCTCAAGTAGAATAAAGTTGGCATACTTACTTTCTAACCAAATACGCTCAACAAACATATAAACCCTATACCAAATGCCAAGGATGTAACAGTGGTGAAGATAGTCTCTGCCTTCAGGGCACTTATAGTCTAAGGGGAGATAGACTAGTAAAGCAGAGTAACAATCCATGTGGTAAGGGTTCTGACAGGGTGAGCACAGGTTGCTCTCGAACTAACTGTGCGAGATAATGCAGCGGCCACTAGCCATACGTGGTTATTGAGTATTTGAATTGTGGTTATCCCAATTGAGATGTGCTGTAAATGTAACATACACCAAATTTTGAAGACTTAGTAAAAAAAAAAGTAAGCTAACTCATGAATAATTTTATTATATTAATGACATGTCAAAATATTAATATTTTGGACATATTGAGTTAAATGAAATACATTATTAAAATGAATCTCACTAGTTTCTTTTTACCTTTTATAATGCCACTGCTAGGAAATTTAAAATTGCATCTGTGCTCACAGTATATTTTTATTGGCCATTCGTATATCTTTGGAAAAATGTTTATTCAAATTGTCTGCCCATGTTTAAATTGGGTTGTCTCTCTTTTCGTTGCTAAATCATAAGTATTCTTTATTGTTCTGGGTACTAGACTCTTATCAGATAAGTGATTTGAAAATATTTTCTCTGTGCCTTTGGCAGGCTCTCTGCTGAGCGTGGAGCCCTACTCAGGGGCTCAATCTCATAACCCTGAGATCATGACCTGAGATGGAATCAGTTGGACGTTTAACTGACTACGCCATGCAGGCGCCCCAAGTCTCCTTTTCAAGATTGTTTTGGTTATTCTGGGTCCCTTGCATTTCCATGTGAATTTTAAGACCAGCTTGTCCATTTCTGCAAAAAAGGCAGTTGAAATCCTTATGGGGATCAACACTGAATCTGTAGATTAGAATATTGGGCAATATTGCTATCTTAACAATATTAAGTCTTTCAATCCATGAAGATTTATTTAGGTCTTCTTTGACTTCATTCTGCAATGTTTTGTAGCTTTCAATGTACACAAAAACTTGGTTAAATCTTTTTCTAAGAATTTTTATTTATTTTATACTGGTGTAAATGGAATTGTCACACTGGGATGATAGTGATTTCATCGGGACTGGCTTTGACCCCTTCCGCTGATCTCCCTGTTAAGCTCTCTGCCTCGGGGAGTTTCACACCTGGCTTCCCTGCTCCTCAAATTGCTGGCTGATTGCTCTATTGCTTAGACAATGCCCTGGTTGTCACCTTGCTCTCCCTTGGATCCAGCTAAATTTGAGTCCTTTACAGAGGTAGTTTTTGAGGCAAGTCTTTGAGGTTCGTTTTGACCCCTGGAGGGCTCTCCTTAGCTGTATGTTTTCCTGGTTCTTTTTGATAAACTAGCTGATGGATGGTTTAATTTGTTACTCTAATGGAACTACCAGCCTCCTCTTAATTGCTACCTCCCAAATCTTCAATGTTTTTAAGAGTGACCTTAGGCTTGAGCTTCCCCATATTCTATTTCAAATAAAGTCAGTTCTACCGGGAATAGCTTTGGAACTTTCTGTTCTTATGGACTGCCTGTCCCCCTGGCCAAAATCTCTGAGCTTCTGCTCTGGATGTAAAAACAGTGGCTCACTTCTTCCGTAGTGATACTGCTGCTTAACAAGCAGGGCAATGAAAAAAAACAAAACACAACAAAAAACCAAGCAGGGCACCGGACGAGGGTAACAGCTTCTGGTCTTTTCACTTGGCCTCTCCCAGCATGGAACCTCTGCCCTATGAGTGAGCCAGGGCAAGGCTGGTCAGGCCCCAATGTTTTCCACCTGCTACATCCGGGGCCATGCCTGTGGCCCTGTAAGTGTGAGATGGATGGAGGAAGGGAGGCCCCTATCTTTTGGTCACACTCACCAGGAATTTAACTTCAGC
The DNA here is from genome assembly GCF_004348235.1 of Phoca vitulina. Classification (NCBI taxonomy): domain Eukaryota; kingdom Metazoa; phylum Chordata; class Mammalia; order Carnivora; family Phocidae; genus Phoca; species Phoca vitulina. The sequence continues at coordinate 36,139,325 of NW_022589714.1, forward strand.
AACTTGGAGATGGAGAGGATGAGAAATGCCGACGCTTTGCCCCTTCTAGTAAACTACTGTTTTCCTTGCTTGGAATACAAGAGGAAAGGGAGGCTTATGTTCTTGGCCACACCCATCCGGATTGGAGTTCCTGTCATGGCACCGAGATACAGATGAGGGAAGAAAGGAGCAGTGTTGGCTCAAGTGCCACAGATCCTTGGTGTTATTTCTGAGATGTAGCAGATTTTCTTGAATAAATGTTTCTTCATTTGTTGTATGCCATTAGGACAACTCTCAGAAAACCTAAATGGTTGTTTTTATATAATTTTTACCAAATCATAGTTGTTTCCTGTGGAGTGAGTCCACAGCACTCCTCATGCTGCCATTCTGGAAGTGGACGTAGTAATAACTTCTTTAAACAAAACTCCAAAACCATAAAGGGAACAATTTATTGCTTTTTACTATATTAGAATAAAAGGTTTTTGTTCAAGAATGGGTGGCATATAAGAAGTTAAGTGGTCACTACCGGGTGGCAGACTGTGATAAAATATTTACAGAAGGCATCGATAAGTAAAATATAGCATATTTTAAATGGAATATACAGAATATATAGGGATTCCTGTAAATCTGCAAGGAAATGATGGGGAAGCTCATAGAAAAATGGGCAATGGATGGGAATAAGCAGTTCACAGGAGGAAATAAGTTCATGAGGAGAGACTTAGCCTCATGAGTAGTCATAAAAGTGCAGTTATTTTTTTTTTTTTTAAGATTTTATTTATTTGAGAGAGTGAGAGAGAATGAGATGGGGGAGGGTCAGAGGGAGAAGCAGACTCCCCACTGAGAAGGGAGCTGAAGTTAAATTCCTGGTGAGTGTGGGACTCGATTCTGGGACTCTGGGATCACATCTGAGCCGAAGGCAGATGCTTGACTGACTGAGCCACCCAGTCGCCCAAAAATGCAGTTAAAATAAGATTCTACTTTAATCCCAACATTGGGCAAATTAAGTTATTTTCTATCAAATACTGATGAAAAATGGGGAACAAGAACCTCACATACTATTGGTGAGATTTTAAGTTTTTGGAGAGCAATTTGGTGGCATTTAATACAATTGACTATGCATTTAGCCTATGATCCAGGAAATTTCTTGCTTCGGCAAATACTTTAGAAAATCTTCACAAAGAAACTAGGGGAAGGTGATTCACGACAGCATTGTTATTAATGTTTGTCAGAGTGAAGATCTGAAATCTGCCTGAAAGTGCATCAACAGAGAATGGATGAACACGTGTGGTATATGCTTATTATCAAATACAGTGTATCAATCAAAAAGAATGAACTAGATACATCAATAAGGATAGTTTACAGATGCGATATGGAGTATAAAGAGTGAAAGCAAAGCAAAATGAAATGCTTAGCATAATACAATTGATGTGGAACACAAAATAATACTTTATGTTGTTCTTTGTTACACAAATTTCTGAGTAAAGATATGGATGGTGGAATAATATTCCTGAAATGTGGGAGCATGAGTACGCGTGGTGGGAGATCAGATGGCGAATGACAGGGGGTAGAGGAAGTGAAGATGACAAAAAAGTAAATGCATAAAAATTAAGTTAAAAATGGACTGTGCAAGGGCACAGAAAAGAAAAAAAAAAGACTATGTGGGTAGTGCTGTCAGTAATATGTCCCGAACTAAGGAGTATGATTGGTGCCATTAATGCAATTCTGTGTGCCCATGAGTCCAATACTGTTTTTGATGACAATAAAGTGAGGTAATGTATGTATAAGTGACTAGCAGTGCTACCATCTTTGCTAGTTCTCCCTTTCTGAAAACCTCACAGGTATAGCAGCAGAGTCAGGGAGATAAACATTCAAGATGGACTTTGCAGATTCCTGCAAAAATTATAGCTTGAATTACCTTTGTAAAAATTAGGCATGAATTACTATTATAAAAGTGACTATTCATTCCTTTAAATTGGCCAGCGGTTGAGTCGATAGAGACCAACTGGGAGGACAGAGTTTAAAGAGAAAATTTTTTTTTTTTTAAGATTTTATTTATTTGACAGGGAGAGACACAGCGAGAGAGGGAACACAAGCAGGGGGAGTGGGAGAGGGAGAAGCAGGCTTCCCATGGAGCAGGGAGCCCGATGCGGGGCTCGATCCCAGGACCCCGGGACCGTGACCTGAGCCGAAGGCAGATGCTTAACGACTGAGCCACCCAGGCGCCCCAAAAGAGAAAATATTTCAACAAGGAAAGCGGTCAAGGCACATATGAATTATTCACAGGAAACGAAAACAAAAAATTCCTGGACAAAATCTGTAAGTCTGGAAATATGGTCCAAATGGTGCCATCTGCTCATAAAATCATGGAGAGGCTGTTGGAACTTTCCAGCACTGGGCTGGACTGTCTCCACAAAATTCTGTGGCACCAGATCATCAGGAGCATTTCCAAAGGGAGAAGGCCACTGGGAGGCTTTCACTCTTCTTGCCTTGTTTCAGCACAGCAATTCCAAAAGTAAAGAAAATGAGGATTTTCCCTCATAAACACCAGCCCAAACTAAACTTACTTTTACTGAACTAAATCTAGGAGTGTCCCTACTCGATTACCACCACCCATCCAATTCATAATCAGTCTTCAGATTTCATCTCAAGTCCAAGAGAGAGTGGAACGAGCAAGGGCATTGGATACAGACAAACTTGGGTTCAAATCTAGATCAACTTACTGGCTGCATGAACTTGGGGCATAATTTTATTTTATTTTCTGAGGGTTTTTTGTTTGTTTTTGTTTTTGGGGTTTTTTAAGAGGGGGTGGGAGAGGTTGCAGAGGGAGAGGGAGAGAGAGAATCTCAAGCAGGCTTCACACCCAGTGCAGAGCCTGACACAGGGCTCAATCTCACAACCCTGAGATCATGACCTGAGCTGAAATCAAGAGTCAGACACTTAATAGACTATGCCAATCAGGTGTCCCACTCAGGCATAGTTTTAAATTTCACTGTGCTGTGATGTCCTGAGTAAAAGGGCAGAGGTGGAGGGAATACCTAACTTTCAAGTTGTTGTGAGAATGAAAAAATCAGAGCAGATATTTACACATTATTTCCTCTTCACCTGCCTTGACTACTCTTGTCCCTCTCCATCTCTCCCTTTTTGGAACTTCCCCAACACATGTAGGTGCAACTCAATAACTTCCCATCTTTTTTTTTTTTTTTAAAGATTTTATTTATTTATTTGACAAAGAGAGCGAGAGAGTACAAACAGGGGGAGTGGCAGAAGGAGAGAGAGAGAGAAGCAGGGTCCCTGCTGAGCAGGGAGCCTGATGTGGGGCTTGATCCCAGGACCCTGAGATTATGACTTGAGCCAAAGGCAGACGCTTAACTGACTAAGCCACCCAAGTGGCCCTCAATAACTTCCTATCTTGATTGTAATCTCATTTCATGGTGTAAGTCTTATCTCACCAGGAAGAGCTTGGCATGAACTTTCTTTCCCTTCTTTTCACCTTACCCCCTGCCTCCTCTCCCCATTTCCCCCCTCCTGTGCTTAGCAGACCTGGTACTTATGAAATCCTTGTGGGCATCATGATAAGCATGCTCTCGGCCTTCCCAGAGGCCTCCAGGAAAACATCTCAGTCAGGTGCAAAATGTCTGGATGGGTGTGCAGGAAAAGCTCAAAGCAAAATGTTCACTGTTGGACAGACAATCTCAATGCAGAGGGTGGTGCAAAGTATTTCTGTGTGTACCCAGAGCCACCTTAGTCCTTATAGCACCAACATCAGGCAACCAGAGGCCTTTTCCAATTGGTTTCTCTTTTCTCCTCCCTAATGACCCCAACTTCTCCTCATCCTGCTGCCACAAAGGGAAGTGGACAATTTATTTCTTCTGTGATAAATCTAAAGTAGATAATCACTCTTGTCTCCAGATAATAAGGCAACACTTGCAGTCAAAAGGGTTCTCTTTCTCTAGTTCATTTAAACTCATAATTTCCCCTGGGCCTATGATATACCAAACCACAAAAATAGGTCAGTTTCATCCTACTACTCTCAATCAGAAAAATAGAGTTTAATTGATAAGGGGGGGGTAGTGATAGCTAAATTTCTTATAAAATCTTTAAGCCAGGGCTGCCTGGGTGGCTCAGGTCATGATATCAGCGTAGTGAGGTCAAGCCTGTGTTGGGCTCCACGCTCAGGGGGGTTTGCTTGGGATTCTCTCTCCTTCTGCTCCTTTCTCTACTTGTTCACATGCATGCACCCTTTCTCTCTCAAATAAATAAATACATCTTAAAACAAAATCTTTAAGCCATATGGATGATTTCATGGCTTTCCATGAATCCTTAAGATTCACTGGGAAAAGAGATGCTCCCTATTTTTCTGGGTGCAGAGAGCCCGGTGCCCTGCTTGGTGGGAATGCACATGGGGTGCCCTTTCAGTTTCCATGCCATAGTGGTTCCTAGAGAGCCAGTCACTCAGCCAGCTCCATGGTGTCCAATTGCCAAGGCTCTCCGGTCAAGATTGTTACCCCTCCTCATGTAATACAAATTTCCATGAAGAGCTTATAGCCCTCAAAGGAACTTAAAATAATTCTATTTTGGCTTTAATATAGAGGCCATTTGTTCCACACATTTACATCAATCAAGTTTTATTTCAATTTACACTATTAGTATTTGCGGAGTGGTTACTGTGAACAAAGCATTATGTAAATGCTTAAGAACAGCAGCTCTCACTCATGGAGGGAATAGAAGAAGACCTGAAGAGCTTTTCTTTTCCTTTTTTTTAAACAGTTTTGTTGAGGTTTAATTTACATATTCATAAAATTTACCCATTTTTAAAGGTACGATTCAATGATTTATAGGACATTTGCAGAATTGTATGAACATTGTCACAACCCAATTTTGGAACATTTCCATCATGTCAGGAGCCTTAAAAAATTTCTGATGCCCAGGCCACCCAGATACATGTAGTCAGACTTTTTGGGGTGATTTAGGCAGCTTCCTAAGTGGTTGTAGAATGCAGCATGTTGAAAAGGACTGCTGCAGAGGATTCAAAGACAGGTCGTTCCTATTTCCCGCTCTTATGGAACTTATAGTCTACAGCCATCCCAACCTCGGCACTAGCGACATTTTGAGCTGGATAATTCTTTCTTGTGAAGGGCTCTCTTGTGCATATGGTGTTTAGGAGCATCATTGGCCTCTGCATACTAGTAACACTGTCTGCCTCTACTCCCAAACTGTAACCACCAAAAATACCTCCAGACGTTGCCAAATAGCCTCAGGGGGGAAATTAGCCCCAGCTGAGAACCAATGGTCTACAAAGGCAACAAGACATGACTAGAAATAAGTTGAAAACTTGACAGAAACATAGTAATACCGTGAGAGATACAAAAACAATGCTGTAGCAGTTTAAAGAAGAAAAGATCTCCTGTGTGCCTCAGTGTGGTACAGTGTCAAGATGGTGGGCTTTCAAGCAACAAATGTTTAGACCGATTTCCTGGCTCTGCCAGGCTTTATGATCTTGGATAAGGTAGCCAAATTTTATGAACATATTTTCCATAGTAACCATTCAGGATATATGTAGCTTATTATTGTCTACAAAATGAAGATAATGCTACCTTGGCAGAAGTGTAGAGGTTGGGCGCCAAGAATTTGCACACAGCGGGCACTTGATAGAGACTTACATTAATTGGGCCTTTACTCTGCGAGGCATTATGGTAAATGCATTACGTAATATCACATTTCACCTTTACTACAGTCTTATTAATTATGTATAATGATCATCCCCAGTTTACAGATCTGGATACGTCTTTAAGCTGAAACTTAGGGTCTAAGTTGATGAACTTACCGAGGTCTTGGAGTTTGGTAAAGAGGGAGGTTCAAGAAGCAGATGGGTCTGACTTGAAAGCCAGAGTATTTGTGAGCTATGCTATGTGACAGTGCTTCTTAAACTGCTCATCAGAAGAGCCACCTGGTACATCATTAAAAATGCACATCTGCAGATTCAGAAGTTTTGTGACTCTATTTTCTGCATGTGCCACAAATGATTTCTATGATCATCCAAGTTTGGGGATGGTTGTTACGGTGCTTCTCATAAATACTAAATAAGGGTTAAATAAAAAATGAGCTAGCTAAATATTCTGGCTTGGAAAATTAGGAAAATGTGTAGGATTTCAATAGATCTAGTAAGGAGGGAATAGTATAACCAAAGGTAAGAGGCTTAAATGTAGGGGGTGTGCCTGGGTATGGTAGTAACAAAAGCTAATGTTATTTTACATTGACAGGCACTGTCCTAAGCATATTACATATATCACCTTATTTAATCTTCTCAAACCACTTTGTGAGATAGGTACCATTGTTTTCACATTTATAGATGAAAAAACTCAAGGGCAAAGAGGTGGAGTAACTTGTATAAGACCTCGTAGCTGGCAAGTAGTCAAGCCAGGATTTGAAAACAGACTTGCATCCCATCCTCATACCAACCGAATCAAAGTATGAGGCTCCGGGAGTGTATGGAACCTGCCCAACATAGCTACTCAGTCACGAATATTAGATGGACACTTGAGTTTGTCTATTCCCAAATCTTGATTTTTCCACTACCTCACAATTGTTTCACTCCAGGGAGCTTTGGGAGCTTTGAATACTGTAGCTTCCAAATCACTTAAAAAATATTTATTTCATGCCCATTCTTCACTCAACAAGTAGTCATGGCGTGCATGCAGTGGACCAGAGCCACAGAGCTGCACAGGACTAAGGCATGGCTGTGTCCTGGGGGGAAATCACAATCTTGTGTGGAAGCAGACACAGAAGCAATTAATTCTAACAGTAGGAAAGTCTACAAAGCACTCTGTCTAGAGAACAGAAAGGACTAAACTCTGCCCAAAGTAGTTGAGACTTGAGAAAAAGCCCAGGAGACATGCCGAGTGCAGAGTCTATTCTTAATTCTTCAGATAATAGGGCACAGGTGAAAGCAGAATCAAAATGGTATTTTAAGATTCATTGATAGTAGGATGGAAATCAGTTGAGAGGAGATAAATTGTTAGTCTAGTCGGGAAATTATGATAGCAGCCAGATAATAAGATGGGAGACCCTGGGGTCCTAAATTTGGGCTGTGCATGTGGGGAAGGGAAGGTAGGGGGAGATGGTGGAGAATATGTGCACCGTAAACCTGCAGTTAGTTACTAAGTCCTTCTATGTGCTCTCTCCTGGGCAGGAGGACTTATAGTGGGAAAGGGTATGAGTAATCATTCATCTGTCCATCCATCCATCCATCCATCCAACACCGACTGAGAGCCAGCAATGTGCCAGACACTGGTCTAGCCATTGGGCATATAGTCATGAACAAGACAGCAAGGGTTGTAACTTACCAGGGTCTATATTCTAGTAGGGGGATATGAATTTTGATTCATGCCTTGCAGGAAGGATAGGGGTTCACTGTGTAGGTAAGGAAGTCAAGACTTTTCCAGTACAGAGGATAGGACATACAAAGGCACAAAGGCAAACAGTAGCATGAAATATTATTAAACCCCTAAGAAACTTAATATGGTTGGCTCGTAGGATGTTCAGCGGGATGGCAAAGATGGAAGGAGTTGAGGCAGGGCCAATCAGGCACAGAGCTGGGAGCTTGGGTATTATCCTGTGGTGAGGGAAAGGGTTAATTAATTGTGCAATGTCTCTGCCTTCCTTTTTCCCTGCTGCTGTGCCCTCTCCTCCTCTGTATCCCAGTCAGCATGCATGCTTGTCATTCCCACCAAATGAGTCAGTGGAGATGGGAGCATTAATTTATTGGAGCAGACATGTGTCAACATCATTTGGAGAAAAGGCACCAGACCCATTACACACACTCAAATAACGTGATTAGGACTAGTTTGAAAGCAGCAAACCTCAGGCCTTCCTAATTCAGTCCTGATTGGTTCAGCCCACTCTGCTGCTCAGTCTGTCTCCCTACCAAATTTCTACTTCCCTATCTCCCCACCCCTCATCCCCCTTTCCCCTACACACACACACACACACACACACACACACGCACACGCACACACACACACACTTCACCTAACTCCGTCTCTCTCCTGTTGTCTTAATTCTTGTCAGGGCAGGGAAGGGGTAAATTCAAAGGACCTATCTCCCTTGATGTAGGGGAAGGTACTAGAATAAAATAGGATTTGAAAACAGACTTGCATCCCATCCTCATACCAACCGAATCAAAGTATGAGGCTCCGGGAGTGTATGGAACCTGCCCAACATAGCTACTCAGTCACGAATATTAGATGGACACTTGAGTGTCTCCTCACATCTTTATTAGATTCATGAAATTGTAAAGGCAAGATGTGGACAGGATCTTAGAGACTATCTAGTGAAATCCACCTCCTTCATTTTAGAAAAAAATAGAGTCTCAGAGAAATTTATCTAAAGTTAAGAAGACTCTGGAGTTGAAAGCAACACAAGCACTTTCTGGTTTCTTAATCAAGGGGGATACGTGTGAGTGTGTATGAGTGTGTGTGTGTGTGTGTGTGTGTTGAAGAGGAGTGTGTGGTAGGAAGCCCCGGCGCTATGTGGGAAAGTGGGAAGGTAAGACAGAATCCCAACAGCTATACAGCCAGCCTTTAGGGTCTGCAGGAGTCCAATGAGCACCAAATCTAGGCCATCTGGCCATGCCCTCAGCATCAGGAACTCTTAGTTCCTACTTAAGGGTTATACTTTGTGATATCCCCTTTCCTCTTGATCTCTGCTTCTACTGTTCCAGCTGCTTCTTCTATCTCAGGATAATGACTTGAGAAAAACCTCATCTGTCTTCTTTATGGCTTATGCTGACTCTTGGCTTCTCCAAGAGTGTGGTTTCTGCTTGTTGGTTCTCTCTGTGGATTATTCAGCTCATGCCCATTGTTAACTCTCTCTCCTTCCGTCTAGCCTTCAAACTCCTTAAGAGAGAGGGACTGATTGGTTCATTTAGTCTCATAGTTATTCTTTGTGGACAAAATTCTTGTGCCAGCCCTCCTTGGAGATGACCACCTGGCCTGTGGATCCACTGTCCTTGGCCCTTCACCTGTGACCAGGGTGGCAGGAGTTTGCTTTCGTAAGATGAGACTACACAGGTGACAGTGTTGAACCTCCTCTCCAAGTAGATTCTCCATAACTATTAGTGACTAAAATAGGGCTTGAGTCCAGGTTCAGACTTGCCTGCGTTCTCGATGGTTCTGTGTATTTCTTCCTCACCACCTGCCTACCCCTTAGCTTCTCAAGCTGTGCATGGCATCCTATTGCATTCACTCTCCCATTGAGCAAGGCCCACGCTTAGATCTTGGAATGATTGAAAAGGGCCCCATAAAGTAATTACAACTAAGAATGGCTTGGTCTCTTTCCTTGGGTATTTACATTTTAATGATGCCTTAAGCTGAGCAAATTACCTCTAATGTGGCATTTCAGACTGTTCAAGAAGGAAAGAAGAATTTGGGAGGGAGCAAACTGTCCAGGGCTGCTCCAATTACCATACAAACAGCAATTTATTCTGTATGCCAATAAATAGACCTTCCTGCCTCTTCTACATACATCATCTCGTCTGTCACCACCACCTTTATTTCACTGATGAAGATTAAGAAGTTAATAAATTTTCTGGGCACAACCCAGATTAAGAATGTTGAGACTGGCACATATAACCACTTTTTATGCTCCAAAAGGAGCTTATGCAACACTAGGTGAAGGATGAAAAATCCCTGTATAAGGGAAAATTTTTCTAATTTAAAGAATTCTCAAACTTTCTATTACCCATTGCACTCTCCTACAAGGCAGAGGTACATTGTCATTCACAGACCTGGAATTAGTTGTCTTGTATTCCTGGATAGAGTTATTAATCAACAATATTATCCTCATGCCTACTATAGACTGGGTAAGATTTAGGTGCCCAGTACTGAGTGAGTAGTCCCCATGGAGATATCCACTGTAAATATTTTTATTTTTACATTTATTTCATACATGTTTCAAATAAAATTGAGAACATGTATGTGTATGCATATATATGTATTAATATTCTATTTCTTTAATTTCATGTTATATTATAGGAATTTTTATGTAACTGAACATGTGGAAAGATGTTATTCTCAAAAGATGCTATCCTAATAAACTACATAATATTTCATCACTTCGATACATTGTATAAATATTTCCCTCTTGGTGGATATTTAGGTCATTTTTTTTTGTGAAGATTTTCTTTATTTATTTGACAGAGAGAGACACAGCGAGAGAGGGGACACAAGCAGGGGGAGTGAGAGAGGGAGAAGCAGGCCTCCCACCGAGCAGGGAGCCCAATGCGGGGCTCAATCCCAGGACCCCGGGGATCATGACCTGAGCCGAAGGCAGACGCTTAACGACTGAGCCACCCAGGCACCCCTATTTAGGTTGTTTTCAAATTTTGACTATTGCAATGATGCTGTAAATATCCTTTTACATAAATCCTTATTTGCATTGATTATTATTCCTTAAGATAGATTCTCAGATCTAGAAATAGTGAGCCAAAGAGCATGATGATTTTTCAAGCAAAAAAAAAGTTATCTTTGGCATGCCTGGGTGGCTCAGTCGGTTAAGCGTCTGCCTTCGGCTCAGGTCATGATCCCAGGGTCCTGGGATCCAGCCCCGCATCGGGCTCCTTGCTTATAGGGGAGCCTGCTTCTCCCTCTGCTTGTGCTCTCTCTCTTTCCCTCTCTGACAAGTGAATAAATAAAATCTTAAAAAAAAATTTATCTTTGAGGCTGAGTTGTAAAGAAGATGCAGGGGCTGATCTAGGAGCAATGCCAGGACCCTCGTCTCAAGTATGGAGAAAACTTTACAGGCCAACACTCCATTTCCTCTATCATGGGAAGGGAGCCCACTTGAGGTGTGACTTCCATTTTGTCCACCTTTTTGTTGGAGAAATGTGTGACCAGAGTTTGGAGAACAAGTCAGTCCTCTAACATCATTGGCTACCTCCCATTCTCTGCTTAAACCATACTCTCCCTTCAATGGCCTTCTGACTCATCTTAGAATAGCATCCAAGGCCCACAACATCCACACCACCTGGCGTCTGACTGCCTTAACTGCCATCTTGTGACACTTTTCCCTTCCTTAGCTTCCTTCAGTGGCTTGAACATGCCAAGCTCTCCAAAAAACCTTAGTTCAGCCTTTTCTCTCTGTCTGGAAGATTCTTCCCCACACTGTTTACGTGACCTAGCTCTCTCTTTTCCTTTAGGATTCAGAGTAAGCATTCCTCCTCAGAGGTTTCTTGCCTGACCATGGCACTCAATTTTTGTCTATTTTTTAGAACTTACTAAAATGTGCAACTATTTTATTTATTTCTCTGTTACTGTTACTTGTTTTTTTTCCCTCTGCTTCCCATGCATGATGGGAGAGCATATTCTGGGCATACCACATAGAATCTGGAATCCCTGGAGCTTAACACAATGACTGGCATGTAGTAGGCATTGCTTAACTATTTATTGCTGAATTTCTGATGAATTTGGCCAGTTGTGGCAGTAGGACAAAGTGTACAGTAAGATGAGATGTGGAATCTAAAGCCAGATTTTGAAGGGAGGGACTCGGCTTACCCATCCAAGGTTGGGTTGATCTGCATTTCCTGATGTGGTGGTTGAATAATGTCTCCCAAAGATGTCCATGTCTTCATCCCTGGAAACCGAGTATCTCAGAATGAAATACTGTTTGCTTGGCCAAATAGCCAACCAACCCATCCCAAGGCTGGGGTAACTGTGATCTAGATTCAAGGCCAGGATTCTGTTAAGTACCCAGCTCAGCAGAAATCTGAACTGCAATAGTCACAGCACCCACTGAAGCCCAAATAAAATGAAAACAAGACCAGATACTGACGTCAAAGTTGGCTGTAAGCCTGAATGGACCTGACGATGTGCCTCTGTTTGTGGGAGTTGAGTATCAGAAAGTGGCCTAGTGTAATTAAAACAACATGGGCTGTGCCATTAGGCTTTGGTCTGAATCTGAGATTAGCTATTTATAAACTAGCTAGGTAGACTTGAACAAGTCCTTTAATTTAGCTGAGATTTAGTTTTATCATCTGTAAAATGTCAGTAATAACACCTACAATGTAGGATAGTTGTAGAGATCAGAAAGTCCACTTAGTATGTCTGATACATAGTAGGCTTGCAAAATGGCCATTATTATTTTTCCTGGGGTCTCTACTAGGGAGCCATTTCCAGAGCCATGAATCAGGAGCTAAGGTTCTGTCCTAGGTCAGTTCTGATAGATGGGGTGTCTGCTCTCCCACCCCCAATCTCAAAAAGGCAGGTGGATATAAGAAAGAGATATGCTAAGGGATCAAATCCATTTCCCCACCCTTCCCCTACCTACTCCCAACCTCAAATCTTGTTTAGCCCAATTTGGCAAACCATGAAATAGGAAACGTGTATTTCTCTACCTGGCAGAAAGCCCATAAAACTTCTGTGCAGAAAGTTAACTTTCAATCTCATTTTCTTCATCTTTTCTTTTAAAAAAGATTTATTTATTTATTTGAGAGAGAAGGAAAGCAAGAGAGAGAGTGGGGGGGGAGGGGCAGAGGGAGAGAGAGAATCTCAAACAGACTCTGCACTGAGTAGGGAGCCCGATGTGGAACTTGATCTCACAACCCTGAGATCATGACCTGAGCTGAAGTCAAGAGTCAGACACTTAACAGACTGAGCCACCCAAGTGCCCCTCAGTTTCTTCATCTTTAAGAGAAGGGTAATTAGAGTACCTGCCATACAAGGTTATTCTAAATATGGAATTAGATAATGCATATAAAATACTTACTTTCAAGGAACCTGGTATAAGGTAAGTGCTTGGTAAACCGGAGCACTGTGGCCATGTGGTGTTGCATTGGTGAGCCTGAAGATGCTAATGATGAGCGTGGTGATGATGAAGATGATGATTTAAGAAGACTGGCTTCCTGGTTGAACTCAGGGAACACCCTTGGAGTTAACAGTGCTCATAAAGCTTAAAGCAGCTTTAAGGTGGAATTATTATTATTTTTTTTTTTGGTGGGGGTGAGGTTCAAGCAACACAAATTGAATTTTGCAATCAGTCTCATTGAGCTAAAAGTCAAGGTGTCAGCAGGACTGGTTCCTCTTAAACGCTGTATGGGGACAATCTGTTTCCTTGGTTTTTTCAGCTTTTAGAAGCAATCTTCATTCCTGGGCTCATGGTGTTGTTCCATCTTCAAACTTCATCACTCCAATCTGCTTCTGTCATCACACTGCCTTCCTATTCCTTTGACCTCTTGCTTCCCTCTTATAAGAATGCTGGTGATTATATTTATGTCCCATTGGATAACCCGGGATAATATCCCCAACTCAAGATCCTTATCTTATGTCTGCAGAGTCTCTTTTACAATATAAGGTAACATTCACAGGTTCTGGGAAGTAGGATGTGGATATTTTGGGGGGAGATTATTCAGCCTATCACAACCACGCATCATGTCCCCATTTCCCCATTTCCCCATTTCCACTTTCCCAGTGTAGATTCTGTGAGGCCTCCATTGTAAACATGCTCAACACCCTTGTTCTTATTTCAGTTGTAAGCCTCATCCCTGGGCAACCCAACCCTTCACCGGCTATGTGCCTGCATCCAAGCAGCTCAATGAGTCTGGAGAAAAATGCAGTTGTGCCAGCAGGTCCCACCTTACTTTTTTTTTTTTTTACCCCAGACCTGAAGTGGGCCCTCAGCATTATGGCAGAGCTCTTGACATAGAACAGGGCATAGATAGACAAGGGAGAGGTAGAATCATTCACTTTGAGATAATTAATAAAATAGAAGAAAAAAAAGGTAGGACAGTTTAAAGGGGATAAGACAATCCATGTGGATTAAAAATTAATCGTGAGGAACATTTGTCCTGACTGTGAAGAGTTTTTATGTGAAGTCCTGTTAGTGATGGAATTCTATAGCACAGAGAAAGTTTTGTGACCAACTCAGAACAAGGGAATCTTTCTGGGTCTGCCGAGAAGCTTGTGGAAGAGGTCATGTAAGTACAGGACTTACATTCTTATGGGGGAGATAGAAAATAAGATAAACACATAAAGATAAAAAATAATGCCAGTTGGAGAAAAATGCTGAAAAAAATAAAACAAGGAAGAGGATGGGCCATAGCAGGGATTGCTATTTTAGAAAGAGGATTTAGAGAGGACTTCTCTGAGGAGGTGGCATGTGAGCCCAGGATGCAGTGAGGGAGTTCACAAAGAGATTGGCAGGCAAGGAGAAAAGGGACTGTAAAAACCCCTGAGGCAGGATTTGCTTGGTGAGGTTGAGGAATAGCATGGAAGTGAGTGTGGCAGGGAGGGAGTGGTGAAGTTGGAGGGGTCTCCAGGGAAGGTCTTCTTGGAGGTCTTTGTCTGGCTGCTCCTCTGGTCAGGGAATCAGATGCCCCTCTCCTCCTCTCAACCAGAGAGCATGCTGCCTTGGAGTCATGCCCAGTTCTCTGTCCCGTCTGCTGGGAAGCTCCCTTGGATGCCCTGGAGCCATACTTGATCACAGCCTCCTGCATTCTCCATCGTTCTGGAGTTATCTCCCTTCGGGCAAGTCATTGCTTCTCAAGATCTCAGCATCTGCATTGGACCAGGTCTACCTTTCTGTGAGAGTCAAAATGACACATCTCTTCCCAAGCCCCAAGATATGAGTCACCAGCACATGTCAGACTTTTTAGAGGATTTGCTTCTTTCTGTTATATTTGAAAAGAAATTTTGCTGTCTTCTCCATTGTCCAGTTTTGTTTACTTCTCATATTTTTTCCTTTGTTACATGATTCGCATTTTTGGCCTCTGGGATGAAGACAGACTCAAAAGCGTAGAAGGTGCTAGGGAGAGGTGAGAGGAGAGGTTGGATCTTGGAAGGACAAGTGAGAGCATATGACTAAAGCAAGGGTAAAGAAACAAAATAGAGCAAAGGAGGAGTCTGATCACCCCTGAGAAATCAACTTTTTCACACCATTACTGCTAATGCCTTCTTCCTGATCCAGGGGCTGGAGTGGATGTCCTTGGCTGTCCCCACCAGGGGAGGCTCAGCCTGGCATGCCTCCTGCAGCTAAAATGTCAAAGGGCTGGGGAGTTTATCTTTGAGGATGTGGAGGATGAGAAATGGGCCTTGGTGTTTTGCTTTTTGCTTGTTTGCTTGAACAATCTTCAAGGTTTTATTGATTTTATGTTGTTCTGAAGGTGATCACAGGAATTAGGACCATAGCTCTATAAAGACAGACATTCTGGGGGCTCCTGGGTGACTCAGTCAGTTGAGCGTCTGACTCTTGATTCAGCTCAGGTCATGATCTTGGGGTTGTGGGATTGAGCCCCATGTTGGGCTCTGAGCTGAATGGAGAACTGTCAAAGGAATATTTTAAACTCCTGATCTAGTTTCAAATCTCTTCCAATATTAAAATAATCCACAAATGATGAGGGGGCAACAAGTGTTTGACACCATGACCTTGTCCCTTATGTCTTCCTGACACCTTTGGTGCCTTGTGCATAGATCTATTTTTAATTTTTTGAGGAACCTCCATACTGGCTTTTCCACAGTGACAGCACCAATTTACATTCCCACCAACAGTGCACGAAGTTTCCCTTTTCTCCACATCCTCGCCAACTCTTGTTGTCTCTTATCTTTTTGATACTAGCCATTTTAACAGGTGTGAAGTGATACCTCATTGTGGTTTTGATTTGCATTTCCCTAATGACGAGTGATGTTGAGCATTTTTTCACGTACCTGTTGGCCATTTGTAGATCTTCTTTGGAAAAATATCTGTTCAAATCCTCTGCCCATTTTTTTTTTTATTGGATTGTTTTTGCTTTTGTTTTTAGTATTGAGTTGTATGAGTTCTTTATATATTTTGGATATTAACCCCTTATCAGGTATATCATTTGCAAATATTTTCCCCCATTTGGTAGGTTGCCTTTTCATTTTGTTGATGGTTTTCTTTCCTGTGGAGAAGATTTTCAGTTTGATGTAGTCCCACTTGCTTATTTTTGCTCTTCTTGCCTTTGTTGTTGGTGTCAAATCCAAAAAATCATCACCAAAACCAATGTCAAGGAGCTTCCTGCCTTTTTTGTTCTAGACATTTTATGGTTTCATGTCTTACCTTTAAGTCTTTAATTCATTTTGAGTTCATTTTTGTGTACGTGTAAGATAGTGGTCCGGCTTCATTCTTTTGCATGTTGCTGCCCAGTTTTCCCAACACCATTTACTGAAAAATACTGTCCTTTCCCTATTGTACATTTTTGTCTTCTTTATTGTCAATTAATTGACTATATATGTGTGGGTTTATTTCTGGACTCTATTCTGTTCCGTTGATCTATGTATCTGTTTTAATGCCAACACTCTACGGTTTTTATTTTGATTACTATATCTGTGTAATATAGTTTGAAATCAGGGAGTGTGATGCTCCCAGCTTTGTTCTTCTCAACATTACTTTGGCTATTCAGTTTCTTTTGTGGTTCCATACAAATTGTAGGGTTGTTTGTTGTATTTTTATGAAAATGTTGTTGGAATTTTGATAGGAATTTCATTGAATCTATAGATTGCTTTGGGTAGTATAGACATTTTAGTAATACTAATTCTTCCAATCCATGAGCATGAATATCTTTGTGTCTTCGATTTCTTTCATCAATGACTTATGGTTTCCAGTGTACAAGACTTTCATCTCCTGGTTAGATTTATTCCTAGGTATTTTATTCTTTTTGATATGATTATAAATGGGATTTTCCCCCTTAATTTCTCTTTGATAGTTTGTTACAGAAATGCAACAAGATGTCTGTATATTTGGGTCTCCGGTTTTAAATTTGGCCATTACGCTGGTCAAAATTGAAGGCTTAATGATAAAACCCAGTATTAACAATAACAAGTATAATGAAAACAAAATGTAACTTTTTTGTTTTTGACAGATCTCATCACTTAAAAAGAGTGCAAAGAGTAGGCTTGCTGGGCAGGCCTGGGGTCAAGTCCTAATTCTGATACTTAACAACTGTATAACTTTGGGCATATGGTTACATTTCTTCATACCAGAGTTTTTCTTGTGTGTAAGTGTGGATAGAAACACCCGCTTATAAACGCGTGGATTAACTAATGGGATATATCGAGCCAGTTGCTTAACCTGTACGGAAGGCCCACTCCCTTCTTCTTAACTGTCCTTCCTCCCTTCCTCTCTCCCCCTCTTCCTTCTGATTGTTTAAAGAGCTGTATGGCATTCCAAAGATATTTATAAAGTGAAAATGTCCGAAAAGAATTTTAATAAAAATGTGGATATTTTCCTAAGGAAGTGTGTCAGTGTTTATAGCAGGTGTCATATGAAACTTGAAGCAATGATAAGGAGAGGGAGGAGAAGAGAAGGAAGGAAAAGCCTACATAATTTCCTCCCCCCCCAACTCTGTCTCTCCCTCTGTCTGTCTCTTTCTCTCAGAATATAAATTCCCAGAGGGTAAGTTTTCCAAACATTTTTTTTTTTTTTTTTTTTTTTATTTGACAGAGAGAGAATGAGAGAGAAAGCACATGAGAGGGGGGAGGGTCAGAGGAGAAGCAGACTCCCCGCCGAGCAGGGAGCCCGATGCGGGACTCGATCCCGGAACTCCAGGATCATGACCTGAGCCGAAGGCAGTCGCTTAACCAACTGAGCCACCCAGGCGCCCTCCAAACATATTTTTATATCAACACAAGTTATGTATTCCAGAAAAAAAATTAGATTTACAGCTAATCTTGAATTAGTTAAGTAAACAAAAGTTTTTCAAGCCTCTGTATGGACAGCATTGTTCCAGGTACTGTGAGGTGATACAAACATGAATAAGAAAGGTTTTTCCTTTCAAGGGGCTAATACTCTAGCTATATTCACATATAAGCTTATGGAAGTACAGTAACTATGATGCAGTGCAGACAGCCATGCATAAAAAGAGCATGTGTTAGAACCAAATAACCTAATTGTCCTTTCTACATGTGCTGGAGGTTTTTATATCTACAGAGGGTATGAGGATGTGGAGCAAAGTTGGCAGTCTTGACACCAGCCTTGGTCCAAGACACCACCCTCTCTAGTCTGGGTTATTTCAGTAACCTCTTAACTGGCATGCCAACTCCCCCACAGTCTATCTTCAACACAACAGCCAGACTGATCCAGACCAACACACATCAGATCATGAAACTCTGCCCAATGGCTTCCTGATTCACTGGGGAAAAGCCAATGTCTTATCCATGGTCCACAAGGCCCTCCAGGATCCTGTCCCTGTTGTCACTCTGTCCTCTCTCCTGCCACTCTCTAGCACTTGGCTTTCTCTTTCTTTCTTTCTTTTTCTTTCTTTCTTTCTTTCTTTCTTTCTTTCTTTCTTTCTTTCTTTCTTCTTTCTTTCTTTCTTTCTTTCTTCTTTCTTCTTTCTTTCTTTCCTTTCCTTCTTTCTAAGATTTTATTTATTAATTTGAGAAAGACAGTGAGAGCATGAGATGGGGGGAGGGTCAGAGGGAGAAGCAGACTCCCCACTGAGCAGGGAGCCCAGCGTGGGACTCAATCCCAGGACTCTGGGTTCATGACCTGAGCTGAAGGCAGAGGCTCAACGCACTGAGCCACCCAGGTGCCCCAGCACTTGGCGTTCTTAGGGTTCCTCCAAAATAACAGGAGTACTTCTGCCAGGGCTTCGGCAGGTGTTGTTTCTCCCAGCCATCTGCTTGGCTCCTTCCCTCCCTTTCCTCAGATCTTTATGCAAATATGGTCTTCCTTGATCACCTTATTTAGAAACTGCAATCTCTCTCTCTCTGCTTTGCCTTGTCACTATCATACGTAGAACTCTACCAGTTTGCTGGAGCTGCCATAACAAAGGACCACAGACTGGGGGGCTTACCAACAGAAATTTATTTTCTCGCAGTCCTAGAGGCTGGAAGTAAGAGAGCAAGGTGTGTGCAGGATTGGTTTCTTCTGAGGTCTCTCTCCTTGGCTTTAGATGGCTGCTGTCTCCCTGTGTCTTCACTTGGTCTTCCCTCTGTGTCTGTGTCCTCATCTCCTCTTCTTATGAAGAGTCATGTTGGAGTCGGTTTCAACTCAATGCCCTCATTTTACCTTCAATACCTCTTTAAAGACCCATCTCCAAATACAGTCACGTTCTGGGGTATTGGGGGGCGGACTTTAACGTATAAATTTGGGTGGGGGGGACACAATTCAGCCCATAAAAATTCCCTAAGTATTTGTTTTTATCTGTTTCTTAGTAAGTTCCAAGATGGGAGGGGTTATTGTCTGTTTTATTTGTTGCCATGTACCCAGAACTCGGAAAAATGGCTGACCCATCATGGATGATTAATCAACACTTGAAATGAATAGGTAGTAAAGGAATAGACAAGAAAGCAAAAGGGATCTTTCAGTAGTTTGGATATGTCATGGCTGGGGGCAATGCACATTGCAAATTTAGAAAGCTGTCTTCAGTGAGGGTCAACTGGTCAGGAAGAGAGAGATCTTAGCTTCTTCTCTGATCTTAGCTGATTCTTAGCTGGGTAGTGCTGCATTTCTCCAACTGTGTCTTTGTTCCTGCCACCAACAGGTGTCCTCCCCAAGGGGCTAGGAAAGATTGTAGCTTTATCACTTGGCCATGTGAGCTTGGACCAGTTGCTTGCCTCTCTGAAAATCTGTTTCTTCATCTGCGAAATATGGTTAAGGATTCTTGCCTCACAGGAATATGAGATATCTGTGAAAATGTCTGACATTCACTGGTATTCACTGGTATTCACTCAAGCTAAAGCTTCTGACCCATGAAATTTCAAGTTCTACCCTTCTCAGAGCTCTACAGAGATAACACTCCAGCTCTTAACCCTGCTTCCCCATCCTTAAGGTCTGTTCTCTGCCTTCCAAATCCTTCCGTCTCAGCCCACTGACAGAAGAATTTGAAAAAGAAGCAATAGAAATGAGGGTGTGTGTGTGGTTTTTTTTCATGGTTAGTAAATAGATAAATTATTATATTAGGGAAACAGTAATTTAATGCCCTAAAATGAAACTCATTTTTATAATTACTTCGAAGAGAAAAATTGCATAAAATACCACTTTAGCAACCAATAAAATCTTGTACAACCTTTGCTTTTTAAAATAGTAAACAGCTCTACATTAAAGACAGAGTTTAACTGATTTGTGGCGTTAGACATATAAGTAGGATGGGTTTTCAAACAACACTGTTCATAAGTCATTTCTAGAAATGACTGCTTTAAGATAAAATATCTATTGTGCTCATCATTATGAATTCTTTATGTAGCATGAGTTTTAGTGCTGTGAAGAGGAAGGGCTGAAACAACATTTTTGGTTAAACTAAGCCTTTCAAATATTTTAAATATTTCAGTGAAATGATTCTTTTCCAAGCCAACTCTGGTTGTCCATTTTGCTTGAGAACAGACTTCAGATTCAAGCAAATTACTTCAGTTGAGCTTAAGGCATAATATGTATAGGATATCCTAAAATCTTAATGCAGTTTTAAGCTTTAATTACTGGAAAAGTGTATATGTTGCAAACAACAATAACAAATCATTTGAAAATGTTATTATTTCAATTATTTTACCCTTATGAATTTTGAATAATCCATGTTTTTTTTTAATTTTCTTTTTTGTTTTGGTCAATGTTTGCCATCTTCAGTTAGGGGGACAAAAATTAAAATTAGATGTGTATTATTCTAAAAACCAAAAAATGTCAGAACTGTACCCAAAAAGTTTAAAAATTAAACTTTCAAATGGTTTTTGGTAAGTTTGTAACATGTATACTTCTGCAAGTACTGATGTTTGAAACTGCCTTAAGACCTCTGGGGCACCCCTTGGAAAACACTCTGTACAGTAAGTGCTGTGAGGAATAAAAGTGAAAAAGATTTAATCAGAAGGGAAAATTTCCTCTCAAGAAAAAAAACCCCCTGTTCCTCAGCTCAGCTGCTGCAGGCAGGGGACCAAAGACCAATCATCTAGGAAACCATAAAGGCCTTTGAAGGGGTGAGGCAGGGTGTGTGTCGCGTGGGGAATTGGGATATGAGATTATATTACTGACATTTCCATCACTTAAATGACTCTGGATCCAGTTTTCTCTTGCTGATGAAGTTGTTTCTCCATCCATTTGTCAGAGGCTTTTAATGCTGCCCTTATCATTTATAAAAGCTGAAAGAATGGTTCACAAGAGGTGCTGCAGTATCTATCCGAGGGATCTTCTACAACCAATAACCTACTCTTGTGAGATAATCTACGTATTGGCTAAGCGGGTGAGCTATGAAGCCATAAGACTTGGGCTCAAATCCTGTCTCCACCTATGTCTGGGTATGTGACCATAAGCAAGTTACAAAACCTCTATAAGACTCAGTTTGCCCACTGGTACAAAGGGGATGATGAGGGACGCCTGGGTGGCTCAGTTGGTTAAGTGTCTGCCTTCAGCTCAGGTCATGATCCCAGGGTCCTGGGAGCCTGCTTCTCCCTCTCCCTCTGCCCCTCCCTGCTGCTTGTGTTCTCTCTCTCTCTCACTTTGCTCTCTCTCTCTCTATCAAATAGATAAATAAAATCTTTAAAAAAAAAGCAAGGGGTATGATGATTTTAATAATTCATACCCCAGAGGTCTCCTGTGTGGATCAAATGAAATAATGCATGTGAAGGGCTTCTGTGGCTCCTGGTCCATAGGAAGTGTCCAATACATGTTGCTGACTCTTAGTGTCACTCTGATTACAGTGGTCCAAACCCTGCCCCTGCTCCCATCATAAATGGAATCAGGTTTCTCCATTTGAGGTTGGCAAAAGGAGAAGACCGCTCCTTTGTTTTGCAAAATGCCTAATTGAAAGGCAAGGTTCTCAGTGTCAAGACGAAGGAAGCTAAAGGGCTGTACATAAAAAGTAAAGTATTTCTTCCCGAGGATGTATAGAGTTTTCCATGCAAAATAATTTGGGGTTCTCTTGGATAGACCTTAGAAAGGTTTGGAGAAGTGCAGGGAGGCTGGGAAGAGGAAAGATGCTATAAAGGACTCGTAGAGAGGGCTGGCCCAAGAAGCAAGGTGGGAATCTTCAGGAGAGAGAAGGCTGCTTCGCTCAGACTCCCTTTAACAGGCAAATGGACTTCATCTAACTTTGTGTTGTGCTCCTGATCGTAACCACTACACTGCAGGGCCTCCCTCTGCTGGAAATCTCTTTCTTCAGGTCTTCCCAGATGGGGTCCCACTTGAAATGAATCTTTACTTCCTATACTCTACTACTGCACTATATTTGCATCTCATGTAACAATTATTTAGTCATTCAGTGAACATGCATTGCATAATCTGTGTGCCAGGCTCTAGCCAGTTATTTAAGGCAGAGTGTTAAAATCTGAATGTATTTCTTTGTTTCCAATAACATGTCTTTCAATAGTATTGCCAGCCCCTGAAGGCAGAAGTCACCATTATTCACCATTGTATGACTTACATTGCCTAGTATAATGCATTGAACATAGTCAGTCCTCAACAGATGTTTGCTGAATTGAATGGAATTAAATAAGAGAGGTGAAATATTTAGATGAGTCTTGATTGATGATTTCAACTGGTAGAGATTCCAGGCAGAGATAATGGACTCCACAAAATCACTTAGGAAAATGCGTGGTATGTGCTAGCAATAGTGAGAAGTTCTTATTCTCTGTAGCTAAGGGAGTGGTGGAGGATGATGCAGAAAAGGGAGGATGATGCAGAAAAGGGAGGTTGAGGCCATGCTGGAGAGAGCCGTAAAGGCCAAAACAAATATTTTATACTTAATTTTTCAATCAATGGGGAGCCATCAATTGTTCTTCAGCAAACGTGAGGAATAACTAAACCCATGATTTAGGAAGCAGACTTTGGCCACGGTGTGTAAGAGTGTTAGGGCAGGTGAGCTAAAGAGAAGTAGGCCAAGAATCACACTAATTAGTTAGTCTAAGCAAAGATGTTAAAAACTTCGATTAGATTGTAGAGAGAAATGGAAATAGATACAAAGACAGAGGAGACTTTGGTAAAGTACAGGTCTTAGCACGAAAGTAGATGTGAAGGCTGGGAGGTGGGAGAGAGAAGGCAAAGACAAGGAGGAGTCAGGGATGGTTTGGGAATCCAGGCCTGTGGATGAGAAAAATGTGGTGCCATTAACAAAACCAGTGATTGCAAAGAGAGGCATTGGTTTATTTAGGAAAGAAATGGAGAAATGTAAGGGTTTCTTTGTTTATACATTTACTTAATTTATTTATGTATTTAAGGATGAAGGTCCTTGGATATTATAGGGATGGGGAAAACCAGAAAAGAGAGATTTTTGAGATGCAGGGGGAGAAAGAGTCATGATTTTAGAGGCAGGAGTGGTGAACTCAAGACCATAAAAGAAAGCATCAGCCTTGGCAAGGACAGGTGCTTCAAGGACTGAAACGAAGTAACAACGAAAGAAAAGGAGGCGAAGTCAGAGAACTACTCAGGCTCATGGAGAAGCTTACATTGCAGAACCGTGATCAGCAAGATGGTCTGACAAGGGTGAAGGGGCCAAGGTGGGGGGAGAGGATTTGAGGGAAAGAGAAGTGTAAGAAAAAAGCCCAATTGCCACCACAGAGCATGCTCACCGTAACTACTTAGTCATTGAGTGGATAGGAAAGTCAGGCAGAGAGAGCAGGTGAGGAAAGGTGAGGAGCCAATGACCTGATAAATCCCAAAATGGAAAAGCAACTCCTGAACAGAAGGGAATTGTGCTCCATCGTGCTCCCTCCACACCTCCCTGCATCTGAGCGGACTTCCTCCTCCCCGAGTACTTTCTTCTTCAATCTTGTCACCTTCAGACTTTAAACAACTTGAACCCCTCTGGGCCAGGAGAAAGTATGCTGTTGGAGCCAATTAGAATCCTAGGACTTCGGTAGTCGAAAGAACAACAAATGATCACTTAGTCCATCTTTATCATTTTGCACATCAGGAAGCTTAAACAAACCCAAACAGACATAGAGCAGGGCAGTATCTTGTCCAAATTTGCACAGCTGGCTAATGCCCGAACCAAGATCAGGAGTCACATTGCCTGTTGTAACTTTCTTGACACTACATTGCATTATATCAGAGTAAGCATTTTTTTTTTTATCTGTTCTAACCCCAAATTCTAATGTGTCTATGAAGAAATATTATACTTTCCCACCTTTCTGTAATTAGAGTAATTTATGAAAGATTATCCTCTCAAAAGGGGACTGGAGAAGGGGAGTTGATTTACTGAGTACATACTGAAGGATAAGCACTGTGCTAGGGATTTTACATATCTTAATCCATTTATTTCCTCATATCACCACTGTGAGCTAGTTATGTCTTACAAATGGAGAAGTTCAAAAAGATTAAGGTACTTTCTCATACCCACCCAATTAATAAATGGTATAACAGAGATTTGATCCCATATCTGGTGACTCCTCAGACTCATTGTTTTTCAATTAAACTATTAAATGTTAAATATAAAAATATAAATATATTTTATAAATATATATGATATCTAAAATTATATAATAATATATTTATAAATATATGAATATATAAATGAAATGTAAAACTATAAAACTTTCTTATCAACTCTCACATGAAGTGAAAAATTATTTAGGGCCCTGGGTGGAAAACTTATGGCAAAATGAAAATATTTTAGGCGTGGACTCTTAAAGTGCATGGATGATGGGCAATTCAAGGTGAGCCCCATTTTTCCCAGTGCCCATGTTCTCTCCTTCAGGGAAATGAACTAATTTAATCACCTCACTATTCTTGGGAGTGAGACCAAGGTGTCAGACCTTCAAAGGATTGTCTCTTATTTTTTCAAATCATCCCTCTCTTATCATTCAAGAGAGAAGGAAGCTTCTGGAACTGTGCCTGCTTTGCGAGTCTATTCCCATTTGATCTTATCCCAGAGTGCCTTCTTTGTAGAATGTCACCATGGAGACTTGATCAAACTTCATGCTCATGCACTTAATCTTGCAATCTGTTGCTGAATGGCTTATATTCCCTCTTAGGCCAAAGAACGGCAAGCTCATAAATGAATTTTTGAAGGAAACAGAGCTGCGGACAAAATGTTTAACCCAAGTGTGGGACGTGGCACTTTGGTAATATACAAGATTAAATCTACTGTTGCATCACACAATGCAGGATGTTTAAATTAAGGCTTGGAAAAAGAAAATGTACAATCAGGTGTGTTAACTATTCTGCTGCTTGTCAAATTTTCCAAGTTTGTTTCACTCAACCAATATTTACTGAGTTAGTTAAATATCTTGACTCTTGGCTATGGAGATATAAAGAGGATTAAGATACAGACTTTGGCTCCAAAGAGCTCAAAATTTGTCTAGGGACATGGAGAGGTAAACGAACTATAGTATCATGTCATACATGTTGTAACAGAGCCATCTGGGAAAAAATGAGAGGCAGGAACAACTAAGTCTTTCCAAATGAGGGTAGAGAAGGTGAAGGGAGGACGTCACGGAAGGCTTCCTAGATGAAGTACCACTTGAAGTTGGTCTTAAAGGGTGGATTCACAGGAATTCCAAAGCAGAGGAGGGAAAATAAAAAGAAAACAAGACCTAACAAAGGTGTGGAAGAATCACAGGGACGAGGTAGTCAAGAAACACAGTGATCTAATGGGGTTACTATGTAGACCTTGGGGTCTGTAGGGCTTGGCAACAATGGGGATAGAAAGCTGAGCTGGGTATAGGAAGTAAAGGCTCTGTGTGTCATATTTGTGATGTTTACTCAACCTTGTGGCAGCGGCGAGGGTTGAATCATAAGCAGAGTTCGGAATGTGAAGTTTTTTTAGGACTTTGAACTTCAAATTGGGAATAATGAGGGTTCCTTGTTGGGCTTTTGGCAAGGGAATGACATGATCAGACTTGGGTTGTAAAAAGCTCATTTTCCTTAGGGTGAGAAGAAGAGATTTATTGCAGAACTGAGAGGTCCAGGCAAAACCAGAGGCAGGGATGTCAATCATGAGGTTTGTGTATAGGTAAGAGGCGGAAGGGATATATAGGAGGAGCAAGGGGAAAAAATTTGACATAGAATCAGATCAGAATTGATTGAGATAGAATTAGAAGGTCTCAGTAAAGTTTGAATAGCAGGGGTGAAGGATAGCTAAGATCTAGTCAATGGGAAGGTTTTTCAGAAGACACACATGACCATTCTGCTTGCCAGAAACAGGAGTCTGGTGCACGCTTAGGAGCACTGGAGGCTGGGAAAGGTAGTCTTTTATTCTGGGCAGCTGCATGAGAGTTGAAAGAGGTGGGCACCTGTAATGGGGGTACAATAGCAACCTTTACTACCCACACCCACTATACTATTTCCCCTCCCTGAGACTGTGAACTCAAAAACAGGATCACTTCTTATTATTGTTTGTGCAGTATCCGACACATAATAGATACTTGGTACATGTTGCACTGAAAGAATCTTGCTGTTGCTTAGACAAGTGTCATGCTCTTCTGCCCTCTGAGCTTGGCTTCAGCTGATTCTTTTACCTTCTGCGTGCTCATATCTATTCCTGTCAATTCCTGCCATTCCATCACAAGGATCAGCTCAGAATGTGGACAATGCTATTTTCGTTATAAAAACTGAGTACTCACATTGTTGAAAATTGAAAATTTATTAGAACTGTCCAAAGTGTGCAGGATAAATAAAAGTATAAGGCAAAACTGAAGGCAAGATGGTAACTTTGGTGATTTCTCCAGTGTCCAAATATGTAATAAGGATAACTAAATCCTTATTACATAAGACAAAGAAAGACAAAGAAATGGACAAACTGGAAGACTGAATAAGCAGATTGTCTGGAAATACATTAGGGAGAGAAAGGAATCAACGATGATTTTGAAACTAGAAGACTAGGAGAAATGTATAGCACTGGCAGAAATTTTAAAAAAGCCCAAAGCTGGAATGTGTGTAAGGAGATGGGGGCTGGAGAGTGATATAATGGCAAAGATATGATAAAGCTAATCCTCATGGATTATTGGATTTCCCTCCTTTCCTAGAAAATAAACATGTCTAAGTGACCATATTGAAAATGTGGCAATGAGTTAATCTCTAGTTGGAGAATTTTTACAGTGAAATAAAAGCATTTATATATTTTAATTCAAAGTAATAAAGTTTTACACCCTGATAGATTCAAATTATTCATAATCCATTTATGACTCGTATAGAGGGACATTTGCTTAAGTGTTAGTGGTAAACAGGATTGAGGGAATTTTTCATCCCACAAAATGGATATTCAGTTTCAACTTGATGTGATCAATACTACGTCAGGAAATGATAAAATTCCCAAGTGGTGAAAGCACAATTCAAACTTCTTTTGGGTATTAGGAAGAGAGATAGTTAAGAAAGGACTCCTCATGCCTGCATAGTAACCCAAATTCTAAACTTGAAATTTGCTAACTTCATGGAGCACATCAATCAGATCCAACTTCGAGTAGGTTTGGTTGTAAGGAGTTAAATGCACAGCTAACAGACCACTGTTTTCACCCTCCACCCCCCCCTTTTTTTTACACCTATGTAAGTTCTTTTTAAAAAACATGATGATATTGACCAGTCATTTGAATTTTTAAAGAAATAATTGAAACTGTTATATATGGAGACCCAATAGGTAACCCTCACTCTTTTGAAATCCTGGAAGTAGCTAGAGATATTCAAATCCAAACATTACGGTCTCCCCAAAGCCACATATTTAGAGATAATATTTTTTAGAACTTCTTTGGATTTCACCAGAGGTTATATATTATGGCTTTTCCTGCCTCCAATATTTATGGATAATCCTTTTCTTTACTAATAGATGTTTGAAATAAGAGATTGGAAGGAATCTTCATATTTTTTTATCATCTTCGAGGTATGCACAGAACAAAGGCCAAAGCACAATATATTCATCAGAAAATGAAGAGTTCACGCTGGTATTTTATAGAAGGTTATCTTCAGGAGTACTGGAGTAGTGAGTCTTGAAGCTGGTAATTGAGAAAGTGTGTTTATATGGAAATAGAAGGGTCCTGGGAAGTTAGACTAAGCCCAGTATCACCCGGGCTCACAAATGACTGATGGGCTGACATGGTGAAAGTGGTAATTTCAATATAGCATACTGTGAACTGTCAGTAGCTAGATGATGGACACCACTGTCCCAGACATGGTGGTCATGGTCAGGGGACTGACTCCCTGCAGGTGAAACAAGGAAAGGGATGCCAGGTCCTACCTCACATTCAGAAAAGTAAGAGATGTCAACCAGCCAAGATAATGTTCTGGTTGTTCTTACTTCTGAAGCAGCGTGCTAACTTCCTTTCTACCCACCTACAACCCACAAAGACATTTGAAACTCAACTCAAAAATTTTAACGCTTTTTGGGGGAAAGAATTTTTTTTTTTTTTTAATCTCTGTGATAATCGGATTCAAAACACTGGATCCTTAATTAGGAAGATGCACCTGCCTACACATTTCAAGGATTTCCAAGGCCTCTCAAAGACCACCCACGGACCCAACTCCACGGACTCTGAGTTTGGAACTCTTACTCTGGACTTCCTTAACTGCATTCATTAGCCTAGAAGTTTTCAAACTTTGCTCCATGTTAAAAATCACCCGGACAACCTTTAAAACCCCAATACTCGGGCCACACTCCATTTTCGATTAAATCAGAATCTCTGGGGTGGGACCATTCATACATGCATATGTTTTCAACTCTCTAGGTTTGAGAACCAAGTCACCGGTATATTTTTGGCACGCAGTTGATCTAAGTGTTCCATGGTCATCGGCTGTTTTTAATCACTGCCGTCAAAAACAGCAGAACGGCGCCTGTCGCAGAAATAATTTACTTAGAATCATCTTAGAAAAAAGTAAGTAAATTTGGGTCAGGGGTGTGCATACCTCCGCAGCGGTTCCTCTGGGTCAATAAGCTGCTGCAATTTCTTCAGCCAACGCCAAGGGGCACCCTCTCCCTCCTCGCTCTACTTGGAACGCCTTCCCAGTTCCGATCGCACAAAGAGCCCGGCCTCCTCCCGGGTGACATCACAAAAGGCCGATTCCCCCGCCCCTTCGGCGCCACCACGTGTGTCCCCGCGCCCCGCGGCCACCCGACTCAGTCCCTCGCCGGCCGGTCTGGGCAGCGGTGGAGGGTGGTTGGCAGTGGCTGGAGGCTTCGCTATGGGAAGTTGTTCCTTTGCTCTCTCGCGCCCAGCCCTCCTCCCTGGTTCTCCGCAGCCGCTGTCGGAGGAGAGCACAGGGAGGCGCGGGCTGCAGCGGCCGCTGCTTCTCCCCGCCCGGGCGGCCGCGCCGCTGGGCAGGTGCTGAGCGCCCCCGGAGCCTCCCTCGCCGCCTCCCTCCTTGCCCGGCTGCCCGGCTGCCGCAGTGCACATGGGGTGTTGGAGGTAGATGGGCTCCCGGCCCGGGAGGCGGCGGTGGATGCGGCGCTGGGCAGAAGCAGCCGCCGACTCCAGCTGCCGGGGGGCCACGCGCCCCGGGCGCCCCTGCGAGCCCCGGGCTCAGCCATGGGGACCTCCGCGAGCAGCAGCACCGCCCTCGCCTCCTGCAGCCGCGTCGCCGGAGCTACGATGATCGCGGGCTCCCTTCTCCTGGTGAGCGCGCTGGGGGACCCGGGGCGGCGGCCGCGCCAGAGCCGAAGGCGCCGCTCTTCGGGAGCGGGGCTGGTCCCCGGGCGGGGGCTGCGGGGAGGCGAGGGGTCGACCCGGCTGGGTGGGGAGGGAGGGGGGCTTGCAAGCAGGGGAAGGTACCGGGTCGTTTGGGGGAGCCACCAGGCTCAGCCGGGACTCTGGAACGAAGGCGAACTGTTTTCCTCGCAGTCTGGCTGCGCTGGAGGAGGCGCTAGAGGTGGCCACCCGGCTTCCTGCGCATTTCAGGGCTTTCCCCCCTACTCGGACCCCTGGTGCCCCGAGCCCTCTCCGCACACGCCCCCGCTCCCCCACCCCCCAGCCACCGGCTGCTGCCCACTCCGCGTGGTGTGGGGCCGGAGCTGCGGTGCCGGGCGGCGAGGGCTGGCGGCGGCGGCCGCTTTGTTGCAGCTGCAGTGTCATGTCGGGATGCTACCGCAGTGGGAGAGTGGTACCGGTGCGCGCCGGCCGCTGGAGACCCGGGTGCGTCCGCGCGGTGCATTCCCGAGCGGGGCGCAAAGCTCCTCCCCCACCTCGCCTCCTTGGCTCGGGTGGGTCCCAGTTTCTGCACGCCAAAAAAAAGAACCCTTAGTTAGACCCACTCTCAGGCGCCTCCAAAGCGCCGGCTCCCAGCCAGCCAGCACGCTGGCACTTGAGTGGGGGGAGGGGGAGAGGGATCTACATAAAGGAAGATGAATTTCTCCAGTCTTTCCTATCTCTCGTTTACCTGTGGCCAGGCAGGTGACCCTGCAAAGTGGAGCAGGTTCCTTCTTCAGCACCCAAGCTGCATTCAGCTCCAAGGCGTGTCCTATACCTCTCCCCCCACTCCGCCCCTTACCTGGTCAAAGCCTGAAACCACCCTTGACCCAAAACTGATCCCCAACTTCCCACAGATCACTTCCCCTTTCCAAAAGTTAAAGGGGAGGGGCCGAGTTACGTGGAAGAAAATTTATTTGAGCTCAAACCCTTGAGCCACCATAAGCTTCCCATGACTATCTTTTTGTCTCTTCAGGGAGGACAGAGATTCTTAGCTGAAACCCAAACAAAAACAAAAGACAAGAGCCTATTTTCACGGCAGGGCTGTGTAAGGGAAAGGCAGGCTTGCTGTCTCCTTCCCAAAAAGGGCTTAATGCCTGGTCAGCCAAGATCTCTTAGATCCCAGGGCATTGCAGTTGCTATGGCCTGGGAATTCATCCTACAGACGCTCTGGTTCCCTGTGTGAGTGTGTTTTAAGGGGGAAAGAGAGACTAAAGAAAACTTTGGTGCTGTTAGCATTTATAATGAGGCAAGTCCCAGTCTCCTTTCAGAGAGTCTTTTCTGTCCATTTATAGTAATGGCAAAATCATGATCTATATCCTCCAAACAAGTGTGGGGGCTGCTGAGCAGTAAGGAGGGGGTCTCTTCCAGTAGTGAACCTGGATTGACAGTGTTGGTGTGTAGAGAAACCCATTTCAGTCCCTGGAACACTGACTCTAACATCAGTGGAGTTAAATCAATCCTTGCGTTTCCTCCTTCCATCTACTACTCTACCCCCCCCCCCCACCCCATGCCTGTCCCCTCCCTCCAACATATCTGATTATTACATGCCCCACAGAGTCCACTCCTAGATTAAATCTTAAGTCGGTGTGATATTTCATTCATTTTACAATTGAACATGAGATAGGTGTTTCAAAGTAAGGTCTCCTTGTAATGAAAGTGTAGGTTGCTTTAACCAACTGAGAAAGAGCCCAGTTCCTTTTTTTAAATCATTAAGCTCAGTTTATCTAAAAATTGTGCACTAGATTTGCAACTAAAGACCTGAGAATTTAAGTTTGGCTGTCTTTTAAAAAAATGAAATTTGTAATGGAGCTTAGAAGCAATCTCATGTTGTTAACTAAATAAGAGTCCTTCTTTTCCTGGTAACTAATAGAAAGGCTCTATTTCAGTCCATGGAATGACTTGGGGTTGACCCTGTTGCCCTGAAGGGTGACGGAGAGGGTGTACCAGGGATCACCAGGGATTTTGCTGTAACCCCGAACCAGGGTGGGGAGACAATGTCTTTTCTTTTTTTCTATCCCCAGTTGAAAGCTCCAGTCCTCAGGATAGACATTGCTCATGTATAAAATGATGCTCTCATGATATTAGTATAAGGATTATTTATCCCATTGGGATTCTTAGCCATGTGAAAATGACAGACACCAGGCACTGGAGCCCAGCTAAGCATGGCAGGTGCTCAGAACACTACGGGTGGGGCGGGTGGGGGGTGGGAAGTGGGGAAGTTAGTGCCCCACCCATATATTACAGTTAGATTAAAAAAGAATAAATTCATTAAAATGTCCTGTTTATTATGGCTCTCAGTTACTCTCATTTTTCTAGTATCTTCCTTTTTGTGACAATATTTGTTATTGTCATCATTTTTGGCACTTTTTTTCCTTATGATGACCGACTTTCATATGGCTTTAATAAGCTTAAAAAATACGATACCTAACATATAATGTCATATATATTTATATATATATATAAATTATTATGTGTCAGATGCTTTATATACAGTATCTCATTTACTCCCAACAACTCTGTGAAGCAGGAAGGTGTTATCTCCATTTTACAGATGAGAAGATGTAGGCTGGGCAAACTTCATTGGTTCATCCCCGGACACACAGCTCGCCACTGATGGTGCTCGGGCCAGGAGCTGGGAGCGCCTGACTCCTCAGCTCATGCCCTTGCTCCCTCCTGTGCCACATTACCTATTTCACAACTCCAAATTGCTAGACTATGAAATGTAGCAACAGTGAAGGCTCACTGGAGCAAAGTTGAGACTGGTGGTTTGGTTTGTTGCAGAATATTAGAATTACATGCGTGCCTTTGGAAGAAAGTGTTCTTGCTCCTTGTACTTCTGTTTCTGATGAGTTGGGGTGTCTGCATGATACTGGGAAGTAAACCACAAACGGAAAGATAAAATGTTATGTGTTCCAGGCCAAAAGTCTGGAGGGAAGATAAGGGAAGCCTTTAAGTTTGTGCCAGTGTTAAGAAATGCCCTAGAAGGGCTTGTCCAGCACGACAGGACACTCTCAGAGATGTCTTTTGCCCTCAGGGAGCTTGCTTTGCCTGGACCCATAGAGTGGTGGCAATGAGGCAGTCAGAAGAGAAGGGAACCATGATGGATAAGGTTCCATGTTCGCAAACCTACACCGAGCACCCGCTCTGAGAGGGGCACTGTACTAGGCAGTGGGAACCCAGGGATGAATTAGGATTTCGATCTTGCCCCACAGGCACAGTTTTGATGGTACGTAAAACGTACTTGGCTATCAGTAGTGACGGTTGGGTTTCATGAGCAGACATGGAATCAGTGGATGAATGTATTCAAAGTAATACACAAAATGTGGTTGATGTTAAAATCTTTAAAGTACTTAAGGTAACTTTGGGCTAGTATAGTCAGTTTGAAAGCCAGCAGAAGAAAAACCTTCCCGAGTCTCAGAATAACATGCATTAGCATTGGTGGGGAAAGCCACTTATACTCAGAATCGGGAGGGCAGACGTGTCCTGGAATGCAGGATTTCTGACTTATCGCATGAATCTCCGATCCCTGTTGTCAAGTGTATAGTAGAGGATCAAGCTTTCTCCATCTGAACTGTTTCTAAAGGCATATGGCTGAAT
Source organism: Phoca vitulina (assembly GCF_004348235.1). Classification (NCBI taxonomy): domain Eukaryota; kingdom Metazoa; phylum Chordata; class Mammalia; order Carnivora; family Phocidae; genus Phoca; species Phoca vitulina. The sequence continues at coordinate 36,172,441 of NW_022589714.1, forward strand.
CCGCCTTTAGGTTCAGCCCAAAACAAACAGACAGACAGACCTCCAGTATAAATAAAATACACAAGCAAACCACATCAGCAAGAAAAAAAAAAAATTCCTTGTAATGGAATGTATACTATACTACCTTACATTGAGGAAAAAACCCGAGACTAAATAGACGTAGATCCACCAACCAGCTAAACGACATATTTTAGTGTGGCTACATTTGCACAAAGGCTACCAAGCTGGATGTGGTTCCAACAGTTAATGCCCCATTTTCCAGGACAGGTTGCAGAAGGCGCCTTCTCCAGGTGCGCCTGATTGGATAGAGGCGAGGAGGCGTGGCCTAAGTAACAGGTGGTCTGTGTATTCTGTCCATTCATAGATCAGAATGTGGAGACATCATGGGGCGCCTGGGTGGCTCAGATGGTTAAGCGTCTGCCTTCGGCTCAGGTCATGATCCCAGGGTTCTGGGATCGAGTCCCGCATCGGGCTCCCTGCTAGGCGGGGAGCCTGCTTCTTCCTCTGCCTCTGCCTCTGCCTCTCTCTCTCTCTCTCTCTGACTTTCATGAATAAATAAATAAAACATTTAAAAAAAAAAATTAAAAAAAAAAAAAAAAAAGAATGTGGAGACATCACACTTGAACTGCACCTTTGACTCCATCTGTGAAGATGAGGGGTAAAACTTCTTTGGTGACTCCGTAGACAAGCTGCAAATTGGTTTAGTACTCCGCCGGCCGTTTATAAAGCATACTTGGCTTAAGGAAACTTGATTGGTTGATTGACGGATTGGTGCTGGGAAATGGTCAGATGCATCGCCGGCTATTCAGGAGCCAGTATGAACCGAGTGACTTTTTACTGCATAAGCGACAGTGTCTCTTTTCCAGTAAGCGCTAAACGCTGTTGGCCTTCTTCCCCCAAACAGGCCTGGCAAATTCTGGGGAGGTCGGGTCACCGGCGACTTCCTGGAAAACTCGGATGCTTGCTCTTCTGTGACAGGAGGAGCCCAGGGTATGTCATCGCCTTTGGGCATGTGCCCGATGACCGTTTGAAGCTGATTCGGTCTGGACCATCAGGCGCAGATACGTGTATTCGTTGGAATGAAAACAGAAGCCTTAATAGGAGTCAGCTTGTTCCCCTAAATTGAATCCCAGTTTAGCGTGAGGACACTGGGCTTTGTTGATGTTGGGATAGTGGCTATTGAGCTTTGATTTTTCTTTTTTAAGGAATGGGGGTGGGCAAATCATGAATAAATACGGGCCTTGTCCCAGTGTTTGTATTTGTCAAATACCAAAAAATAAACAAGAATCCTAAATTGGCTTGTATGCTGCCATCTGGCTTTCCTACCAGCTCCCATTTCCAGCCCTAGTCCAGGGGCCGGGCAGAGGTTATAACCAGGGAGGCACCTGGCAGATGTCAGGGAGTGTGTGCTCACCTCGGCTGCAGAGAGGTGGGGTGCGGTGATATTCAGGCTGTTGATTCAAAGCTTATATTGAGGCTGTTGACCTCATTCTTCTCGAGAGGTGGAAAGTCCGCCAGGAATGGTTCATTCTTCCTGGATTCTGGCTATCTGGATTTTTTTTCCCCACAGATGTCAGCACATGGCCTTGTAGAGACAGATGCTTGCAGTGGTGGGAAAGTTTGCTCAGAGGGACCTCAGGTGGGGTGGGGCTGGGCCTGGTGAGGCGAGGAGTCAGGGTACTGAGCTACCTGTAGCCGCATCTCCTCTTTAGAAGATTGCAAAATTATGCCTAAGGCTTTGTTCTAAAGAACAAAACCAAAACAACAAAAAAGGAGAGGGGGCTCCGTAAGCGAAGTCCTAGCAAAGGCTCATTCTCTGATCTTTACACAATTTTCCCGTTGCTCTTCTGCCACCAGAAGGGCTTGGTGGATCAGCTGCTTGGAGCTGTATGCAGGTCTGTTTTGGGAGAAGAAACATGAGTTTAATGGATTTAGGAGGGAGGAGAGGAGTGAGTCCGTGTGTCCTGGCATCACATGAGAGCCGCTGTGGATTCAAGAGGGCTTCAGCACTGAGAGCCCAGAGGGGAGGAATATTAATGGCTGTTAATATTAATCATTTATATTGAATTACTAAGCTCCTGTTTACTGAGTACTTACCACTGACATTGTGTTGAATGCCTTCTACAAAAGATCTCAGTAAATCTTTCAAGTCCGTGGTGTAGTAGCCTTCGCCCCATTTTATAGATGAGGGTTTGAGGTGTAAGAGAAGTTATGGTCGAGCATTTGGCAGCTTCCAGAGAGAGGATTCATTCACACATCTAGGTCCGAGTGGCTTGATACACACTGCTTTTTTTCTGCCAAGTTGGGGTAGGGGACAGATAACCTCAATTTACTGGAATTTTGTTTCTCTTTATTTATTTATTTTTTAAGATTTTATTTGTGTATTTGAGAGAGAGTGAGAGAGAGAGAGCGAGGACAAGCGGGGGGAGGAGCAGAGGGAGAGGGAGAAGCAGACGCAGGGAGCCCGATGCGGGGCTCCATCCCCGGGGCTCAGGGATCATGACCTGAGCCCAAGGCAGGTGCTTAACTGACTGAGCCACCCAGGCGCCCCTGGAATTTTGTTTCTTGTTAAGGGAATGGTTCTACCTGAGAGCTGAACATTCCCTTTTTCCCTGGGAAGCAGGTCGGCTCCACGATGGCGCTTGGAAGTTTAGCCAGAGGAGCCGATTATAAAGTGAGAGCAACCTGTGTGTGTGGATTGAAAGCCGAGGGTGTGGAGGCCCCGGCAAGCACTTTCCTATGGTGTGCCTCTGACGGGCGATGGTGCCATGGTTAAGATGGAAAGATACTCTTGCAAATTGAAATGTTAAAAATAGGGAATGGATGCTTGCTTTCCTGCTAGTCGGGTCATTCTGAAAAATATTTGCTTAGTGAGTAACAGTGTGACATGGGTTCTGCTTAGCAAGGAGTTTTCACTCACTTCTCCTGAGAACTTGAGGACCAGGGTCGGGTTTTCTTTGCTGCCAGCCTGATTATTTGTATAGGATTAGTGCAAAGGTTTGCCTCATCTGTTATTAGTCTTTACTTTGTTAACTTTTTGGGTCTCATAGAAACTGGTCTAACGTCCCGATTTGCATGGTCCCCTAAGTCATGTTTTTGTGTGTGGTTTATCCCACTCACTTTTTAACATTCTCGTAAGCAGGCTTTTAAACTTGCCTCTTCCTAGATTGCAGATGCTGAGTAGACTAAAGAAAGGCAAAGAGTGAGAAGAAATTTAATCACTGGTTCTGGGAAAGAGGATGGAATTCTGCTTTCCCAAAGAACTCATGAGACGAGACCATTATTTGACTTCATCCTAGGTATGGCCAGGTCGGCATAACCAGGATTAAGAGAAATGGGGGGCAGGGGATGGAGAAGATTCAAAGGCACATGGTGACAGGTTTCCAGAATAATTTAACTGGTTATTATTCACTCCTTGCTCTTCCTTTACTTCTGGGAGTCCATGGCCCCTCTCTCCTCTTTGGTTTGAATCTTCTGTATTTGGTCCAGGAAAAAATACCAAATTAGACAAGGTTTGAGTGTGCTTCATTCCTCATTTTGAATGCTAGGGCCAATGTTGTCATCCCCACTTCAGCTTCTTAAAGACAACGTACAATGTGCTATTCATCTTTGTGCTTTTGGCTTGATGCCCTGACACATAGTAGTTAAGCAATAAATGATTGTTGAATGAATTCCAGAAGGATTTGCTCTAAACTAACTTCATTCATTCTAGACAGGTTAAAGGGTAGTTGGATCTTGAGCTACATCTCAATACTTTGAGCTACAACTGAAGGGTATTTGAGTTATTAACAAAGAACATTTTAAACTCAGGCTAATTGCCAACTAGAAGAACCTAGTGGATATGAATTTCTCTTCCCAATTCATTTTTATTCTTTGACATTATACAAACATTTGTGTACAGTTAAAACTAATGTGTACATACTTGCTTGTATTCTGCTTTTCTTTATGTAGCTTTTTTATCTTACAGAGATATATTTACATTTTTCATTCAGTTTAACAAATATTTCTGGTGCATTGCTAAATTATATTGCAAAATGTCAGGCATTGCAAAATGTTGGACTTTGGGTATATGATAGTAAAAGGCCACTCGTGATCCTTCCCTTTTGGAGTTAATAGTTTATCGAGGATGAGAGAAAAGGTGATGTTCTGGAAGAGCCGAAGGAAGAGTATACCAGTGAGAAGGGACAGCATGTACAGTGGGCCAGAGGTAGGAAAGAGCCTATGTGCTCAGAGAGTAGAAGGAAGGCCATTGCGGTTGGTGCTCAGGGAACAGGGGCAAAGGGAGTGTGTGTGGATTGAGGTTGCGAAGCCAGGCAGGGGCCAGATAAGACAAGCCCTTCAAAGGTCTGAACACGTCAGGATGTTGCTGGCCATGCAGTTGTAGGCAAGGTTATAATATGGTTTTATTTTTATTTTTATTCTTTTTAAAGATTTTATTTATTTATTTGACACACAGAGAGAGCAGCAGGGGGACAGTCAGGCAGAGGGAGAAGCAGGTTCCCCGCGGAGCATGGAGCCCGATGCGGGACTCAATCCCACGACCCTGGGATCATGACCTGAGCCGAAGGCAGACGCTTAATGATGGAGCCACCTAGGCGCCCCTATAATATGGTTTTAATGAGATTTTTTTTTTTAAGATCACTCTGGCAGTTCTGTGGAGAATGGATTGGAAAGAGGAAGTGGAGATGCAGGAGGCCAGTTGGATTCTTTTGTAGTTAGCTCAGGGTGGGGTGGGGGAGATGATGGTTCTGTGGGGGGGGGGGGTGGCTGGGAAGACAGGGATGACTAGATAGATTTTAAAGATTTTGAAGGTCTACTGCCGGTGAGACGTGAGAGGGCAGAAGTCGAAGGAAAGCATGACCGCTTTCACTCGGTCATCAAGGCTGACTCCCTGGTTCCTGAGCTGAGTCTTTGGTGGTCTCATTACTTTGAAGGGCAAAGCTGGGGGAAGGGTGGACGGGCTTGGGGACCCCAAAATTTGGGTGCGTGTTAGTAAGTTTGAGGTGCCTGTGATTCCTGCAGTTCAAGCTTCGGGCCTGCCATGCCCCCGTCTTCCCCGGGGTGGCCGTGGGTGCAGCCATCCTGCTGTTGTCGGTCCCTTGGGTTGTTGTCATTGTTCTGCAAGCCGGCAGCACTGATGAAGTTGTCTCTGTACAGATCAATTGCTCTTTTTCCTTTTGGGTTGTTCCCAGAAGTGAGGTATATTTGGGGTATATTGCCCAAAGTGGATTGCTGGGTCACAGGAAATGAATGAATGGTTTTATGGGTGTAGCAGCACATTGCCAGCTTGTCTTTAGAAAGACTGAATTAATTTAGAGTGCCACCAGGAACTATAAATGTGCCTTCTACCCCACAAGGCTGCCAACACTGGAGTTTATCATTTTCATTTATTTGTGCTGCTTTAATATAGATAGGTAAGGGTCCTTGGTTGTGCACACGTACGTTTCAGGAGTTGCTAGGGATGTCATAAGTTTATCCATGTGATAATTACCTTTGTAATTACTCATGTTGTCCTCTGGCTCAACTATCGAGTGGAATTTATGTTAACCTCATTTACATAAATTCTTTACATTTTTGGTGATAAGCTTTTATTAGCTGTGTAGGACACACATTTTTTTTTTAAAGTTGGTTCCACGCCCAGCGTGGAGCCCAACATGGAGCTTAAACTCAACGACCCTGAGATCGAGACCTGAGCTGAAATCAAGAGTCGGACACTTAACCGACCCAGGCGCCCCTGGCATACATTTTTATACTCTACTTTTAATATCACATTTAATATCAAAAATTTAGGTTAACATTCTTAAACCTCTTCTTTTTTGTGTCTGAGAGTATCCTCTGTTGCCATCGGTTCTGTTTTATAATCAGAAATTGATCTCTTTACCGATGGCCTAATTCCTGTTACTTGGAATTTTTTATCTGATCTTTTTAATGTTGGGTTTGTTGACTTTTCTGGACATCAGCATCATGTTGGTGGTGGAAAGTGCTTCCGCGGGTTCTGCAGGATGTTCATACATCTTGCATGAGTAAAGGATTGTATGGCCAAATACTTTTGGGAGATGCCGGATTCAACAAAGTCACTGTTTTCTGCAGCCCCCCTGCTGGGCCTCCTGGAGCCATCAGCAGGCTAATATTAATTGTGCCTCTTTGAGGGCTGCCATCAGGAGCATTTCCTCTACTTATAGGCCAGGGCTTGGTAAAGTTTATCTGTAAAGAGCTAGATAGTGGGGCGCCTGGGTGGCTCAGTCGTTAAGCGTTTGCCTTCAGCTCAGGTCATGATCCCAGAGTCCTGGGATCGAGCCCCGCATCAGGCTCCCTGCTCAACGGGAAGTCTGCTTCTCCCTCTTCCACTCCCCCTGCTTGTGTTCCCTCTCTCGCTGTGTCTCTCTCTGTCAAGTAAATAAAATCTTAAAAAAAAAAAAAGAGCTAGATAGTATTTTCATCTTTGTGGGCCTGATGACCTCTGTGGAAACTACTCAACTCCGCCTTTGTACTTTAAATGCAGCTCTGGGCGGGGTACCTAAAAGAAGGGGCGTGGCTGCGTTGCAGTAACACTGCATTTGTGGACACTGAAATCTGAATTTCAGATTCCCACGTGTCACCAAATTTTATTCTTCGTTTGGTTCCCACCCCCTGCTGCAACTTTTTTAAAATGTGAAAGTCGTTCTTCACTTGAGGGCTGTAAAAAAGCAGGCAACTGGCGGGAGTTTGTTCGCAGGTGTTTCATACCCGAGGTCCTCAGCATCCTGTGGCACTCGGTCAGGGAAACTCACTCCGGAACGTGCTTGCTGAGATTCTGCTCCATTTGTCTAAAGTGCACTTTATTAATAAGAAATCCTTTCTCCTCTCTGGTGCTTCCTCGTTTGCTACATGTTGTTTGTATGTTAAGCCTTTTTTGAAGATTTTATTTATTTATTTATTTGAGAGAGAGAGGGAGAGAGAGAGATGTGGCGGGCGGAGCACAAGCGGACTCCAGGCTGAGTGCAGAGCCAGGCGCAGGGCTTGATCCCATGACCCTGAGATCATGACCTGAGCCGAAATCAAGAGTCAGTCGGCTGACTGTGCCACCCAGGCGCCCTTGTTAAGTCTTTTTTGAAGTGTTGGTTGGCCCTTGTTTGTCTTTTAACTCATAACCATGCAGTCTGTATTTTGTTTGTATTTTTTGTTTTGTAGAAGGCTCCAAGTCTAGTAGGGGATGTTTCAGGATGACAGCTTTTTATTTTTATTTTTATTTATTTTTTTTTAAAGATTTTATTTATTTGACAGAGAGAGAGACAGCGAGAGCAGGAACACAAGCAGGGGGAGTGGGAGAAGCAGGCTTCCTGCTGAGCAGGGAGCCCGATATGGGACTCGATCCCAGGACCCTGGGATCATGACCTGAGCCAAAGGCAGACGCTTAACGACTGAGCCACCCAGGCGCCCAGGATGACAGCTTTTTAAAATCTGGAGTCTCCTGATACACTTCTCAGGAACTGGATATTTGCATTTTAATTGGGGTGTTTTAAAAGATTGTCTAATCCCCAGCGCCTGCGTGGCTCAGTGGGTTAAGGGTCTGCCTTCGCCCAGCTCATGATCTCCAGGTCCTGGGATGGAGACCGGAGTTGGGCTCCCTGTTCAGTAGGGAGTCTGCTTCTCCCTCACTCTCTCTCAAATAAAAAAACTAATCTTAAAAAAAAAGATTGCCTAATCCCAAGGGAATGAAGCTAAACTACAGTAATATGCTAAGCAGAAGGAGTGATCATTAAAATAACTAAACTATATGGGGGACTTGGGTCACGCATGTCCCACCTGCTTAATCTGTCTTAATAGTTCTGAAAACAATCTTAGGAGGGTAGGTATTACTATTATCTACACTGTAATGATGAGGAAACGGAGGACATGGGTTGGGTCACTAGCCAAGATCGCCCAGCTAGGACCTGGTAGAGCAGAGCCTGCTGAGCACACGCCAGGCTAAAATAGGTTTGGTTGATGCTTTCTTGGCGGAACTGCTGTGCTGGCTGGTGGTGTTAGTTTTGCCTTGGTTTATATGCAGATTCTATAAATTCTTAGTGAGCACAGAAGAGTATTTCCCCCTAAACCTTTATCACTGTCTAGTTTATAACGTGGTTTCTCCATGTAGGTGGGGGTCCTAGCTTACAGAAGTAGCTGTGGGCATGGACAGAAGGCGATGAAGTCCGAGGTCCGAGGACTCAGTGCCAAGTGTCACCAAATTTTATTCTTCGTTTGATTCCCACCCCCTGCTCCTCTGCATTGCAGGTTCCAGGGAAGACAGCATCCGGGTTAAGTTGTGCCTGTTTTTTTCCTTTTCCCAGTGTGCCCTGAGCTTGCCTCCTTCCCATCCTGGAGTCAGCACATTCTAGCCTTGGCGTTCTTTATATTCTCCGGCATTAACAGCAGTCCCTGCTTTTGCCTTAGCAACAGAAGCCTTTTTTAAGTCAGGGAAGATGATAGGAAATGCAAGAGCTGACCAAATTTATATAACATACGTAGGAACAGTTCCGTTGGAGTTTTCCTTTTTATACCCTTCTTTTTTTCCCTTGGAATCTGGAGAACTCCCAGCAGTCAGGGTCTTGTTATTGTAAATTTAATGTAATTCTCAGAATAAATGGTCAGAAGTTCTGGGGGTGCCTTGCCTGCCTGGCTTTTTTGCCTTTTGATCATCGGTTGGCATATTTTATGGTCACTGTCCTGGGACTAATTTGCTTGGCTTATCTTTGTTATAATATCACAGTAACTGAGATCCCTCTTAAAATATTAGTTTTATGCACCATTAAACATTTTCTATAGCAAAGTCACAGTCAGTCTTCCTGCTTGCCCATTATGAATAGACAAAAGTTTATCACTGCCTTGAGTTTACTCATTTTCCGTGAAAAATTATTGGAATTCGATACAGAACAAGAAGGGCACAAATGTGTTGTACTCATCAACTGCAGGGAGTTTTTTCCCCATTTGTTTGAAGGATGAGGTCATGGGATGAGAATCGTTACAGATAAATAGGCATCAGCAATCTGACATGTGTTAGCACATCTGGGTGCTTCTTGTCTTCAGTCCCATCCCAATGTCCTAGAGGAGAAATGACAACAGGACCGCTGTGACATGGGCCACCACGGTGCGTGTGGAAGACTTGGAGGCCTTTATAGTTGGTCATTTTAGAGCTACCTTTTCCTTCTTTTGAAATTTGCTTTGTCCTGGGGTTTACCTTTTGGTTACTCAACAAGTATTTATAACCCTCCTACATCCTATACAGTTTGGGATGGTACACTGATATTTGGTGGTTTATCTGTTACTGTTGGTGAAATCGGTGTCCTGGATAAATGAAATTTTCCAAATAACTAAAGTTTAAACCAGGACGGAACATAAATGACTTCTGAAGAATAATCTCATTATACTTCTCACAATTCCAAATATCAAGTTAGTGTCATTTTTAATAAAATGAAGGGGGATGTTTTATTTTATTTTTTTATTTTTTATTTTTTCATTTTAATGATTTCTCTTTTTTTTTAAGATTTTATTTATTTATTTGACAGAGAGAGACACAGCGAGAGAGGGAACACAAGCAGGAGGAGCGGGAGCGGGAGAAGCAAGCTTCCCACTGAGCAGGGATCCTGATGTGGGGCTCGATCCCAGGACCCTGGGATCATGGCCTGAGCCGAAGGCAGACAATTAACAACTGAGCCACCCAGGTGCCCCGAAGGGGGTTGTTTTAAATTCTTCATTACATGTGCTTGTCATCGTAAGCACCCTGCTGAGCATAATTCTTGTAAACCAGTTATGGTTCTGTTAAAACAGTGATGTGGCCTTAGGGTCTTTGGAGGGGAAACACATGTTTGGCCTTCTACTGAAGGGTGCCAGGCAGCTTTATCCCTTTAATTATTACGGCTACACTGTGGAGGCTTTTTGGTTTTTCTCACACTTGCTCTAATACTTGTGCTCCAGCAACCTCTTCTACCATCACCCTTTAATTTGTTGCTTCTGATTATTTATGGTCTGCAAATCCATTCATTCAGTCAACAGACACCTGTGAGGTATATCATGAGTCGGGTACTGGCCTTGGGGACTTGGATAGCATCAGTATGTAAAATAGACTCTCTCCTTTGCCCTCACGGAGCTTGCGGTCCAGATGGGAAGACACACCACACCAATAAATGTACAACTCTAAAATTATGGTAGTCATATAGGAAGACAAGGGAGGGGAGAATGTGAAACCTGTTTTGAGTTAGGAAGAGGAGGGCAGGGAGTATCTTTCCCTGGAAGAGTTTGCATTTCATCCTAAGTCCTTTGTGAAACCATTGAGTTTTAAGAGGGGATAAAAGGATCAGATTTGGTGTGTGAGTTGGAATGTGAATAAGGGAAGCCAGGAACTCAATACTCATTGCTAGACTCTAGAGGAGGTCTGAGGGTTCCTGTGAATGGGCTCCTGGTCCCGGCATTTTTTTGACATTTCTTTGGACTGCTCAGAGCAGGTATTGGCTGGCTTTTTTTCTGTAAAGGGCAAGATAGTAAATATTTTATATCTGTGGGCCATATGGTCTCTTTTGCAACTATCCAGCTCTGCTGTTATAGTGTGAAAGCTGCTATAGGCAATACCTAAATGAATGGCTGCATCCAATAAAACTTATTTACAAGAATAAGTGGCATGCGGGACTTCGTTTGCTGACCCCTGGCTCAGAGGCTGCTTTGTTTATGATTTCCATGGTCTTCATTATTGAGGTGGTTGAGCAAGGAAGGAAATGCAATCTACGCGGTTGTCCCTGGCCTTGAGCTGCTTATAATCATTATGGGAAGATAAATATATGCACCTACGAGGCCATCAACAAACATTACCAGCAAGATGTAATTAGGCACCGAAATGAAGAATAGAAACAGGAAATGTGATGAAGAGTTTGCTCATCTGCTTGGAATCTGGGTGTCTTAGGAGTAATTGTAAAGCCTTCATGGAGAAGGTGCAACTGGACCAATAGTCGCAGACACCTTGAAGGGTAGAGTTCAGTGTGACCTAGTCCAACATACTAATTTTACACGCAAGTAAGACAAGGTCCAACTGATCCTTTTTTTTTTTTTTTAGATTTTATTTATTTATTTGACAGAGAGAGACAGCGAGAGAGGGAACACAAGCAGGGGCAGTGGGAGAGGGAGAAGCAGGCTTCCCGCTGAGCAGGGAGCCCGATGCGGGGCTCGATCCCAGGACCCTGGGATCATGACCTGAGCCGAAGGCAGATGCTTAACGACTGAGCCACCCAGGTGCCCCCAGGGTCCAACTGATCTTAAGGCCGATCAAAACTGGACAAAAACACGTCTTTTGTTTTCTAAATCTTTGCCCAAGTATTCTTTCTTACTCAGGTCTGGTCCTCCCACAGGCTGAGAATACTTATATAGTAGATTCATATTAATAGGGAGGAGGGGTGTGAGTGAGAGCTTCCAAGTTATGGGTTATGTATTTGGGTTTTATATATATATATATATATATATATATATATATACACAAATGGGTTATATTTGTCCTTGAAGGAAGTGGTTCTCAAAAGACAGAGAACAGGCGGTGGGAAGCCTGCTTCTCCCTCTCCCACTCCCCCTGCTTGTGTTCCCTCTCTCTCTGTGTCTCCCTCTCTGTCAAATAAATAAACAAAATCTTAAAAAAAAAAAAAAAGACTGAGAGCAGGATGGTTGTGTCTGTCTTTTGGGGTGGGAACGACAGAAAAGGGAAACTGGGGTATGGAGTGGGAAGGCAAGGAAGGGAATGTGGAATGCAGAAGAATGCATGGATCCCCTGACATATGGATAAGGAGGCTACTCATGTCCTCAGTAGGAAAAAAATCTCTGCATTAAGACGTATCCATCCTATTGAAGAGAACTTGGGCCATTATAAGGAATAAAGTAGTCTATGTGTTTTGATAGGGAAAGATTTCAGTGATGGACAAAAGCAAATCACAGAACAGTTTGTATGGCCTGTCCCTTTTCGATATGTGAGGCAAAACAAACCCAAAAGCAACAGAAACAGCCAACTCGAAGTTCATGTGTATGTGTTACGTGTGAAAGCTCAGAAAAGGGTCTGGGAAGATACGCACCAAAATCACCTGTGAGTTTCTCTGAGGATAAGTGGGTTTTAAGTCTCTAAACATTTTACTCTATTTTGTAATTGTTGGAATTGTTATAAGAAGGTTGATTTTTTTGTTGTAAAACAATAAAAAGTAGCAGGTTGGGTAGGAGGCAGAGGGAGGGACTCTGACATTGGAACTAGGGGTTCTCCAAAGGAGTTCTCAGGATCAGGGAAGGTTAGAGCCAGAGGGGTCCTGCCTTAGTTCAGGGGGGCCAAAACTTGGCCAGGGCATCAGAATTACTTGGAAAGCTTAAAAACAAAATACATTCCTGGCTCTCTTGCAGACCCACAGTAGTCTCAGATGATGGGACTGGGGATATGGATTTTTTTTAAGAAGCTTCCCAGGTAACAGCTTTGATGCTGTGGCTGAAGCCTGGGACTTTGGGGTGAACCTCTGATTTAGTTTTTCTGCCTCTGTGCAAATGAGAGAATTAAAGATCTTGATCTGGTGGAACCAGCCTCAAGTGCTCTGCTTCCCTCTCTCTGTTTTCAGTGACTGTGTCTCCTGATTCAGGTGTCTTCCTAACATTCGCTTTTAGGTATCATCTAAACTTGTTTTCACATTTTGTAGGGAACATTTTTAAAAAAAGATTTTTATTTATTTGAGAGAGAGAGCAGGGGGAGGAGCAGAGGGAGAGGGACAAGCAGATTCTGTGCTGAGCGTGGAGCCCGACGTGGGGCTCGATCTCACGACTCTGAGATCATGACCTGAGCTGAAATCAAGAGTTGGACACTCAACCGACTGAGCCTGGGAACATTCTTAAATATTGTTTTTTGAACTTGATCCCCCCCCCCAACAGCCCATTGCTTCACCCCCAGAACTGTCTTTGGGGAGGATGTATACATCATTTTAATTTTCTTAGAAACCAGAGGCTTGCCACCAGGCTAGTAGGAAAAGTTCTAGTTTTAGACCAGGCTTCAGGCAATTAAAAGCCTTTAGGAAAATAGCTTCTCAAGTGCCACCCGTGTGTCTGTTAAGAGAAAGGGACGTTGCCACCTCTTCTCTTCAGGAGAGTTTCGGTGGTGATGAAGAGCCCAAGGAGCAGGTCCTCCAGCTTTGTAGCTCAGATGGGTTTTGCCATTAACTTTGGAATTGGAGTAGACCTTAGAGGTAGGTCCCTCAAGTGCAGTGATTTTCAAACTTGTTTTAGGAGTAATCCTTTCTTCAAATGAATTCTTACTTGCCCCCCTCACCCTCCCTTAGCAAATTGGTAAATTGGAGCTGCTGTGTTTGAGGCAGAAATGGGGAGTTCGGAGCCCTACCTCTTGACCCTGCCATGGGCCCACAAGTGCACCCTCTCGGCTCGAGGGGTAGCCTCGAGAACGGTGTTCTGTCCTGTGCTCTCTTGAGTCCAATTTGAAGATGATTGATTTTTTCCTCTTTCTCCTTCCATAGGTAATCATTCAGCAAATCTAGCTGCCCTGACCTCTCAAATCTGTTGCTGTCTTCTCTTTCCATGGCCACCCCCTTCATCCAAGCTGCCCCTGACTTTCACCTTCTAAGTGGCGTTTTCCATCCCCTCCCCTCCAACCACTTTCACCTTCTGCTCTGCTGCCAGTTAACTTTTTTATTCACAACTGTGTTTATATATCTTCTCCTCCACCCCCCTATATAAAGGAAGAGTGACTTTTGGATTTGGATTTCCAAAATTTTGGATTTGTGATTAGGATCAAAATGCGCAGCCTCTCCAAATTTAACTATGTGGTCACTGTGTTGCATTTGAGGGAGAGCCACATAAGCTTTTTAGTTCCTGAGCTGAGCTTCATTCTGCTTCAGATTTTTTCTGTGGGGCTCCCTCTGCCTAACCCGCCGTCCCTTCCCCCTGCCCAGAATTACATTCGCTTCTCTGTCCTTGAGAACGACTCTAAACACTTCTGTAACGTCCCTCAGCTGGGAAGCACCTGCTAACCTCCCCCTCACAGGAGGAACACTCTTGTGTTTCTCCCCATCAGTAATCTCAATTCTAATTCTGGCCAGATCTCCTGTTGCCTTCTCTGCTTTTAACTCGTTTGCACAAGTATAATCTGCCATGGAGGTTATTTATACATCTTTCAAATTCTAGAACCCCGTGGCCATCTAAAAGTGCTTTTGCACTTAGAAACTAGACGTAAAGGAACTCGGAGAAATACAGAGCAGAGGCGCTTTTGCGACCTCTTGGGTGGCTCCTTGGCGTCAAGCAGACGGGGAGGAGATTTGTCCTCAGAGACGTGCCGAATGGAACCTGGGCTCCAGGCGATGGGGGTGGCTTTCTGCCCTCCATCTAATACACTTGCCAGGCGCAGAAGAGGGTGGCTGGGCTCATTTTGCAAATAGAAGGACCAAGATAAGGGAAGAAAGCCAGAAAGTGAAAAGGTGAGATAGTGCAGAATTTACCATTATCAAGCAGGAGATTTCTTTTTCTTCGGTCCAAGATACCATTAAGTTTCTTACTGAGAAAAATCCACCGCTAGCCTTTTTTTGTGTGTCTCACATTAAGGAAAAGATGAATAGATTCTCACAAGCCAGAAATTTGTTTTTAGTATTGTTGTTTAACTGGAGGCAGCTCTAGGATAGGGTAAGGGACTTTAAGGGAGATACTTTTGATTCAGATCGTTGATTTGAGGTGGAGGGGAACTGAATCTTGGGTTAACTTTCAAGGTGCTAAGGAGACAGGAACTCTGATCAATTTTTGAAGAAATTCTTGTTTTATTCTCTTAGTTCCTGGTACTAATTTAGAAGGAACTTGCCCTGATGGGTAGCTGGTAGTATGGGATGGCCACTATTTTCTTTACACATAACCGTTCTCCATTTTCTGGAAGGCCGTGGAAACTTCATCCTTGGAACCTCTCAATCTTCATTCATGCAGAAAAGCTCTCTCTCCGTATTCATTCTTAAACATTTTCCCACTGCTCTCCAAAAGGACCTCAGGATTTACTACCACAAATATAATTTCCTTTCTCCCAAGTTTCCAGTCTGGAAGGTAGTATAAAATCCTGTCTAGCTGGGTGAGGTTTCTGTCCTATGAATTAAATTTACTTCTGTTGAGTCCCTGCTGGGCCCAGCTTTGTGCCTGGACTTCCTAGGTGTCTGCAGGTCCACGCTCCAGTGACCATGGCCTTTAGAGGCTGAGCGAACAGGATATACCTCGAAAAGCATCAACTCTGTTGTTTAAAGCAAATTAAGAATGCCAAGGGCCTGCCTCTGTTTTGCAAATAAAACAAAACCAAAACCAAAAGATGTTTGGCTTTTTGCATAGACAAAATCTTTGAAAAACCCCAGCATTATCAGTTAACTCCATGTGGGTAATCTGGTGCTCTAGCAGAAGCAGCTTGAACACATTCCATCCTATTTCTCAGCTATGTCCTGGTACTAAGAAATGGCAACTTAACATTTGTGTCATGGGAAGGAAGACAGGCTATTCAGCAAGTTATTTTCTTCTTGCATTAGGATTTTTCACTTCTACACAGCATTTAAAAAATTTTTTTTTAAATTTGAGAAAAAAATTTTTTTTTAAGTAAGCTCTACGTCCAACATGGGGCTTGAATCCATGACCCTGAGATCAAGGATCACATGCTCTACCAACTGATCCAGCCAGGCACCTCTATATAGCATTTTGAAAATGAACAACAAAGTGCTTACATGTTCATATTCTCAATTGATTTTTATAATCGATTTGAGCTTCATTTGATAGACAGAAAAAAAGGAAGTTGAGGCAAAGGTCATGAAACAAAACCAAAGCTTTGTAGCTAGTAGGCCAGGCCCCAGGATGGAATCGGAGTCTTTCTTTCTACTGTGTTGCTCTAGTAGTGTTAAGAGGATGCAGTACTGGTCAGATCTTTAATGGGAATGATGGTGGTGGTGTTGGGATTGTTCCATCTTTTCTTCTCCTCTGTTCCTGTGTAACCCCTTCTTGGTTTTTGTTCCTTTTCCCTCCCCTTTTATTTCTTTCAGCTCGGATTCCTTAGCACCACCACTGCTCAGCCAGAACCGAAGGCCCCAAATCTCGTTGGCAAATACCGCCATGTTGACCGTGCCACCGGCCAGGTGCTAACCTGTGACAAGTGTCCGGCAGGAACCTATGTGTCTGAGCACTGTACCAACACGAGCCTGCGTGTCTGTAGCAGTTGCCCTGTGGGGACCTTTACCAGGCATGAGAATGGCATAGAGAAATGCCATGACTGTAGTCAGCCATGCCCATGGCCAATGGTTGAGAAATTACCTTGTGCTGCCTTGACTGACCGAGAATGTGCTTGCCCACCTGGCATGTTCCAGTTTAATGGTACCTGCGCCCCCCATACGGTGTGTCCCGTGGGTTGGGGTGTGCGGAAGAAAGGGACAGAGACCGAGGATGTGCGGTGTAAGCAGTGTGCTCGCGGTACCTTCTCTGATGTGCCTTCTAGTGTGATGAAATGCAAAGCATACACAGACTGTCTGAGTCAGAACCTGGTGGTGATCAAGCCGGGGACCAAGGAAGCAGACAATGTCTGTGGCACACTTCCGTCCTCCAGCACGACCTCACCTGCCCCTGGCACAGCCATCTTTTCACACCCGGAGCACATGGAGTCCCATGAAGTCCCTTCCTCCACTTATGTTCCCAAAGGTAACTTAACCTCATGTGTTATTTATTTGAAAAAGTCTTTGAGCCCAGTGGAACTACCAAAAATGGGCTTGAACCAAGGATGTTTTCTCCATTTTGTATATTCCAAAGTCACCCCTTGAAGAAGGGGCCTCCATTTTTGTGGCTAGTTTAATCTATCTTCTCTGGATATATTAGAAACATTTAGACTCAGATTTTCCATTGGGGGGATCAAACATCTAAAAAACTAGGTCGCATCAAGCTTAAAAAGAAAGACTGAGAGAAATAAGGACGTGCATGGCCTTATATAAGTCACTTCTTCAGGCCTTGGTTTCAAATTTGTCAAATACATGAGTGATTTAGATGTTCAAAGTTCCTTCCATATTCAAAGCTTTCCAACACGGAATCAATCCTGGATAGACACAGCCAGAAGGAAAGAAGGAAGGAAAAGAGGAGAAAATACCATGATCGCCTAGAAGGGAGGGATAAATATTGGAACCAAGGTGGGGCAAAAAAGGGGAAAGAAAGTTAGAACCTTTGGGAAATGGACAAGTTTGTAGCCTGTTGAGGATAACTGGCATTCCCATCTGGAAAATAGTAAGTTTAACTTTTTCAAACGATTTTAATTTTATTCCCTTCATCAAGTATCCTAGTTGTCCTCAGGATTTGGGGCCTCAGGCAGAATACAAAATTTATTCTTTATTTTCAGATCCTTTTTGATTAATTTTCTTGAGGTGATAGCCAACTTGAGTTGTGCTTTCTAATATACTCTTCATGTGTGATTACACTGGACCTTCATGATAACTCTATAAGGAGGGCCTTATGACCACCATTTTGAAATGAAGAAACAGGCTCAGAGAGCTCCAATGGCCTGTCCAGGTTTTCTCAGGAACTGATGCAATCCAGGTCCTGTCTCTTGGGACTTGAAATCCCTGGCTCTCACACTCCTTAGTGAAGACTGCTGTGGAAGCTTCTTTGAAGGAAGTCCACTAAGCCGCCAGCCCAAAACTTATCTCTTAATAATAGATCCTGAGAAAGTCCTGCCTTGTTTTATTCACTGATTCGTCTCACCAAAGCTTTCACTGGTCAGATTTGGATTTGAGTTTGAGCTCTTCTCCCTATCTTAGTCGTATTCTCAATTTTACCATTGTATCTTGAAATGGCCAAAAGGTGGGAGAGGAGGGATAAAGGGATTAAATTTGAACTAGTTTTGTGAACAATCGACACAATTTTAAGAGTTGACTAGAACCCTGAACGTACTTGAGTGTGTTGTGTATGTGAAGCATGGGGGAACCTGCTGTGAAGCTCAGATGTTGGATCCGTGAGGATGCTGTTGGTTTTGCCATGAGGAAGTGAGTTTAGCTGTGAAGTTTAGTTTTTACTTTCCACATAAAGGTGCTGTTAAGAGTCTTTACAAAAGTGTGCAGTGTAATTTATTCTTAAGCTCCAAAGTCCATCTCTTCTTTTATTATCTGGCCTGGCTTGGAGATGAGCAGGAAGAGGAGGAATATGCAGATCCCCAAATATAGAAAAGCTCTCCCCCCTCCTTTTTTCTAGGCATGAACTCAACAGAATCCAACTCTTCTGCCTCTGTTAGACCAAAGGTACCGAGTGGCATCCAGGAAGGGACAGTCCCTGACAACACAAGCTCAGCGAGGGGTGAGGAAGGCATGAACAAGACCCTCCCAAGCCTCCAGGTAGTCAACCACCAGCAAGGCCCCCACCACAGACACATCCTGAAGCTGCTGCCATCCATGGAGGCCACTGGGGGTGAGAAATCCAGCACGCCCATCAAAGGCCTCAAGAGGGGTCACCCCCGACAGAACTTACACAAGCATTTTGACATCAATGAACATTTGCCCTGGATGATTGTGCTTTTCCTGCTGCTGGTGCTTGTGGTGATAGTGGTATGCAGTATCCGGAAAAGCTCAAGGACTCTGAAAAAGGGGCCCCGGCAGGATCCCAGCGCCATTGTGGAAAAGGCAGGGCTGAAGAAATCCATAACCCCAACCCAGAACCGGGAGAAGTGGATCTACTACTGCAATGGCCATGGTGAGCCTTCTTTTCTCCTTGCTCACATATCCCCCTGCCTTTCCTTTCTCAGTCCTCACTGCCTGAAAGAGGGGAAAATGTAAAGCTTCTAGAAGCTTGTGTCTACCAAGTGCCATTTGGTCTAGTTGTGTTATGAAAAATGAGGTGGTCAGCATTGGATCTAGTACGTTCAGAGAGAATCACCACTCTGCCCTTTTCTCCCCTGGCACATTTAAAGGAGAATGTTGACACACCAGAGACCTGAGAATGACCTTTAGGGACTTGTTCACCCATGTCATTTAACAAGCAAGGAGGTAGCATTCGGGGAGGTTTGGCTGTGTCCTTGACCCGGGCTGGTTGTTTGTGCAGGACAGACGGGACTGACTCTATGTCTCCTCTGACCATTGACTACTGAAAAATTAGAGGGCAAAAAAACCAACTTGTCTTAATTAAGTCTGCCTTTTTGAATCTGAACCTTGCTTATAGATTCCTATCACTTTCTCCCATGTGCTTTTCGGCTCCTTGTATTTTTAGGATCCCATTTCTATCAGGAGGATAGGAAGGTCTTTTAGATTTTAGGCACCCAAAGCTTAATATACCGGTTATCATCTGAGACTGGACCCTGTATCTTCTACCTAGCAGCCAGTGTGTGTTGATACAGGTTAGAATATTTCAGTTTTTCCTTTTCTGAAGACAAACAATAGCTTACAGAACTTGTCCCCGCAGTGAAATTTGGTCTGAAGACTGTAGTTTTTAGCTTGTGGCAGTAACTTCCCTTTCTTTAAATCCTCAATGAGATATCAGCCCAAAGTTTTGATAATCTCCTTCAGGTGTCTCCTTTTTAAAGATAAAGGCATAAGCCTAATTTTCTAAAAAAGTCATTTGACCTTTTTTTGCATTGAGTCTTAAAAATGTTTATACCCTTTGCCCCAATAACTTAATTTTTGCGAATCTGTCATAAAGGTATAAACCAGGAATACTTTTTTTAAAAAAGATTTAAGCACAAAGGTCTTAAACTTTTAACTCAGCATTATGTGTAATAAATAAGAATTGGAAATAATTAAAGGTCTAGTTTTAGGGAAATGAAAAAGTAAATTATGGCATATCCATATAGTGGAATACTGTGTTGACATTGAAGATTTAATGGAGTTTTTTTTTTTCCTTTTTACCCATGACATAGGAAAATATTAATACTAGGTTAAAGGAAAAACAACAAAACCAAACCAGGCTACACACTTTATACAATATAATCCCAATTCTCAAAACTTTGGGAAAAGACTGAAGAGAAGTATGCCAAAATAAAAATAATGTTTCTTCCAGTTTGGCGGGATGTGGTGGAATTTATGTATGTTTCTTTTTCTTCTTTATTAATTTTCTGTTCTTTTCCCCAAATTTTCTATAGTAAGCACACGCAATTTTTATAATCAGATATTTAGAGAAAGTAAAAACAAAACAAAACAAAAAAAACCAAAACACCTCATTTTGCTTCCTTTTGCTAGTCTGTATGAACGACCAAACCAAGTGAAAATCAGACTGAAGCCAACATCCTACCTGGGATAGAGCCTGTATAGACTTGAATAAGACATCTCTTTGCTGGCAACCCAGCTGGGGAAGGAAGGCTTTCTCCCTTCCTTTTTAATAAAACATATTTTTAATTGGACGTCATTTCAGACTTCAGAAAAATTTGCAATAGTACAAAGAATACCAATGTACCCGTGCCCAGGTTGAACTATTGTTGACTTTTGCCCTTTTGCTTTATTATTTGCTCTTTTTACATAAAAATACATGCAGACTTGATATTATGACATATGTATAATATAGACTAGTTTGTTACATATAATGTTATATGGTATGTATAATATAATGTTTTTTTTTAAAGATTTTATTTATTTATTTGAGAGAGAGCATGAGCGAAGGGAGGGGCAGAGGGAGAGGGAGAGGCAGACTCCCCACTGAGCAGGGAGCCCGATGCGGGGCTCGATCCCAGGACCCAGGGATCATGACCTGAGCCGAAGTCAGACGCTTAACTGACTGAGCTACCCGGGTGCCCCTAATGTTTTGTAATATACAATATATAGTTTATATATACAGACTGTCCCTGACTTAATGATAGTTCAACGTAAGATTTGTTAACATTACAATGATGCCAAAATGATATGCATTCAGTAGAAATCATACTTCAAATTATGAATTTTGATCTTTTCCTGGGCTCGTGATATGCAGTATGAGCCTCTTTCATGATGCTGGGCAACAGCAGCTCCCAATCAGCCACGTGATCACAAGGGTGAACAACCAGTACACTTATAACCATTATGTACCCGAATAACCGTTCTGTTTTTCACTTTCAGTAGAGCATTCAATAAATTGCATGAGATATCCAACCCTTTATTTTAAAATACGCTTTGTGTTAGATGATTTTGCCTGATGTAGGCTAATAGGAGTGTTCTGAGCATGGTTAAGGTAGGCTAGGCTAAGGTGTGATGTTTGGTAGATGAGGTGTATTTTTTTTTTAATTGAGAATAATGGGTTAGATGTATTACATGCATTTACGACTTACTCTATTAAATGATATTTTCAGCCTGCACTGGGTTTATCAGGGTGTTACCCATCATAAGTCACTATTGTACATAGGTACAGTAATTTTTCTAAATCATCTCATGGCACTTTATGCCTAGATACTTCAGTATGTATTTCCTAACAATAAGGACAGTCTCTTTTAAAAAAAAAAAAAAGGTAATTTTCAACCTCAATCAGTTTAACATGGATACGATATTTTAATTCACTGTCCATATTCCAGTGTTGCCAATTGACCCAGTAAAGCCCTTGATTGATAACATCCCTTCGTCCCCTGGTCTAGGATCAGCCTAGGATCAGATATTTCATTGAATTGCCCTTTAAGTGGCCAGTCAGAACACTCATTCTGATCTGTCTAATTAGGAGAAAATTAGCAGAGAACATCCTGCTGGATTTGTAAATATCTGGAACTGTCCTCCCACTTTATTAAAGAAGTGACTCCATTCCTCTAGTGGTTGCACTTATGGATTAGATCTCGGACAGCTGTATTTCTAAACGCTCTTTTGCAGCCTAGTTGTCAGAATTCTTGAGAACACTGGGAGTTGTAGAAGTAAAACTGGGTCCAGCAGCAGAAAGCAGCCTAATGCAGTGAGTGACCTGAGACATTCTTATGGCCACTGTCACCTTGTAAACTTCTGTGCCTGTGTCCTTGAAACAATATCCTGTTTCATAAAAAGAAGTGCCGAATCGAACAGAGCCTGGCCATGCCTCCTGCGATAGCAGTAGCTGGGCAATATGCTTTTCCAGCTAAATCACGGTAGTCTCCTTCAGGTGTAACCACCTTTTCCCATAGTTTAACCTTTCCCCCAGGTTTTTGCGTTGCTATGTTTATATTGAAGGTGTTTTTTCTCCCCCCCCCCCCCCCCCCCCACTAAGGAAGGTCTCTTCTTTCCAAATTGCTATTCTCAAAGGTACAACCAGGTAAGATCCCATTACAAAGAGAGGTTCTGTTTCATAAAAACTGTCCCAGGGGCTCAGAGAAGCCCCTAGAAACACTACCTGTTTGATCTGATCGCAGTGAGTTCTGGGCAGCAGATGATCCTGTATAATAAGATCTTTCTGTGGTCCTCATCCATTTCCCACTGAATTGTTCATGAGGATGAGAGTGAGGATACAATCACCTAGCTCTGGGGCGTGCTGTATAAGAGGTCGTGCAGGACCTCCCTTACCCCTGCCTACCTTTAGCAGACCTGGCCATGACCTTGATTGCCTTATAGACTGTCAGTGCTCTGAAGCTGGGCTATTGGTTCCCATCTTTGTCACCAACAAGAGCCTCTTCTCTATTAGGTCCCACTCACCCCTCTCTACCTACCATGGACTTAGGGTTTTTAAAGTTGAACTCTACAAAACTGCAATCCCACTTTCACGGAATGCTAGAGTTGGAAACACCAGATGAGACATTATGTGGCCAGGAGGATCGAAGAGCGGAGGTGCTGTGGTCCCTTGTATTCTTCCTTCGTTTCTGAAGTCATAGCAATGTTACGTCTGGTAGGTCGGGACTGTACTGTGGTTCCCTGTAATATGTCTCCTGCAGCAACAGAATTAGAAGTCCCTTCAGAATTTTTAGACACAAAAGTCTGTGTGAGAGTTTATTACCAGGTCTGAGTGTCATCAAGATGTAAGTCTATTGTTAATGCTCCATTTGCCATGTTTTTGTCACTTTTGAAAA
This sequence comes from Phoca vitulina, assembly GCF_004348235.1. Classification (NCBI taxonomy): domain Eukaryota; kingdom Metazoa; phylum Chordata; class Mammalia; order Carnivora; family Phocidae; genus Phoca; species Phoca vitulina. Next base: position 36,195,365 of record NW_022589714.1, read on the forward strand.
CCTTTAGTTCTTTCCGTAGTATAACCCCAACACAGTGAGGCAAGTGGTAGGTCCAAAATGGTCCATTTAAAGTTAAGAAGAGTGTGGGTTCACATTCCTTGGGAGCTTACACGGGAAACAGTAGTTTTTGTTTTGTTTGTTTTGTCACAAAAGGCACAAAAGTAAAGATAGTGAAACTTGGTCTGTACCTAACTGGCCCTACGTTGCAAGGCGAGAGGCTCATATGATCTCAAAATAGTCGTGCCATTCACTTCCTGGTAACCATGGAAGGTCGAGAACTGTGGTCCAGTCCCCCTTGAGAACAGGGATGCTGAGGACGGCCATCAGCTGCTGCTCTCTCTTCACTGTTCCTTTATGGGCCATTTCTATTTACCTTCCCTTCCCTCCTCCCTCTTCTCTCTCCCTTCCCTACTTGTCTCTCTTTTCCTTCCTTTATTCCCCCTTCTCTTCAACTATTTGCAAAAGGTGTGAAGTTGGCTTCCCGGCCAACCTGTTGGCCTAGGGCTCTGGAGGGGAAGTTTTGAAAAGCAGGTCGAGGAGTAGAAATCCCCTGGAAAATGCTTGTACAGATGAGAGGAAATTCCTGAGAGGAGGGCCCTGCAAGGTGATAAAAGGAGCAAGAAATGGACAGTATTTCTCCCTGGTCATTTTTCCTTTTTCTCTGACTTCAGGCTCTGATGATAAAATGAGAGAAACAGGAATTGGATTTATCTTGTTTACACTGAGCTTAGTTCCTGATTAGCACATTCTTAGTCCCATGTCTTGGGGAGATAGTAAGCACTTGACAGGGGCAGCAATCCCTTCGGGGGTAGCTACTTCAAGCACATGACGTATAAGGACAATGGCATCTCCTTTCAATGGACCGCAGAAGCGATAATGCAGGCAGGTGGCATACTCTTTCTCAAGCAGACTGTTTTGTAACCCCAGTAGCAAAAGGGTAAAGGACTCATTCTGTAGAACTAGGTTCTAAGATGCTCTTTCTTAATTCCTGTAGCTCTTATTGTCTGTCACTAATTGCTTGTGTGTATGTGGTTTATCTCCCCACATTGCTTATAAGTCCTTCGAGAGCAGACTCTGGCTTTTATTTGTGTGACCCCATGCCTGGTCAATAGCACGGGGTCCTGGGAGGGGTGGTCTGGAGCCTGGCTGGCCCGTACGGTAGCCACCCGCGCTATGTAATTTAAAGGTAAAATGAGCTAAAATAAAAAATTCAGTACCTCAGTTGTACCAGCCACAGTTCAAAGGCCCGACAGCCACACGTGGCTACTAATTGCCATATTGGACAGGACGGATAGAAAACATTTCCATCATAGAAAGTTCTAGATAACACTAGTCGAGAGCAACCATGAACTAATTCATCTACTTAATCCTTTTCGAGGTTGGATTGTTTTCAACCCACTAAATATTGGATTTTTTTTTCCTTTTGACTTATAATAATATTTGGTGTTAGGGATTAAGGTGGGTTCTTGACACGACATTGCCATAGATACCAAGAATTCTTATTCAGAGCTAAAGGACGCTTCCATGACAGCAGTGCTTTAAAATATGCAAAAAACAGCTACAAAAAACTGCTGATATTCCTCCATCTGATTTGCTTCTTCAGAATGGAACGCTTTGGCCCACGGACACTGGGGAGCTGGGTGATGTGAAGAGAGAGAAAACCGCTAACTTGTGAACGCTTCAATGCTTGTGTTTAAGCAGAACGGAAATGGCTTAGTCTGGTGGGGGGCCTTAAGCAGAGAAGCCTATGGGAGTCCTGTGGTTGGGGCAGAGGCGAGAGCAGCAGAGGTGGTGAAGACAAGGAGGCTTTGGGAGGAAAGCAGTATCACAAACTAGAAATGACATCCATAAAGCTGGGTTCTCAAATTCTAGATTTTCCATTCCCTGTCCATTTCAGTGAAGACCTTTTACTTCTCTGAGCCTCTGTTTATAAGGTTAGAAAAAAGGTGTTATCATATGTGCTTAAGAGCAAAGACTCTGGAATCTGGTTCCACTTACTAGCTATGTGATCAAGGTCCAATTGGTTAACCACTCGGTGTGGTATGTTGCTGGCCACCCAGCCAGTGGTCTGCAAAGTGCTAGTAGTGATGAGGGTGGTGATGATGGTGGAGATGACTCATCATCACCTCCGTCCTCTCTGGTAATCTCTCAGTTTCCTGATTCACTCACAGAAAGAATGACCCTGAAAAAGGCCAAAGTAGTCTCCTTTATAATGCATGCAGCTGCACTTAAGGAAGCAGTCTGGTTCTTCCTGGAGAGCTTCTTGAGTTCCAGCCACTAGTGTTCCGCCTTATATTTAGCAGTAACTGTTGCCCAGTCTGTGGACTGCTGAAGGGATGAGTTATAAAACAGGACCGTCAGATACATGTGGAAGTGAGGAAAAGGTGGCAGTTACCCTGGAATTTGCTTACAAATTGCTCCATCCTTCCTCCGTCTCCTCCTGAAAAATACTAGTTTTTACCTCAAGACCTCAGCCATTCACTTGCTACAATTTGTCTGTCAGGCGAACCAGAGCCATAGAGGGAGACAGAGTAGCTTGGGGTGCAATGTGCTCGCCTACCTTTCATCTGTTTGCTCGGGGAACCGATATACTTTGAGTGGAGAGAGGGGCCAAGAGGGACAGTAGACAGACGCCACCAGCTGTAGACTCCAGCGCACCCCAGCTGTCCTCAGAGAGAACCCCAGAGAGTGAATGGTTGTGAATACCTTCTTAATTCAGTGCCCAAATAGTGCTGTGGAGGAGAGTTGGAAGGAGGCACGCTGGACTGCTACACAGGGTAAGGATATCCCAAATGCAGTCCTTTTAACAAGTATGAGCTGGTTGAGCCGAGTCATGGGTTTATTCTTCAGAGTCTGGGTTGCAGCCCACAGGCGGAGCCGTGGTGGCAGAAATGACTTTGGCTTATGAGACCTGAAGTCCGGATCTGGTTCTTCTCCTAAAAGGCTGCTCCGTCTCTTCCTGAAAAATACTAGTTTTTACCTCTCTTTGAATCTAGCTCTCTTTGAATCTCAACTTTGTTTGTAAAATGAGGAAACTTGAACCCCTCACCACAGGGACACCCGATTTCGATCTATGTGACCATTTTGCTGTAACCGAGCATATTGCCACCCTGCTGATGCCTGTCCCGGGAAACATTGTCCTGATTGATCCTGCGGGGTGCTGGCGGGTGGAGTACGGGGGCTGCCGGGCAGAGATAAGAGGCCAGGCTTCACCCCACACAGATGCCGAGGAAGGACTGTGTGCTCGCTGCCACACGGCAGAGTTTTCCCTCGTGCTTCCAGTAGAGTAAGGTCAGGGCAGTGAGAATTTCCACTTAAGTGAGGACACCGGGGGGTGGGGTGGGGGGAGGCCCAGGAGAACGTGCAGTAACTGCGCGTGCTTTTAGGGAGAGTGTGAGACATTTCGGTGGCATGGTAGCGACTGAGCAGCTATTAGAGAACTGCTTTTAGGTCTTTCAGTCCCTTCAAGTGTGTCACCTCGATTGCAGTGGAGAAGCCGTGTCCAAGGCGCTCATGCATTTCTGAATTTTTATGCTGAGGGAGACCTTGGTCTCCTCCTATGGGCCAGGGAACCCCAGCCACAACAGAGTTCCTGAGAACAGCTTTGCACTTGGTAAATGCTTTCCTGCTTTGGACAAGTTACTCCACTCGTACGGGCTGGCAGGAGGCCAGCAGCTCATATCCACCTGTCAAGGGTGGGCAGCTCCTAGGATACATGTGTTTAGGCCGTACCTTCCTCTCAGTCTAACTATCAGTAAAGAAGTTCAGACTTTTGCTATACTGAAACCCTCTTTAACTTTCATGTATTCTTATTAGTTCTTATTACCTCATTAGTGTGAGCGTTACTGTCCCCTATAAAGAAGTTCTTAGGGGCACCTGGGTGGCTCAGTTGGTTAAGCGTCTGCCATTGGCTCAGGTCATGATCCTGGGGTCCTGGGATCGAGTCCCGCATCAGGCTCCCTGCTCAGCGGGGAGCCTGCTTCTCCCTCTCCCTCTGCCTGCTGCTCCCTCTGCTTGTGCTCTCTCTCTCTCTGTGTCAAATAAATAATTTTTTTTTTTAAAAAGAAGTTCTTAAATTACACATTTACCACAGATCATGTATCTTTGTAATTCGTTGGGACTTTGTGCTTGAATTTTTATAAGATAATCTAACAGTAATCCTTGAAGGTGGGGGAAAAATGTTTCCTAAGAGCGGAAGGCTGGGGTTACAGAAAGAATTTATTTCACTGTCCACAGGATTTGTCTTTAGCCAGGACAGCCATGAATTTCTTCAGGGAAAAATGCTATGAGGGATATCAGGTTGGAGAGGAGCTATTCTCCCTTTTAGTTACACGTTTCTCCCTCTCTTTTTGGTCTTTTGCTGTATTATCTCCTGTTTGAGAGTTGTTGTCCAGATGTTGAATTATTTTCCTAAAGAGAAACTCAGTGGTCAATCTGCCTGATTCTTTGGCTGAAGTAGGGGACTATAAGATCTGAAGTAAACTTTTCCTGTTTGTAGCCAGGTTCACCTTTAAGGAATCCCAAGGCAAAAAAAAAAAAAAAAATTATTATTATTATTATTATTAAACTGCTTAACTTGTTATTTTTCATTTAATTATATGTATGTGAACACGAAATTCAAGGTACTGTCCTAGGACTAGGCTTTAGTGACATAAAGGGTATTTGTTTTAGGTTTCTTTGGAGAGAGCTTCAAGTTGGAGAGCAAGTTGGAGATCATGGAGAATTGTGTGTGTGTGTGTGTGTTTTGTGTGTGTTTGTGTCTAATCCATCATTTTACAGAAGCTGAAACTGAGTCCCAGGGAAGAACAGTGCCTTGCCCAAGGTTATGTGGCCAGTAGGGTGAGAGAAGAGACTAGGGCTGAGTCTCCTGACTCCTGGCACAGTGCTGTTTATATTTCACATTGCCTCTCCACTCAGGGGACTACAGGGTACTGCTCAGAACCAGAGGCTGTCGTGGTTTGGAAGCTATTACTCCAGTTTCTTGAATGACAAAATGGAGAGGCTGTTCACCTGTGAGGCTACTGAAGGCTGCGGCTGGGGGTGCAAAAGAACTTAGCCCTTTGGCCTCAGGGATTCAGGAGTGGATGAGGGAGAAAGAGATGAAGGCGTGTTTCGGAGGGGAACATCCTCTGGTTTGTTTCTCCCTGGATTGGCTTCATGGGAGTGGTGATGGTCCATAGGTGGTCATTCAGTGTGGGGGGAGCGGAGGTGGCCAAGCATCTTCATTGGATGATTTCAGACTGGGGGAGGTGAAGGAGCTGATGGCTGGAGATGAATTAGATCTTGGCTGCAGGTGAAAGTAAAGAAATGCTTAAAACTCTCACCATCTACACGGAACCTTCCGACCTCGACCTTGAAGAGGCAAAATCATCCCCTCTTCATTTATCCTTTCTTTACACCCTCTTAGCCTGTCTCTCAGGCACTTGATCACCTTTCTGGTTGATCTGGACATTCTCTGACTTGAACTCAGTTTTACTTGAAGATGCCCTTGTCCAGGATTATTCTGTAAGCAAATTGCTCCAAGGTAACCTGTGTAAGGCCTTGCTATTGACACGCTGGTTTGGGGGGAGAGAGAGAAATAATACTTCATGGTTATTGAATGATTAGTGTGTGCCAGGCATTTTTCTATGGGATTTATAGGTACGTTCTTATTTAATTCCTAGAACAACCTTCTAATGTCAGGATCATGCCCATTTTACACATTAAGAACAGAGAGGCGCAGAAGGGTTACGTGACCCAACAAAGGTCACACCTCAAGCCCGTGGTGAGCCAGGACTAGCATTCAGGCAGTCGGCCTTGGATTCTGAGCTGGGAACTAGTGTGCAACACCGCTGCTCACTCGTGTCTCTCCATTGTTTGGAGGAAGGGTGGAATGTGGGCAGACAGCTGAAACCTAGATTATCGCATATATATCGTTGTAACAGATTTCTCCTTTATTTCCATTTGTCTCCTTTTCTATGACACCGTGAAGGGGGGTAAGGGTTGGCGGAAGACATATTCAGAAGATTTACGTTCAAAGAAGCAAGCAAGACTCAGGAAAGATGGGGTTGGTAACACTGTGCTTAGTCCCAGGAGGCGGCATGGTGCTGTGAGGGATGAGGCGCCGACGGGTCGGACTGGCCTGGGTTTTGACTGTCAGCCCTTACTAGGCAACTGTGCCAAGCTACTGAACCTCTCCTCAGTTTTTCTATCTGGAATGTGGACATAACTCCCGTCTCATGGGGTTGTTTCTGAGGATCGAATGAGATCATATGTAATATTGATCAGGCTGTGAGCTCTGCTTCTTTTTCTTTCTCTCTTTCCTCACGGGAAGGTCAGGAAGTTGAGCTGTACTCAGCATTCATGGAGAGCTGAGGTCAGGGCGGAGGGACAGTTGTATCCGATCTACACAAGTAGAACTCCATTAAGGGTGAGACTTAATGAGTCATAGGCGCCAGGAGAAATGGCTGCAGAGAAAACATCTATACGAGAACATTGGCCATAACATGCCTCAAGGCCTGATTGAGCAGTACAAAAACAGCTTAAAAGGAACTGATGGTGTGGCATATGGCTCTGGTTCTCAGCATTCTCGAGGGTGAGACAAAGGACTTCTGCTCACTCAGCCTGCTCCCGTGGTGTGAGGAGCACTTCTGAGGCGATAGTGTGGCCTGGGGCCATGGGAGGGGGGAGCACGCCATGCCCAGGGGCAGGTGCAGTGGGGCAGCGTTGGCTGTGAGGGAAGCTGTGCAAAGGGACGGAGCTTGTGGGGCCTGAATGGTGCTCACGGGTATGATGAAGATGATGAAGGTCTTGGATTCAAGATCTCTAACGTCTTCCATTCTAAAATCCTATCCTTCAGTGTTGCAGAAACTGAATGGTGAGGTTAAACACAATCCACAACCAAACCGCTTCTGTATCTCAGGCTTGAAACCCCAAGATGAAGTTCAAGTGCAGACCAGCTGGCTTGGTGGTTAAACCTCTTATTTGCATTAACTTGATTGCATAACTTTATTTGTATAAGACTGATATCCCAATCTGTATGTAAAAACTTTTCTTTGGGGAAACAGTGCTGCTTCAGAACTGGGACATAATTTGCTTGTGTTCTTATTTAAAAAATTCAGACCCAGTCCTTGAACCAAGCTGCATTTTAGGTGTGGAGAGTTTCTGGTAATATATTTTTTGTTTCTTCCGTCCTGTCCCCTATCCAGAACCCACTGCTCAAGCGAGGCAATACATGACATCATCTCACGTTACCTAGCAAACACGCAAAACCTTTCCCTTCTCATCTGCCTTGTCTTTAGGTCTTAGTCAGGAACAGCATTCTTGGTTCTGGGTCCTTATGAATCCCAACGATAGGCTTAGGAAATGTGTTTCCTTTCTTCCCAAATTGTGGTTCCTCCTTTAGGATGGGTCAGGTGTGGGAGAATTGGTCTTTGTGGGGGTTGTGAAGGAAACTCTTCTCTTGGATTCCCAGCTCTGCAACCTTCCTCCTCTTTCCAGGGATGCAGTCCAGGTGGGATGGTATTTCTGGCATTAATCTTTCCTCAAGGTTGCAGTGACTGGTTAGGGGACAGAAGCTGAGTAACTGGAAGCTGTGCCCCATATGTATTTGAACAGTATCAGTATTCTCTTCCATCAGGTTTCAGGAATGACTTAAAACATTTCAACTGAATTATGAAAACTACTCTATGCAGCATTCAAAGAAGAACAAATGTGTGTTAGGAATTTGATAATAAGTACTTCTCCACTCTTTTTTTTTTTCCCTAAAGTGACACTGTGGGGTGTTTCTTAGTATTGACATAGGCAAGATCACGACGTGATTCTGGGATGCAAAGAAGACCTGTTACACTGTGATTATGAAATCTGTTTTTCTAACCTTATAAGAGAGGTCTCTGCTGCCATTAAGTCTTGTTTACTTTTCTCCAACAAAGACTTATGCTGACCGAGCGCCATATCCTGCTCTAAGTATTTTCTAAATACTAACCTAATTTCCATAACCCTGGGACGTAGGCCACTATCATCACCACTTTGCAGATGGGGACACTGAGGCCGAGGGAGTAACTCACTCCAGGTCACACAGCTAGGAAGTGGCAAAGCCAGGTTTTAAACTTGGGCATCAGTCTGACTCTATACTGCCCCGTGATTCTTACAGTCTGGATTTCCCATGAATCACCTGAGGCTGGAAATGTCTAGGTTTCTATGGTTGATTTGTTTTTTTTTAGTCATGCTCCATTAAGAAAATGTTATTTCCCTTAGCAAAGCTCAGCTTGTTCTGAAGTAAAACAACTACAAAATTATCATCAGTAAGGAGTTGTCCTTTGTAGAAGTCACACTGGTTTCCTCCTTTTTGCTTTTTTTCTTCGATTGCTTGAAAGGGGAAAATTCGAAAGCCAGATACCCAATGGGCTCAAGGCTCCGAGGGTTCTTGGAAAAAATAAAGGCTGTGACCAGTAAGTCAGAGGTGCTTTGCTAATCGGAAGTCACGTCTGTTGAACTTGGGTTTTCTCAGCCCCAGACAGCGGACAGCTGCGAGCAGAGAAACATTCCTTCTTTGCCTGAAGCCTCCTTGACTAAAAATTCCAGACGGCCCAAATTTCCTATGGGAAGTAGACTGGAAGTGTAACCACCGGGAAGCTGGGCTGAAGGGAGCGGATTGTTTCACTGAAGAGGTTGCTGTGTCCTTTGCCCCGTCCCCGGGGCTGCCCTACTGCAGTGATTTTCCAGCGGCTGCAAGAGGCTTCCCCCTGCCCCAGAACCCCTCACCCTACTGCCTTCACCTTTGCATCCAGTGAGGCCACTTCCAGCAGACCGCACCTTTCCGTTTAACCGCTGAGGATGTCTGGGGATTATACAGCGGGCAGAACTGTTGCAGGAGAAAAGCCTGTTCTCACTGTAGCCTAAATAGCATTATCTCATGCCCAAAGAGGCCAGAGAGGGGCTTTGGCCCTGGGGTGTCACAGGTGGCTGTCCCCCCACCCCAGGCTCGCCCACTGATGACGTCTTCCTCTAGGCTTTAGGGTATAAAAGGTATTTATTTTTAAATGCGTATTTTATTTTGTAATTTACCTAACTAACAGCTTTTGAATTTAAGCTATTTGGGATATTGAACGACAAATCAGCATTCTCCCCCCACGTAGGACTAAAATACAAAAGGAAACAAACAAACAAACAAAATCCTTAAAAATGAGTGCCCTTGAATCAACCTGGTCAGGTGTTATGTAAGCAGATTTTGCCGAGGAGGAGGAATTTCTAGATTTCTGTTGATCGTTCTTCAGGAGTAACTGGCTGTTAACATTGCAGGGTATGCACAGCATTTGACACATTGTGTGTTGATGGTATGTCGACTTTTAAAAAATAGGTGGGTTCAAGTTTACGTGTTTAAAAAATAGTGACTCTTACTATGTCTTACCAAATCTAAGACACCACTGATGGTGATATATCGTTTTCTTATATGCCACTAAGGAACAAAACCCACCGTCACCAATCTGTGAAAAGGCGTTGATTCAAATACAGGTTCAGATGTCTTAGAATCCGTGAACTATGGCAGTATCTTAGCCAATCTTGCGTCTTTTCCATAGGGTCTGACCACATGATTCTAACTGCACTGTTCAGTTTAGTTTCCTCTGCTCGACCTCTTGGCAGCATTGAACACTCTTGATTTCCTTCTCCGCGAAACACTTCCTTACCTTGGCCTCCAGGACACTGTTCTCTGCTGGTCCTCCTCCCACCTCTCTGGCTATTCCTTCTTCATCTCCTTGGCTGGTTACTCCTCTTTCACTTGACCTGTGAACAGTGGACAGCCCCAGGGCTTTTCTCCCTGCACGTGCTCCCTCCTGTGGTGACCCAGACCTTTAAAGACCATCTATCTGCTGGTGATTCCCAAGTGCGTAGATCCAGCCTGGTTCTTGCACCTGAATGCAACATGCAAATACCCTCTCCCTTTGCGTGAACGACCCAGATGTCTAGATGCTTGACACCTAAGATGTCTAAACCAAATCCCAAAGCACACCCCCACGTCAGTCACCCATTGCAGAAAGAGCCCCCTCCAGCCTTCCAGTTGCTTAGGCCAGAACATTCGAGAGTGCCTCCTTCCCTTCTCTTGCACCCCGTAGTTAGCAAACCTGGTAGCAAATCCCATCAGCTCTTCCTTCAGAATATATACAGAAGTTGACCATTTCCTATCATTTCCACTCTGGCTCCTCTGGCCCAAATGAAGTCAGTCCCCTCCCTTGGATGATGGCTGTGGGTCTGACCGGTGGCTCCTCCTCTGCCTGTGACCTTTCCATGTATTCCTGACACAGCAGCCAGAATGATCCCCCCCAAATGGAAGTCACATAGTGCCATTCAAGATTGAGACACTGAGACTTTTTTAATAGTCTCCAGGGACTTTTTGTTGCATGCAGAGTAGCAGCCTCGAGACCCAGTGCAATCCGTACTCCCCATTTGTCTCTCAGCCTGTGACCCCCATCACCCTCCCCCTTTGCCTGCTGGCTTCCGCCACACCAGCCCCCCTGCTCCTCCTTGTGCATGCTAGCGCCCTTCTATCCCCCAGACGTGCTGTTCCTTCTGCCTAGGAGTCCATTCCCTCACATACCTGCATGACTTGCTATCTTACCTCCTTTAGGTCTTGATTCAAATGTTACCTCAGTGAGGCCGCCTTTTAGCTTTGAGGAAGAAGGCCCCATATCTAAAATGGCAGTCCTGCCCTCTCATCCCTGGTCCCTGCTTTATTTTTCTCTTCAGCAGGCCTCACTATCTATCACTAAATATTTTATTACTTCCCGTGTCCCCCAGGAGAATGCAGACTTCACGAGGAAAGGCTTTGGTTTTGCTCTATGTCCCACCATGCCCCCAGAGCCTAGGATGGTGCCAGGGGATGGAGTCCCTGCTCCATACATTTTTGTTGGATAAATAAATGAACAACTTCAGACACAGACTAAGACCAGGAGGAAGGAGGGATTTTTGGCTTTGTGCTTTTTGTTTTTCTCCATGGAATGAAATAAAAGGTTATTGGTTTTCCTTATCGCATCAGTGGCATCTGGTTTTTCCATCTGGAAAATTGTCTGTTTTGATAGAACTTGTCATTGGTAAACAGTCCATCATTAGCTTGATGAGACAGACCTTTGCACAGGTTTGTCAGTAGCTTAGGGAATTCATCTGAACTTACGATGATTGTCCATTGAACCTTCAATAAGATAGTGATTAATTCTGCTTTAGAAGTCATTTTTTGGGTTAAAATGAAGTCTAAGCAGTTCCTCTAACGTTTGTACTTCAACTAGGGAAGGGGTATTTTTAACTTGGGGCATTCTGAGCTCCCAAGCGCTGATAAAGCAGTTTCCTGTGGGATGGATTGGGAGTGATCCCTGTTGATAGCCCATTTTTAAATCATCCTATGATATACTAGTTACTACAAAACACATGCGCATGTTTCGGGTTTGTTGCTTTTAGAAGCACTTACTGTGTAATCAGGCCAGACAGACCTTGGTCTAGACAGCTGCTCTCTGCAGGGGCAGAACCCAGGAGACTTTTCTTCTGGTGCCTGACATGGGCATGGTGGACCACCCTGATGGGGAGGAGGGCACCGCCAGACGGAGAGGCTCCTGCACAAGAATGGGGTTCCTGTGCCAGGAAGCCCAGCTTCCACCCATCGGGGACCACATGAGATTGATCTGGCATGGCTTCACGAAAAGGGTGTGTTGGCATGTGGCCCCCCAGGTTCTCAATGGCTGCAGCCATAGAGATTAATGAGATGATAAAAGGTGTGTGTAGGGGCAAGAGGGGAAGCTGACAAAAAAGGCTCTCATTCATTCATTCATTCGTTCATTCATCCATTCAAGATATTCATTGTATTCCTAGTATGTGCTAGGCTCTGGGAGGTGATGGAGATAATGACAGTCAAAGTTGACATGGGGCTTGGGCAGAAGGTGGTCAGAAAAGGCATCAGTGAGGACATGACCATTGTATAGGGAAGAACATCAATTCTAGGAAGGCTAAAGCCACAATTGTATTCAGATTTCGAACTTGACATACATTGCTCTGTACATACATTGGATGTGCTGCCCCTGTACCTGCCGTTTAGAAGCCTGAGGTCACCGCATGTACTAATAAAGAGCAATGTCTGGGGGGCAGGAATTAGGGTGATGGTAGAAGGGAGAGAACCTTGAGCTCATTGTCTCCTGTTTTTTGTGTGCCTCACAGGAGACTGCTTTGTGTAGAGAAACCAGTATGGGGATAACTGTGGAGTCATCTGTCCTGGGAGGAGGTTGTGTATTCATTACCTCGATGGGAATTTTCTCATTATTTGTCCCTCTGTCTCTCTTTCTAGAAGAATAATGAGAACTGACATTACATTTCACAAGCATTGGGAGATGCTGTGGGAATACTTGAATCTTTTAAATGATGAGAATTTGGTACCATCATATGGTGGTACCATAAGTTTGGTACCAAAGTCTATAACCTGCTCATGTCTCCCATGAACCCATTCTGTGCGAAGCCGGGTGCAGAGCGTGAAACGGGGTGCTGTGTTGTGCGTTACAAATGGCTTTTGTTTACTGGGGCTCCGTCATCACTGTCCTTCATCCCTCATCCAGCGAGGCTTTAATGTGGGTTCTTAAGGATGGCACTCATTTCAGGTGTTTATCTCTAAAAGGAAAGAGCTCTAATACCTTCTCTGATGATAAAGGTCAATTCAGGTTTTTATGAAAAGAGGTGGAACTCTTTTTTGCATACTGGAGCTGATATGGAGCTTAAAAAATTGAGCCTCAAATTAATGTTGTCACCCCGATAAGATCTTCAGGGTGGTGGTGCCCCTTTTGACATGTACTAGTAAGGTGCAGGAAAGCACAGGAAGCCAGGATTGTGGCGCTTGCCTTCATCATTCAGTACCTACAGTCTCCTGGCGCTAAAACCCATGTCTCTGCAAAACTCCCGCCACCTTTTAGGTCCATTGCCCTGATGACTTGTCGGTGCAGAGATGGTGGGGATGGAGGAAGCGAAACTGATGTGCGCTCAGACTCTTGGCTTGCTGGTTTTACTACGTGATGCCATAAATCGCCTACCCTATGAGAGGAGAGGTGGTGTTGTCCTTTTATTGATGTGGACACTGAAATCGTAGAGGTGCTCGTTTTTCAAAGTCACACAACTGACAAGTCATGGCATTTGAATCCATAGCTCGTGATGGCCAAGTTCATGATCTTTCCACTACCTGCCCCTTACAATTCAAAAGCTCTGTCCTGGGGCCAGGGCCACCTTCTCGCACACAGCTCCTGGCGAGAACAGCGTCTGGTGGATAAGGGCTTGCTTGACTCCTGTGACGATTTCTTTAGAAGCTTCATTCTCGGAGCTCTAGGACCTGACATTACAGGAAAAGCAAAGTTAAGCTCCATACCCCTGTCAGAACTTTGGTGGGTTGAGGGATGTGTTGTTTTCAACCTAGGAAAAAAGAGACTTGGCATCACTTTCAGCTAAAGGGGTCAGATCAATTCAACACATCTGTCTCCAGTCTCGATGAAAACTTGGAACTCTGATGGGACAGGGGACTGGGGCACTCTGTCAGCCAGAGAGTTGGTCTCCATTTCCCTAACCCTTATGTCACATTCATAATTGGGGTGGGAATTTGCATCGTCTTGTGTGTATGTGTGTGTGTGGAGGGGTGTTTAACAAAATGTTTTTCTAAATCTTTATTCCGTTTGGTAATTTAGGTATGATCCCTTAAAATTGCAACAGTTTCAAGGGTTGGTGAACTCTATAGCCATGGGCCATCTCATGTTGCAGGAGGAATTGCAAGAGACCTCCCTGTACTCAAAACCTAGTATGTTTACTGTTGGCCTTTACAGAAAAAGTTTGTTGACCCCTCTCTCTCCCCCGACCCCCAAGGGTACCATACCATAATTTTAAAGAAATTTTAAAGAAAAGAAATAAACTTTTTTGCCCCGGAGAAAACTTTACCAGCATCTGCTTGGTCAGTAATAACAGGTCAGGAAGAAAGCATACACATCATATCCAACCTCGAGTGCATTCATAATTCCAGCGTATAATAAAGCTCCTTACTATACCACGTTCCCTCCCTATGAACCGCAACAGAGGTACCATTAACTAGCTAGCTGACCTTGAACCAATAATAAAGTAATAAGATAAAAGGAAGACCCATTTCCCCAGCATCCAGTTTAGCAAATAGAACCTTGTGACTACCTTGGAAGTCCCTTCTGTTTCTTTACCCAGGAACCTCCACCTCCGGGCCCCAGCCCCCAGGTAACTCTCTTAATCTGGTTTAATTATCTTCCTGCTTTGCTCTGTAGTTGTATTCTTTTGTTTTGCCTAAAACTTTTTTCTGAACAAAGAACACTTTCAAAGTCCATCAAATTTTATGTTTCATTGGCATTACTTGATTTTCTTGGGGATAAATTCTTTCTGCATTAAAATTTTGTAAGGGTTCTCAGTCCAGCAAACCCAGGAACCCGCAGTGACTGCTCAGCAAATACTCTTGAAATACCCTGCAAGCTTTTCTTTCCCCTTTGGTGGGGTGGGGACAAGGTGCAGTGCGCTTAGGGGCCCCTCCCCTGCTGCGGGGTCGGGACCCCGCGCCATGTTGGAAGGCTGCTGTCACCAGCCATTCTCTCTGGCATCTTTAGATTTATCACCTGGGCCATGAGAGGGGGCTGTGCCCAAGAACACTGCTGACCCAGGGCAGCTCCCGCTGACTCCACGTTTTCCTAGGAAAAAAAGTGAGATGAGACCTGATTTGTGGGCCTTAAATTTAGCTTCCAGTCAATGTTGGTTGAAGGAAAATCTCATTGTGTCCATTCTTCGTGTTTTTCTTTTTTTTTCCTCATTTTTCTTTATTTTGTGGCTGAAAAGAAAGTATAAATACTGGGTTTTGGAAGAGGGAACTGTTGTTATGTTTGAGCCTTTTAAACTCTGTAATTACTCTATAAAGGCGTGTATTTGCATCAGAAATGCATTTAGTCTTAAGTTTTAGTGTTCAGTATATGGAACATTTATAATGATGGGGTACTTCCAAAAATAAATCAACTCTATAGAAAATGTTAATCAGCTCATCCCCAGGGACCATAGTGAGTATGTCTATTGTACAAATGAGGAAATGGACATGACAGTTAGTGGTTTGCCCAAAGCCACACTGTCATCGGCATTATGAAGATTTAAGCAAAGGTCCCATGTACAAGAAAATGCAGTCATGTTTTCATGTAAGGCACACTGTGGGCCTTCGTCAAATTAACCTAAATTAAGATTCAGGGACTAACGTGCCTTTTGGTATTTGGAGGAACCTACCACATCAATCACAAAGAGCTGGTTTGCTCCTTAACGTTACCTGCAGGGTTTTAAATAGGACATGGAATATTTTTTTTTTTTTTTTTTTGCGTCTGTTGCTTGAAATCAAAAGCTCTGTATCTGGCTAAAACATTGCCCTGAAAATTGCAAAGCAGCTGGTTCAAGTGTATTTCACATTGCCAGGGAAAATCATGTGAAAAGTGCAGTCATGCCTCATTCTGTGGCATTCTACTCTTAGAGTCGACAAGAAAGCAGCCTTCTACTAGGAACTTACTTTTCAAAAGCCATTTGTGGGTGGTTGATTCGGGATGCATATGCACTCTTGCAGATCAGCTGCCTCTACAGGCTGGCATGGCAGGGTAAGGATTTATGTCGAGGAAACACCAAGTCCTCCATTTTCAAAGAAACTTCTGGAATTAGTATTGTGCTTTTCTTAGGCAAAAATCGAGAGCTAATTTTATAGATATTTTCCCCAACAACTGATGGGAGCAAAAAAAAGATTGTTTTCCCCTGGTTAACCTCTAGTTAATTGAAAAATTCAATTCTCTGTAATAGGAAGCTTTTCTTTATTCTCTTTCCCTTTTTTTTCCTACTTCACTTGGAAACTTGACTCCTTTTTTTTTTTTTTTAGTTGTTAGTGTTTTAAAGACATTGTTAACTATTATAACTCTGGTATCTGGTCATGTGGGTATGGCTTCATTCAAAGACATGGTATTGGCTGAGAGGACTCACCCCCCTGTGTGGTAAACTGCCGGATCCCATACCGTGAGGTTCTCTATGACCCCATGTAGCAGTTTGGACAAAGCCAGTGTATAAATACAGAGAGAAGGTGCTTTGAAGAGGAAGACGCCAGAGCGTGCTGCTCAGGGAAAGCCACACCTCACAGAGGGTTGGTGCCAAGGGCTCATCCTGAGCTTGCAGCTTTGAGATTTGACTTGGCATTTCACCCTGCTCCCCTCAGATCTGCATACTGCAGACCCACACCGACCCAGTTTACAAGTGACTGAGAAGCCAGAATGACAATAGAATACACTGTCCAGTGAGTTGGGTTCAGTTCCCACCCAGCTACCTTTGTGATATTGGGCAAATCACAATTTTCCTAGGTGTTATTGCCTTATCTGTGCAATTGGAATGTTAATGCTTTATAAAGATGTTCCAAGAGCCAACACCTTAACATAAAACCCCGGGAGACTATAGTGATTATTATTATACTGTCATTTTGGTTGTTGTCTCCATCATAACTGTACAGGTCAACTTACAAGACTGAATAATAGATCAGAAAATTGCTTGTTGAGCATAGGATTCGAGCACCAGGAACCAGAAGTCCTTCAGGAGTGCCTCCCTGGGGCTGGAATGGCTGGGCACACTGTCGGCTGACATAAAGGACACTATTGCTAGAATCTGAAGACCCTTTATCCAGACAGTGTTGGATCATCTCCATGGCAGTTTTAATCCGTAGTTTACTTTTTTCTTAATTTCATGAAGTCACCACTTTTTTTGGTCTGGGGGGGCCTCTATTTGTTTACACTCGTTTCAAAACAGCTTTTTGAGGGGTAGTTATTGTCCTTCTAGGATTCGCTCCTTCTTCTCGCTCCACATTCAGGAAGTGAAATTTGCAGGAGGGCACCTAATTCGTCCCCAGGAGGGGCTGCAGATGCTGAGTGCTTAGAGAAGGCAGTCCATTCCTTTGACAGGTAACAATGGGAGAGCGTGATTCTTTTTTTAATTCATTAGAATAGAGTAGCCATATAGAAAGACCTTCCCTCCCATGCCAATCCCATGGATTTGTCTTTAATTTTATTTTCCCTATGGTTTAGGGATTGACATCCTGAAACTCGTCGCAGCCCAAGTTGGAAGCCAGTGGAAGGACATCTACCAGTTTCTGTGCAATGCCAGTGAGAGAGAAGTGGCTGCTTTCTCCAACGGGTACACGGCCGACCATGAGCGGGCCTACGCCGCTCTGCAGCACTGGACCATCCGGGGGCCCGAGGCCAGCCTCGCCCAGTTAATCAGCGCCCTGCGTCAGCACCGACGCAATGATGTCGTGGAGAAGATTCGGGGACTGATGGAAGATACGGCCCAGGTAATGTACCTGGGTTGTTGGTCTTTAAAACTAACCTTTTGCTCCCTGAACCAGGGATATATAATAAGGAAAAATACAGATGTTAGGTGTTTTGGTTAACACACATTCCCCTTCTAGGGCCGTGGTTCTCAGTGGTTGTCCATTACAATCATCTAGAAACTTTATTTTTTTTTTTAACTTGTATTAGTTTAAAGATTTTACTTATTTATTTGAGAGAGAGAGAGAGAGAGGGTGCACAGGCGGTGGGAGGGGCAGAGAGAGAGAGGGAGAAGCAGATTTTCCTGATGTGGGGCTCGATCCCAGTTCCCTGGGATCATGACCCGAGCAGAAGGCAGATGCTTAACTGACTGAGTCACCCAGGCGCCCCCATCTAGAAACTTTAAAAGAATTCTGATAGTTGGACCCCACTGTAGACCAGTGAGATCAGAATCTCTAGGGGGAGGACCACAAATCAGTATTTTAAAAAGTTCCCTAAATAATGCTAATGTACAAAGTTGAGAATCATCCTATTTGGGGTATGTTCTAGCATCAGACTATACAGCTAGATCTGCTTCTTGTTATCCCATGTAAAGTCTCATTTTGCATAACACACTTGGAACAAATCCAAGAAGGAAGATTTTTTTTTTTTCCTATTCTCTCTCTACCCACCCATTGCCCCCAGGATATTTTTTTGTGATGTAGTTTAGGGAGGCTCGATCTTACCTTCTGAGGATGCAGGTCATGCTGATAGCAGTGGGTAACAGGATTGATCAATCCTTCTTCTTGGGCTTGTTCAGTCTGCACATCAGATGGGAACTGAGGGGACCCAGGAGTGTGATTTACTAATAGTCACTGGTCACTGAGCTTTGACTTTGGAGCCAGGCATTTGGATTTGAATCCTGGCTCTGACACTTATGAGGCTGGGTGACCAAGGACAAGTTACTTCAGCTTTCTCTGTTTCTGTTTTCTCATGTGTAAGCCAGCCTTAATGGGCTAATTAAGATTAGAGGTAAAGTACATGGGATGCCTGATGCATTGAAGGTGTTTTACAAATGGTAGTTATGATCATAATGTAACTGATTTTACTTAGCCTTTCCTTACTCATAGTATGCATCCCTGAAAGGCCATGAATTAAGTACAAATTTGGGTATTGACTTATATGTCTCACAGACTTCAATTAAAGTTTCCGAATGTATTCCCAAAGTAAAGGAAATGTTGCCACCGAGACCTGATAAAACCCACTTAAAATTTAAAAGGCCATTCTGTTGCTGTTATTTTCCAGTGCTCTAAACTCATTATCTGAAGAGCTGGAGAGAGACTTTCCCCCATCAACTGTAATTCACGACCATTCTGTACCAAGTTTTGTATATCAAGGGACTCAGTTTTATATATTTAAGAGGTCCAAGTGCTTTTATTCTTTTTTATATGAACAGTGTAGTATTTCTTCACTATGAAAGTAAACATTTATCAGGTGGATCTTTTATTTATGTGACTGGATAAAGTTTATAGTGCTAATTGATGCCGAAAGTGGTCTTTAAACTCCTGGCATATTTTTAACTTCTTCGAGATGTGGAATTTCAGAAAAAAATATTTATGAATAGAAGGGATGGTAAACATTCAAAGGCACACACCAATGTCTTGTCACTTCCTGAGAACGATATCAGAAGTGTGGCTCCAACATGAATGGGCTTCCTTGGAATGTTGACTTTAGGAGCTGGTAAGATGAGCAGCAGACCTGAAGAAGGATCCAGATACTGGTGAATAAGTCATTAGATCTTTTTGATGATACTTACAAGAAAGGTAAAATGTGGTTGATGCAATGTTAGGATTTGGTTAAACGGAATATTTGATAAAGTGGGAAGATGATTAGGATGAATTTTTAAGGGAAAAGGAAGTTTCTCATTAGAAATATAACCACGGGAAAACATAAACATGGGGAAATGAAAAAGCACAAATGTTAATGTTACATTACTAATTCCAGGTGGTACGATTAGAAGTGATTTTTTTTTTTTTCTGCAGTGAAAACACGTTACTTTTGTGATTTAAAGTATTTCATCAAATGACTAAGCTGAAGGGGCACCCGAGAAAGGATAGGTAGGGCTTTGTTTGTGCTAAATTGAGAGGGAGGTCCTCCTCATTTCGGTTTCAGGAGAGCAGACAGTGGTTTGTGTGACAACCCATTCTTCCTTGTTAGCATTGACTGAGGTTTGTAACGTTGGGTCAGATTTGCCAAAAAAAATTGTTAAAACTTACTTCGCTTTTGGATTCTGCAAGTCTGTCTCATTTTTCTGTTGTACACTCAGCATTTAGAATTTGGTCCTAGTGTTTGGAGTTACTTCTCTTTTGGAGGGGTTAGTGATGGTGGTGGAGTATTCACTGTAACAAATTACTTGTATGTTTCTCTGATGATTCTGTTGAGGTCCATGAATGCCTACTGAGCACCTGCTTTATTCCAGGCACTGTCATAGGTGCTGGGAAAGGTGGGCCCAAAGTCTCTGTGGAGAAGACTGCATATCAAGGAGAGTGATTCATAACAAAAATCACAGTGTCAGTGAATAAGAAAACAAAACAAAATACATAGTCCCCAAGTGCCAAACTCTTGTACCCTTTAGTTCTTTCCTCTTATCTCGTCTATATCCAAGATTCTAATATCTATTTTGTTACTTATTTTTTAAGGGAGAGGGGCATCAGTGCATCCTATAGCTTTCTCTGTGGTTCTAGTGTGTGTGTTCTCTGTGTGTGATGACGGAGGCTAAGAAGCCAATATTAAGCTTCTCGGTCCATGTTTTCATAATGCCCATCATTGTCTAGCCACATTGTGGACCCAGCTCTTGACTCTAATTTTAATAGCCAAGGAGCATGGATTTCTGCCGGTCAGCTCTTACTAATCACACAGTATGTAATTGTCTGCAGGTTATCTCTGAGATTAGTTGAGTCAAACAAGACAGAATGCAGGGGGCATAATCGAGACTTATTCTTCCCACTTGATGATGGATTTGTATTCTTTGTGTATTGTGGTCCTGCTGGGGACTTGAGACTTGGCCCTAGGAGTTAATGGAAGCTTCGTGTGTAAAAATGACTGTGTGTGTATTATTTGAAAATGGTTAATGTTTTTTCCTATTCATGAACCTGAGAGCACCCACCTTATGTTCTACTCAAAGGATTAGCCTGGTGTGCCTTTTAGTTACCTCTGTCAGGAACAGCTGGTCCATTATTAACCATGGTGGCCTATTAGCCATTTTTTAATTAAATGCATCCCAGTCTGACTTTTTCTTGTTTTAAAAAATTTCTTTGTGTACTAAAAATATTATATAATAATATTCACTTTTTGGTGTACTGTTGAGTCCTTTATTTATTTATTTAATTTTTATTTTTTTTAATTCATTTATTTGACACAGAGAGAACGAGAGAGAGAGAGAGAAAGAGAGAGAGAAAACACAAGCAGGGGGAACGGCAGGCAGAGGGAGAAGCAGGCTACCCCCTGAGCAAGGAGCCCGATGCGGGGCTCCATCCCAGGACCCTGAGATCATGACCTGAGCCAAAGGCAGCTGCTTAACCAACTGAGGTGCCCCGAGTCCTTTTTTTTTTTTAAAAAAAATTAAGTTTTTAAGAGCAGTTTTAGGTTTAAAACAGAATTGAGAGGGAGGTACAGGGATTTCCCATATACCTTCTGCTCCAACATTTGCATAGCCTTCCCCACTGTCAATATCACTTACCGGAATGGTACATTTTTTACCAAGGATGAACCTACACTGACATATAATAATCACCCTAAGCCGATACCTTAGAGCTCACTAAGTTGTATATTCTTTAGGTATGGACAGATGTATAATGACATATATTCATCATTATACTATCATACAGAATATTGAGACTGCTCTCCCTCCTACCCCACCCCTGACAACCACTAATCTTTTTACTGTCTCCATGATTTTGCCTTTTCCAGAATGTCATATGGTGGGAATCGTGCAGCCTTTTCAGATGGGCTTCTTTCACTTAGTAACGTGCAGTTAAGGCTCCATCACGTCTTTGCATGACTTGATGGCTCATTTTTTAGCTCCGAATAATATTCCATTGTCTGATTGTACCAGTTTATTTGTCCATTCACCTTCCTGACTCTTTCTTTATCGGAGGTATGTGTTGTATTTTTCGAGTTCAACGTCTGCAGCCTTCCAGAATCCTGTGTGTTCCTCTCGTCCAGGGCATCAGCATTTGGTAGACGCGGCAAAGCAGTGGGACAATAGTTGGAAGTTATTGGGACTTTGCCAAAGCTATTTAAAAACCCTAATACAGCATTCCAAAATGTATGCTATCTCTTTTTTTCCATCCTTTTACTTTGTTTTTTGGTTTTTTTCCTGAGGCTTTATTTAAAGAAAGTCTTTTGTAAGCAGCATATATTTAAGGTTTCAAAAAAAATCTAGTCCGACAGTGTTTGTCATTGAATTAGAGAATTTCAGTGTGGTTACATTTCTCATGTAATTCCTCATATATTTGGGTTTAAATCTACCATCTGATTTTTTTTTTTTTTTGTATTTGTCCTCTCTCTCTCTTTTTTTTTTCTCTCTTCTTTCTTGCCTTCTTTGGATTAATCAAGTATTTTTTTTATTATTCCACTTTTCCTCCTCTTGCGGCTTGTTATAAATGTTTTACTTTACTTTTAATGGTTCTCATAGAGATTACAACTTGCACACTTAAATCATGGGGGACGTTTCCTAAGTGTGTACTTCTTACTGTTTCCAAACAGCACGACAGCCTTAGGAGACTTTAATTCTATTTATCCTTCTCTTGCATTATGTTTTTTATTGTCGTGAATTTTAACACCACACATTTCTTAGCCCCCAAAAGGCATAATTAGTATGGTTTAACACAGTCAGGATTCACACGGATTTACCTGCATATTGATCTTTTCTGTTGTTCTTCATTCCTTTCTGCAGCTTCAACTTCTACGTGAGTCATTTTTCTTTGGCCTCAAGAATACTTAGTGCAGGTTTCTAGCAATAAATTCTGTTTTTCTGTGTCTGGAAAATGCCAACTAAATAAAAAAATTGCATTATTTGCCCCTCCTTTTTAAAAGATTTTATTTATTTACTTGACAGAAAGAGAGCTCTGAAAGAGAGAGAGCACAAGCAAGGGGAGAGGCAGAGGGAGAGGGAGAGAAGCAGGCTCCCTGCTGAGCAGGGAGCCCAACTTGGGACTCGATCCCAGGACCCTGAGATCATGATGTGAGCCGAAGGCAGATGCTTCTGACTGAGCCACCCGGGCACCCGTGCCCTTTGTTTTTGAAGGATAGCTGGAAAAGAGAATTTAGTTTGACTGTTATTTCCTCCTGATGCTTTCATATCTGGATTTAAGTTTCCCCTGCTAAAGAGCAAAGGGGATGTCGTGATTTTATGTTCCTATCTATATTACATAACAAATTAGGTGTACAGTATTTTACCAGACACTTTGGGCAACGCAAAGATGAGTATAAAACGGGGTCAGTGCTGTCAAGGAAGCTTACGGTTGAATGGAAGAAACATATATACTTAACACGGTTTAAGGGAATAAATCCACAAGAGTGGGAAGAGGGAAGTTGCGGGATGTATAGCTAATCAGTCGGCCATTACGGCCCCAAATGGGAACAGGAGTGTGGAGATGTGTGCCAGGTTAAATTCCTGCCCTGGCAGCATATCACTTTGGGAACATTCTGGTAAGTTACCTGGCTCTCTGCCTCAGTTTGTTCTTGAGGAAATGGGAACCCCGTTAGTGCCTGTCCTGTGAGCTGTTGTGAGGATTAGTTGAGTGTGTCCCACAGTAAGTACCTGGTGAATGTTTACTATTCATAGTTGCAATTATTTCCCGATTCTAGAGGCAAGCGAGATGGAAGAAGGCTCCTAAGTAGCACCAACTCATTCACAGAATGGATCCTTTAAATCCTGAACACTGAGGGGTTCGTTACTGACTGTCGGGTGGGGAGGCACCTCCAGGTCCAACACTGCTTAAAGTGGACGGTTGAGTATCAGGGTTGCCATCTGGGTTCAGTGCCCAAGAACTGGAAATTCCAGCTAATGGTAAATATTTATTCCTTACTGCCTGAGCAAATGTTCCTAGGCTGGGGATGTTTTCTCTAGTGAAGAAACAAAGGTGATGGTATGTGTGAAGATAACGGTCTGCTTTCTCACTGGCTGTCAGAAAAAGGGAAACAAAATTGAGCAACTGAATTTCTAGGTTTACTCTCGCCTCCCCTCCCCTCCCCTCCCCTCCCCTCTGCTTTCCCCTTCCTCTCCCCGCCTCCCCCCTCCTCCCCCCTCCCCTTCCCCCTCCCCGCTCCCCTCACCTCTTTTGCTCTTTTCTTTTCTTTCCTGGACTTGGTGTATTCAAATAAGCTTAACCAGTGCACTCTTTTTCTTTTTTTCCGCTGCTTGGAGGGGGTGGACTTGTTTTTTTTCTCTATAAGAAACCTTGGGTAAATGATTTCTCGGACTCAGATTTTTCTATTTAAGATGGGAAATCAAGTGGTTATCAGAATTAAATGAAGTGCTGTTTTGTTAAACTGTGGGATAAAAGAAAGTGAGGTAGTAAAGCGATGCTTACTGGCTAGGTTCCGCAGTAATTGTGATTTGAATTTCAGTATCCCTTTTTTGTCTTATTTTGATAAGGGATGGAAAAAGGAATTTTATGTACATTAAAAAATGCTAATCTTAAAAACAACCACAAGAATTTAAAATAATATGAAGTGTTACTTCAGCTGTCTGCTTTGACCAGAGATTCACAAATGTAAAAAATTGGTGCTGGGGCGGCACCTGGGTGGCTCAGTTGGTTAAGCGTTGGACTCTTGGTTTGGGCTCAGGTCATGATTTCAGGGTTGTGAGATCAGCCCCACGTTGAGCTCTCTGTGCTCGGTGCAGAGTTTGCCTGAGATCCTCTCTCCCTCTCCCTCTACCCTCCCCTCCATAAATAAATAAATAAATAAGTAAATAAATAAATAAATAAAATCTTTAAAATAAAAAAGAATTGGGGCTCATCAGGCAGGGGAGTATCTTATCATTCCTTCCCTCCTTCCATTAGATTAGATAGAGTAAAACTACACTAGTGGACCTGAAGCCAACCTTGTTGTTGTGGGCTGCTGTGTAGTAGAATGAGATTCTTGATCCCTTCCAGAAACCATGCAGGAGACCTATGTCCCAGAGACCCTTCCCCCCCCCCCCCCCCCCCCCCCCCCCCCCCCCCAACTAGAGTAGACAGCATTTGGAGACTGGATGGCTTTGAATCTCAACAGCGCCGGGAGCACTGGGCTTTCTGTTTTGGCAAGGAGAGCACCACTGCTTCTGCACAGAGGGAATTACAGTTGCTGATTTATTTTTTTTGTTTACCAGCTGCAGGATGCAACTGTCCTTATCTATGGTCTGACTGAGACCAGCTATTTTCAGAAATTTAACACAGTGAGGGCGCGTTGAGGCAAATACCAGCTGTAGGTTTAACTGCTGGCTTTTTGGCTGTTCAAATTTGTTTTTCTCTTTAATGTGCTAGTTGGTCATCTCTGAGAAAATAAGGATTACTACCCCCAGGCCCTAAGTTGTTAGCTGAACTCGCCTGGATCTTGCGCCTGCCCTCTGCCGTGTGACCACAGCGCTGAGGGGCATTTGAGGTCAAGTTACTTTCTTTGCAGCGTGTGACTGCGGGCTCTGGGGAACCCCTTGTGTGGTGAGAAGGGGACTTTATAAAGGGATTGCTGCCACACAGGAGGCCCAGGTCCTTTTAGCCGTGCTTGTGGGGAGGGTGGTCATCGTGTACAAAGAAGCGAGATCTGTGAATAAGCTATTAGGTGTTCAGTGTCGTTTCAGGCCGTTCTACTTATTATTATATTCCAAGGCTTCATTTAGTTAGTCAACAACCTTTTGTCGAGCACCAGCTGTGTTTCTGGTACTATGTAAAGGAAGGTGGTCTCCGGGCCTTTCTGTTGCTCAGTCACCGAGATGGAGACTCTTGTGCAAATAATGACAATTCAGTGTGATCAGCAGATGTTAGAGCAGAAGGGTACACAGGAAATTATAAGGTTGTAGAGGAAGGCAGGGGTACTGACCCACCAAAAAACACATAGAAAACAATAGCAGACATATATTTGTCCATTTGAAAGTCATTTTTAAAGAAAAAAAAAACAGACTGTAGTTTCTTTCAAGACTGGATTTTGGTCCTCATCCCTGAGATTTTCCATCTGGTTTCTGCCTACGGAGCCCTACCTACTTGATCACACCAAGGGCTTCTTAAGCCTTTGACTCTGCAAAGAACACTTGTTTTACTGAGAATCTTGTTGTGTTTTGCTCGGTTGCAAGCTTTTCAGAAAGCTTTCACTGTTGTGCAGTGTGAAAAGTACGGGAATAAAGGTACGATGTCTCACTTCATGGCAGGGCTGGAGTTCGAACTTTGAATCTCTAAGAACTAATAGAAGGGACCGTTGCATCCAACAATTTGACTTTTGACTTCTTAAGTTCATAGCTGCCTGTAAGGATCTGGGGAGGATTAGAGAAAGTGTAGATACCAGAGATCATAAAGATAAATGCCCAGTTCTGCACTTTGAGTGCAGGGGCTCATTGAGTAGGGGCTCAATACATGTTTGCTGCTATCTTCCATGTTGAAATTTGAATTCTGCTTTCTCCTTTTCTGACTCAGGAGCAAATGATACCACTCTGCACATTAAGGAGAAAGGGAACCAACATTTGCTGAGTATCTACTGTTTCCCAAACACTGGGTGCTTGACATCTGTCTAGCTTACCTAGCAAGCTTTCATGGTCCTGAGAGGTATAGGTTGGTATTAGAATTCAGACATATTTCTGTATTTTGTTGAAGGCCATGTTCAGTGTATGATGCACCATTATACACACGACTAAGGAAGCTATTAAAACATTACCATTTATAGTTGTAAGATATATCCCTATTTGAGAGATGTTAAAATGTGAAAAAATATACACCATAGAATTAATAAAATATGATAGTTGAGCTTGAGTGTACAGTTTATAAGGAGAAGTCTAGAAGCAGATTCTTGGGGTCTTGAGATTGATACACTCTCTCTCTTATGTATTCACACATGCTTTTTTTTTTCCTTTTTAAAATTGCCTTTAAGGATAAGATCGATTAACATAAGCAACTTATTTAGTAAACACAAATGGAAGACCCATTATGTTTCGAGCCCTGTGCCAGACACTGGAGATACTAGATGAAAACTCATGCATACAAAACAAAACACAAAAACAGGGAATCCTCCCTGAAGATGCTGACAGTTTTATAGGAGGGATAGGTATGAGCCACAATTTAGAGGATATTCTGTGGATTTGAAGTGGCCTTTTAATTTTCTCTTGAGACACAGTGTCTCCATGTTCAGAAAAGGCTGAATTTATTAGTTGATGACACTTTCCACCCCTTAATACACACCCTTACTGGCTTTCTCAAAGAATCCACTGAGAGGACATCAGAATCAATATTGTGAAAACAAGCTTATTTTCTCCATCAACTACCAGTGCTGGATATCATATTTTTACTTATTTTTGGAGCCAAAACTCATATCTGGATAAAGCTTCATAGCTTCCAGTTTGGGCCTAGCTTCTCCATCCTATGTTTACGAGACTGTCTCTTGATCTGTTATAACTCATGTGCCAATAGCAGATGCACTTGCTAATGAGAAATTGCATCATGGTCAACAGTAGGTTTTATGATACACCAGTTGATTTCAACATTTTAAACACTTATTCCTCATATTCTTTGGGAGTGTCAGCTGTCACTCCTGATTTTCCCATTACATTTTTTTTTTCACAGAGAAACTTTGATTTATCCACAGTTGGGCTTTGTCAGGGGACATGGAATGACCAACCATTAAAATGACTTGTCACCAAAAAAAGAACTAGAAAAAAACACGGGGAAATTCTTTGTTTTTAATCTCATAACAGTAGGTAAGTCTCTTCTGACAATGATAGAAAACACTGAAGTCATACAGGAAAGAATCAACTCCTTAACAATAAATGTACAAGCCAGAAAGCATCATAGGCAAAATCAAAAGACAGAATAATGACTGGGAGAAGTTGTTTGCAACATAGGGTTAATAGCCTTAAAAAAAAAAAAATGAAGAGCTTTTACAAATTAATTAAGAGACCAATGACCCAAAAGAAAAATGGGCAGTCTGTGAACAAGAGAGTTCACAGAAAAGGAAATACTGAAGATTCTTAAAGGTATAGGTTTTTTAGCCTTGTTCAGAATAAGAAGAATTAAAATGGAAACCTACACTGAGATACAATTTTAAGCTCTTAGATGGTAAGGAGGGAAAAGTATGACGCCATTTTTTTTGTGTTGTGAGGGTGTAGGGAAAGAAGCACAGTATCCATTGCTAATGTGTGTGTACATTAGCCCAACCCTTATGGAGAACCATCTGTATTATCTACCAAAGTGTATGGCAGTTGACTACTGACCTTGCACTCCCAGGAATATGTCCCACATGTAGTCGCACCTACCTCCGCCACGTGTGTAGAAATTGCAAGTCCAAGTATTCCTCTGCATAAATGCCCTTCAACAGAGAATTGGTCGTGTAAGTTGTGGAACATCCACACAGTGGAACAGTCTGCACTTGTCGAAAGGAGTTAGTCAGCCGTTTATGTGCTAACCTCAAGAACTGTTTTTAAATGGAAAAAAGGCAAAGTGCAGAACAGGGGGTGCGCTCGGCCACCATATTGTGTTAAAAAAAAGTAAAAGTAAAAAAATGTAATAAATACAGAAGAGCTGGGATCAGGTGGAGACTATATATTACCTATTTATTGGTATATCGACTGTGTGGAAGAGGACATGAGGAACTGGTAAGAGTCACCACCAGCAGGGGAACTGAGTAGCTGAGGGAGAAGTATTGTTCATGGTTTCATACTTTTGGAATTAGGTACCAGGTATAGTTCTAATTCTAAGAATGCATCCAACTAATAATTTTATTAAATAATACTAATTTAATCAAATTGAGCAGGTTCAAAACACTTTGAGTCACTGAGATGAGCTTGAGCCTTCTTATCTCAAGGTCATGAGTTTCCTATGAAGTTCCTTTCTATCTTCCACAGCGCCTTAAGGCAAGCTTGTAAGATTCATGCAACTTCTTTTCATGGTTAGAATTGTTCAAAGGCTGTTTTGTGGGAAAGGCTTCCTAATGGGTTCTCAGTGAGTGAAATTTAAGGAAGTCCACGTCATTTCCAGCAGCATGATCTCCTCATGTGTCCATGGGGCTGAGCTTTTGTAAGGCTCAGCAGTATGTCTGAATGTGAGTGAGCTCCAGCTCTGAACCAAGAGAGCCCACTTACTCTATCTAATCACTTCCTTTCTAGTCCGTGAGTCAGCTCAGGGCTGCAGTGTTACTGTTGATGTCCGCCGCCGGGACAGCTTGCAGACACATGCGCCCGCAGCTGGGCGGGGCTCACCCTCCCGAGCCAGCTGGTTCTTACCAGCTCTAGCAGCTTCCTACAGCACTCCTTGGGGCTTCCTCTGGCTCTTCCCCTCTGCATCCAGGAGAGGAACAGATCCCTTATTTAGGGCAAGGATTGGCCACCTTGACTTAAATGTGGGTGGATTCGTAGGCTTTGGGATTCAGTTTTGAAGTTAACTCTTAGAAATAAACAGAATTGATGGATGACATATACACGCAAGACTGGCAACTACCTTGACTTGGGCTTGGGGTAGTTCAAGGAGAAACACACTCTGGCCAGCTAACCTGGGATAAAGTTTAAATATAACCTTAAGGAAGGTTGCAATTGATACAAAATACTTTCATTATGCTCTGCTTGGATAGATCTAGGGTGGGTGTGAGGTGTCTTTTAAAACAATTTCCCAGTGGCTTTGTCATTTTTTGGCCAAGGTAATCCTCTGAGCCTCCCAAGGGTGAGTTCCTTCATTCTGCGGGCTCTGCTGGGGCTCCCAGCTCTCGGAGGCCCAGTGTCCACTCAGCTCTGCTACGGTGGTGGTCTGACAAAGGGCTTCCCAGGGAAGCTAAGCAGGGCTTCTTGGCGTTGCACTCCTGTTGCAGCTTCCATCCCATGATCTCCAGTGGCCTTGGGGGCATCTAGACCACATAAGAGCAGCAATGTCTGCTTGGCAACTGATGATTTTGATTTAAGTGTTAGCCCCGTTCCCTGCTTATGCAATGGAAGCGCCTCCTTATCTCCCTTTCCTGTGGCAGGGACTGGGCAAGAGAAGAAAGACGGAAAGACAACAACAGACTAAAGAGTCAGAAGCCTAGGAAAAGTTTGGGGAATTTTTGTCTTATAGTTATTTGGCTGTTGGCCCTCTTGTATAATTATTTTCTGAACTAAAAAATAAGGCTTACGAAACAAAAAAAAGTTGAAAATACAGTACAGCAAACACCCATAAACTTACCAACTAGATTTAACAGTTAATTCACATTTTAACATCTTTGCTTTGTCTATATACATGCATGTATATTTCTAGTTCACATTTCCATTTCCAAGACTTCCCTCCAAATTTCTTTAAAACTGATACTACTTCTGAGGGCTAAGGAATCAGCACCTTCCCATGTCCTTTTTTTCTTTTTGTTTGCAAAAAAAATTTTACTGGGTAAATTTGGATCATGCTTGCCAAGACCTCTTACTCTGAGTTGAATTTAATAAGAATTCACACTAGAGGAATAAAGTCATTGTCTCCTACTCATTTTTCCTTTTTATTAAGTTGGGGACCACTGCTGTATTTGTTTCATTTTTTTTTAAGGAGAAATCATTGTATTTCTCAGGTATTATTCACTATCTGAACTTAGGAATTGAATAGATTCAGACAATTTTTGGAGAGACAGTTGGTAACTGTCATTATCTGAACCCTCATTTATATCTGAAATCCTGGAACTACATAGATTTAGATAACAAAGCTCTCCTTATTATCTGCATTCCTGTTCTCTAAACACAGGAACTACATAGACTCAGTATCTAGATACTCATATGTCAAGGGAGATAGCCCTTGCTTCTATCAGAGCCCATTCTTATGTACTTACTAGACCTATAGGAGGTCATGAAATCTAATTTGATTTCGATTACATGAGCTCTTGGGAGAGCAGGGGTAACAAGCTTGACATACTATCATCATCCTTAAATAATTTTAGTTATGTATTTATTTGTGACTGTAATTCCTTTGAGATGAAATTTTAGTGGCAGTTGAATGTGTTTGTTTTTTTTAAACAGTCACTGGTCTGTTGGGATCTGGAATATTTTCAAATACAAAGCCAAGTTATTGGGCCACAGTTGAAGTGTCTGATATTTACAGAATCTCTCATCTTTATCTCAGAGCAAGAGTGTGAGCTTGCCATTGAGTTACAGATCCTTGTGGACCCTGCCTTTTGCCCCTTCCCTCTGGCTCAGAAGCCAGAGCAGCATCTTGTGGTCATGTAATTGCTTGTATTGCGTGTATGGGGGTTTGACATTTCCTGTAAATGTCTAGTGGGTCCAGACAGAGAAGTGACATAGCTCAGCAAGGAGGATCACTTAGAAACTAGACGGACCTGATCTTGAATCCTTGCTTTGTGACCTTGGGCAAGTTATGCAAACCTCTTAGAGGCTCAGTTTTCTCATCTGTCAGATGAAGCTCATAAGAGCTACCTTCACAGCGAATGGATTACTTATATTTCATGCTGAATCATTTTGCACAGTACTGGTATTGGTTTATTTCTTAAAGTCCCTGTTGTTTACTGGATCTGAGCAACAAGCTGGTCAGCTCAGATGGAATAGCAATTAGTTTTCATTGAATTTAGCAAATGGGCTTTTAAAAACCATTATTGAAGTGATGGAAAATTTCACAAATGTGCATAGGATTTTCCCCGCTTTCTAAGTGTTGAATGAGGTCTGGAGGGAAAGTTCAGTGGAAAGGGTAACCTTTGACTGTAAGGAAGCTTCTTCTTGAACCTATCAGGCATATCTGGCTATAGAATGGGGGAAAAGGGGCCATGTGGAATCCAACTAGGTAGTGCCTGGAGCCAAGGGGTTAAGTTGAACCCCTTTAGCAGATTGGCAAGGAGCATCTAGGCTGGGTAATTAATGCTTCATTTCAGGGGGTCATTGATGCATCAAAGTTGTTAATTAGTTTTATGAAAACAGATTGTGCAACCACAGGAAGATTGTAATTGGGTAGTAATTGAAAATAACGCAGTGGTAAACCTTAGTTGGGTGAATCAGTTGGGGGGTAACTTGAAAGGAGAAAGGGAGTCGGGGCGGGTGGGTTGGGGGCGGGGAGAATGGCATAGCAAGAGTAGGGCAGACAATAAATAAAACATAAGTTGAACAGAGATGACCTGGTCTATCATTTTTGTTCAGACATGAGGAAACAGGTCTAAGGAGGGAAGGGATTTTTCTAAGACCACACAGCCAGTTAGAGGTCTGTTTCCTCTCTCCCCTTGCAGTGAAATCCCAGGATATTAATGACTTTGATGTTTAGGAGTTGACTATGAGGAACATTACAATGCACGCTGGAAAGACTGCTTCTGAGGCAGAGAGTATACTTAGGAAAGCTGCTAGATCATAGGAGGGAAGAAAGGTAGTCTTAGAACCTTGTTTCATTTCACTTTTGCCATGACCAAGACTTGCAAGGATGTTCCTTTACCACCCATTACTGGACCATCCCCAAGGACTAGAAGACTCTTCAGCCTCCACAGTGTATCCATCCTCTTAAGAAGGGCCAGTCGACGGGGAAAGTGCTTTTTGGTTTGATACTAAAAGAGAAGACTTATTTTTGAGCTTCAGTTTCAGGTTGTAATTCAGCTGAGCACCCGGAGTGGGCACTTCACTTTGGAACCTGTAGGAGCAGAGGGTTGTCCGGACACAGCTGGAAATGGCTCATTCCAGCGTAGCCCAAATACAGGTTCAGTCCCCGTTCTCACTAACGCTGCTACAAACTTCTATAGCCCGGGGGGTGTTCAAGCCCCCAAATTTCAATCAATACCTTGTTTACCTCATCCATTTGGCTGGTTCCTTGGACTCAGTGGTTCTGGTAATCAAAAGGAAAACAGGTCAGCAGAGCAGCTTTAGTTAGGTGTGACTCAGCCGTGGACTTGGAGGTGAACCGTTTCTCTCTCTTCCTCTATCACTTGGGACTAATAAATACAGTATCTGGAAGGACTAAGTGTACTTGCATGGAGACTAATCAGGAGGACATTTGGGGGCTCATTTGGCCAAAATAAATTGCATGCTCTTGAAGTTCACACAATAGAACCACCGGTCTGGTTTTGACTGTTTGGGGAGCTCTCCCCTCATCATCCCTGCCTCCTCCCCTTTCTGTGTGTCTTACCGTCTCTACCTCATTTCCCCAGTGAGTCTTCCAAGTGAGCATGATGAGCTCATGGCTGGGAGGCAAAAGGAATTGTATTTTTTAAGTTTCTGCAAAGGGACTTCGATTATCTGGTGGATAGATTGCCTTCACTGGCCAAGTTTCCCGAGAGGCCTTTCTCTTAAGGCTTAATATGTACCTCACTGCAATAAGTTGGGGGGGGGGGGCAGTGTTGCCCTTTTGGGCCTGGGAACGCTTAACAAAAGTCTAGAGAGGTGCTCGGACAAGTAGGTGATCTTCCAACTCTCCTGTTCCTTGGCTACCGATATAAATAGGATCCACAGCAGCCATAACATTTTCAAGTTAGCAAAAGGAAAACATACTTATCAGTGGTAACTGCTTTTAAAAGATAACATGTATTGTTTTTATAATTATAAAAGTTAATATTAATATGCCCCTGTAGAGAACTTGGAAGGCTCTAAGATGCATAAGGAATAAATTAAGTCACTCGTAATCTATTTTGTGAAATTTGGATAAGTTTATGTTTACAGCTTTTGCAAGAGGATGAGACCCTTTTCTGACTTTCTTGTTTAGAGTATTTGTCTTTTGGGGCACCTGGGTGGATCAGTTGGTTAAGTGACTGCCTTCGGCTCAGGTCATGATCCCAGATTCCCGGGATCGAGTCCTGCGTCGGGCTCCCTGCTTGGCAGGGAGTCTGCTTCTCCCTCTGACCCTACCCCCTCTTGTGCTCTCTCTCTCTCAAATAAATAAATACAATCTTTAAAAAAAAAAAAGAACTTTAAAAAAAATAGAGTATTTGTCTTTTAGTATCTAAGTCTTTTTAGAGGTATTCTTTATTTGCTGTGAACTCAACAGTGAACTTTCTGAATCAATAAAGAATTAATTTATTCCACATATCCTGATGACTTCATTTCCAGTTAGAGCTATCATAGGTCATACAATGCTTGAGTTGCTGTGTTGCAATGCAATTTTGATGGGTATTATAAAGAGTAAGGTCAAGGGAGGAAGGAAGTTAAGTTTCTATGAGCAAGGTTTTCTTTTCTTATAGGAAAAAAATGCAAATAACTTTAGAGAAATCTGGAATGCAACTGGCTGCTGTGTATCCTGCATAAAGCAAGGGATACCTACACTTAGTAGCTGAATAGATTTTCTAGGAAGATGGTTGTCACGTGATCTTGGGCTTTGGCTATGGTTGTTAGCCCCACTGTGGCGATGCTAAAACCATTTTTAGGGGCATTTTCATATTCTCTTGACTCATTGTTAATTATAAGAGAGCATTCTGCAGCATTCTGTCTTTCTGAATGATGTTGGAAATCATGCATTTAATTTCCACGGATAGGATCCTTTGGCAAAAGTGGAGAAAAAATTAAATATTTAAAGTTTTGAACTAAGTTCAGGAAATGGGTGGGTGGACTCCTTAGTCTGTTGGCATGTGATTTGGGGGCAGGAATTTCTTTTTTTAAGCAAGAACAGGGCACTATATTGACTGGCCGTGTTGTCCAATGTAATGTTGTCCCTGAGAACCAAAGTGTAGACAAGTGCTCTTTGTCTAATTGAGTGAATAAAAAATGTGTATTGGCATGAATGGCCATGTGCATTTTCAGGGCGGAGGGGCACATGCTGGGGCCCTATTGAATTAAAAAATTTAAAAGCATACACATAAAACTTTGTGGATCGGAAGGGGGCAGCTGGGAATGCATTACCCAAGTCTTAAACTCAGGGTATGGGTGGTTGTGCAGAGGACAAATGCTGTTGGAACGGTAGACACGTGCAATAATCGATGGTCTTGGAGTCTGCAGTCAGTTGCAAGAATTTCTCAGGCCTTATAGGTTGTACAAGAGGCAGCTGTGTTTGCTTTGTGCTTTTTACAACTCTTCAACCTAATACTTTGAAATGAGGGTCAATGTCTTCTCGATTGAGGAACTTGAAAATGTTTTGCTTGTCATGTGTAAGTGAAGTCAATAGGGTTCTAATGAGTGGTGATGAACACTCCCTGAACCCTGCCCCATGGGATCTGGCCACCTGACTCCCAGATTTGCATCTGTGCCAGAAGAACCAATAAAAAGATTAAGGTCAATGGATTTGGAAGATGCCACAAGTGCCTGCCAGAGTTCTAAAGACTAGTGGCAAATGACAAGCCAAGTAGAGGTATCAAGCAGACCTGAGTTGAGCACTGGCCTTCTCCCAATGGCTATGTGCCCTCTCTGGGCCTTAGTCATTTCACGTAAAATGGGGTGATATCACCTATCATTTCCCCACTGCACGGCCGGGTGCAAGCCGTGGTTTTTACCTTCCCCAGCCACTGTAGCAGCATCCTAACTGGTCTATCTTATTTCTTGCCCCCCTAAGATCCATTCTCCATGTACCAGCCAATGGTCATGAAGCTCACCATCTCCATCTGAAACCTTCTTGTTTGTTTGCTTACTTGTTACTGTCTTTCTGACCCTCGCAGCAGAAGCTTATTTTGTCACAATTCTGGAGGCTAGAAGTTTGAGATAAAGGGGTCCTCAGGCTTCTCTCCTTGGCTTGTAGAAGATGGTAGCCTTCACCCTCTGTCTTCACATGGTCTTCCCACTGTGTGTGTCTGTGTCCTAATGGCTTCTTATAAGGACACCAGTCATATTGGAGTAGGACCCAACTATCCCTTAATCACCTCTTTTTGAAGTTATTTAGTTGGCCCTGTCTCCATGTATAGTCATATTCTGAGGCTCAGGAAGTTTCGACTTAAACATATGAATTTGGGGATATATAATTCAACCCATACAGAGGGGAATGTTCTAGATATTATCTAAGACCTTTTCAGCTCTATGAAATTATATTTTAAGTTGGAGGTCTTCCTCTTCACTCCCTTGTCCTGCTCCACTCCTGTGAGGTAACAGTTTCATGCATAAACTTCCTAATTTTTTTGTAAGATTTTATTTCTTTGAGGGGCACCTGGGTGGCTCAGTCGTTAGGCGTCTGCCTTCGGCTCAGGTCATGATCCCAGGGTCCTGGGATCGAGCCCCGCATCGGGCTCCCTGCTCAGCGGGAAGCCCGCTTCTCCCTCTCCCACTCCCCCTGCTTGTGCTCCCTCTCTCACTGTGTCTCTCTCTGTCAAATAAATAAATAAAATTTAAAAAAAAAAAAAATTTTATTTATTTGAGAGAGAGAAAGCAAGCACGAGTGGGGGGAAGACCAGAGAGAAAAGCAGGCTCCCCACTGAGCAGGGAGCCGATGCGGGGCTCGATCCCAGGACCCTGGGATCATGACCTGAGCCGAAGGCAGACGCTTAACCGACTAAGCCACCCAGGTGCCCCTGCTTCCTAATTTTTAATGTTTACACATAGCTCCACGTATATTTTTGAAGGGTTTAAAAAAGTGTGTGTGTATGTATTTAGCAATAATGTAAGTTATGGACCGTCAGAACAGCAGAATTTATCTATAAAACATTAAATGGGACAAAAAGAACACCTGAGGGGGTTTCAGTTTCATTTTTTTCTCTTTAATTTTTGAACTATATAATAAAAAAACATTTTTGTTTGTTTCCTCCCCCAGCTGGAAACTGACAAGCTGGCTCTCCCCATGAGCCCCGGCCCCCTTAGCCCGAGCCCCATCCCCAGCCCCAACACAAAACTTGAGAATTCCACTCTGCTGACGGTGGAGCCTTCCCCGCTGGATAAGAACAAGGGCTTCTTCGTGGATGAGTCGGAGCCCCTTCTTCGTTGTGACTCCACATCCAGCGGCTCCTCCGCGCTGAGCAGGACGGGCTCCTTTATTACCAAAGGTACGGACATTGGCAGGATGGCTACAAGGCCCATTCATTCTGTAAGCCTCCCCCAGAGAAGCCTCTGGGGTTTCTCCCTGGCCAGTTACACAATCCAGTGGTAGTTGAGTCATTTGGGAGACCTGTTCGGGAAGACCTATCCTAGACCCCAGGATGAGGCTGGCCTCAGAGAAACCACGTCACTAGCCAGCCAGGACCCACCCAGAAGGTCTTTCCAGCGCTGATTATCTGGCCGAGAGTCCACATTGGTCGCCCTTTATCCTCATGATGCTATCGAAGGTGTTTCGGGAAGGTCTGATAAAATGTAGTCTGGCAGGTTTTTTTGAAAATTATTTACCAGGTTTGTAGAATCCAAGGATTTAAAGTGTAACCTATCTTGAGAGTGAGAGTGTAGGTTTCAGTGACGCAAACGAATTAAAATAGCAATGTTTTAAACATTGTGGATTAGTACATTTGGTAAATAATTTGCCACTTGCAGTTTTTCATAGCAGGATAGGGATTGGTATGCACGCTGTATTGATGACAGTTTTGTTCGAAATTTCCCAGTTTGGGTAATTCCAATTATATTTTCGTGAAAGGGTTATATTTTATGTTATGTTATAGTTTATGTTTATAAGATACGTTCTATTTTCTATACCTTATCTATTTAGATGATCTATTTTATATTTAAATGAAAGATTTATATTTTAGTTTGTATTTTATGTTCCGTGTTATATTTTAGAGAAAGCTTTTTATAATAGTAGTAAAAGTTACACTCCTTCACCTCATTGTGTAAGGTATGACCCAAGAAGCAGTATTTTCTTATTTATGTGCTTTTGCTCTTAGCAGTTTAGTTTTTTAAAATTTGGCGGTGTAATTAGAAAGTCAGATGAGCAGATTACATTGACTTGGAATTTTTGAGGGGCAAAGGTGAACTGATGTCTTTGTTTAGTAAACACATTACAGATGGGGAGAGTGGTTTTTTTTGTTGTTGTTTGTTTGTTTTGTTTTATTTAAGTTTCTGTAAGTATTTCAGCATCCTCCTGAGTTTTAGAAGAATCTAGAAGTCTTGTAAGTCTAGGCAAAGTCATGCTAATGACAATCAGCAACCCATTCAAGCAGTTCCTTGTCTGACCTCCATGAGTCAAATCTTGTTTGTTATCTTAAGTGCAAGGGTGGGGGGGGGACGCTCACCTTGAGGGTGGGGGTGGGAACAGCCTGTGGGGAGGGGAGCTGTCCCTCCTAGCTCTCTTCCTCTCCTGTTTCCCCAGTACAGTCCCTTACCTCTGCCGCCTCCCCTCCCCTCTCCTCCCTGCAGAAAAGAAGGACACAGTGTTGCGGCAGGTACGCCTGGACCCCTGTGACTTGCAGCCTATTTTTGACGACATGCTCCACATTCTGAATCCTGAGGAGCTGCGGGTGATTGAAGAGATTCCTCAGGCTGAGGACAAGCTGGACCGACTGTTTGAGATTATCGGAGTCAAGAGCCAGGAAGCCAGTCAGACCCTCTTGGACTCTGTGTATAGCCATCTTCCCGACCTATTGTAGAACCCGAGGGATACTGCACTCTGGAAATGACTCAGTGTAGTGGCAGGGTGGTTTTTCGTTGGTTTTGTTTTTGTTTTTCTAGTTTTTTGGGGGCGTATGTGTGTGTGTGTGTGTGTGTGTGTGTGTGTGTTTAACAGAGTATATGGCCAGTGTTTTGAGTTCTTTCTTTCTTTTTTTAACCCTTCTAGGAAGTTAGTTTATAAGCCTTCTCAAGGTGTAACTGTTGAAAAATACCCACCACTAAAGTTTTTTAGGTTCCATATTTTCTCCGTTTTGACTTCTTACGTATTTTCAGAATTGTTCTGTGCACTTTAAATTCACTTAATGTACCACAAACGCAGTGTGACTTTCCCTGCACACTGGATTGTGAGGCTCTTCTTAAAAGTATAATGGCATCTTGTGAATTCTCTAAGCAGTCTTTCATGTCTCAACATCCACATCTGCTTTTTTTTTAAATGATTACTATTTTTATTATTATTTGTAATTTACAAATTTTCCTAAGGGTTGAAGAAATGTAATACCCCGTTGAGTTACTGTAATACAATTAGATTTTGAGTTCTCTTTTTAATATGCCTTGGTGTAGAGTTCATATTCATGGCTGAAACTTGACCACACTGTTGCTGATTGTATGGTTTTTCACTTGAGCACCGTGTAGAATGCTTCATTACTTGTGCTTCTCTTATGCTAATATGCTCTGGGCTGGAGACAGGAAATCCTCAAGCCATCAGAACTTGCTATTTAAGTGGCTTGACAACTGGGCCACCAAAGAACTTGAACTTCATCTTTTAGGAATTGAGCTGTTCTGGAACATACTACTGCACTTTGGAAAGTCACAACTGAGTGCCAGGGGCACCTTTTTCCATAGGGAATTTGCCCAGCTTTGCTTTAAAAGATGTCTTGTTTTTTTATACACACAGAGTCGGTAGGTCCAGTCTGCCTCAAGGCCTTGGTCTTGGTGGGTCTCCTTCGTCCTTCAATCACTTTAATTAAAAATGGCTGCAGCTATAAGAACTCTCGTCTGACATATTTGCAACTCTGCTCCCATTTATAAACCTGCGCTCTCTCTAATGCTCAGTTGGCAGACTCGAATGCAAAGGTGGCGTGGACTGCCTTTGTGTGGGCGGGGTTTGTGGGTCGTGGTGAGGGACTGATATCAGAAAAATGCCTTCAAGTGTACTAATTTATTAATAAATATTAGGTGTTTGTTACTTGAGTAGTTTGAGTGTATTTACTACTTGCCTTATACATGTGCTGAAGTTATAACTCTTTGATGAGTCTCTTGGAAAAGAATGTGTGTATTCTAAAAATTTCAGCATTTCTGATCTGTAAATCATGCAAATTAACAAAGCTTTGTGTCTGGAAGAGTATCTGGAGATATGTAGAGAAGGATGGCCAAGCGTTAAAGACGACCAAGCATTTCCTGGTCTTTTGAGGGTAAATCTAAGGCTCCTGTTTTGGAGTTCATCCCTATTTTTAGAAAGGAGGATTTGGAGGTGGAGAGGTGAAAATGATGACCAGGCCCTGGAGTATATTCTTACTCGTGTCCATCGAGGAAGTTTGCCACTCGTGGGGGGTCTATACCAGTTCACAGGCTTCTGTGTGAAACTTCTTTCTCCCTGACTAACTTTGGGGGGCTTTCTTGGCAATAGGGCAAGGTAAAGTCTTATGTGGATGGGATATATTACATCACATTCTATGTATTGTTTTATATTATATTGTATCTTGTATTTGGTCACATAACCGCCTTAGCCTGGGAACCCTGGCTCTATAGAATTCCAATGGCCAGGACCTCAGCAATTTTAAGTTCCTCTTTCAGTGGGAAAGTAGAAGTAGATGGCCTGTCTGAACACTTGGACTCCTATGTCAGTGACATTAAAGGGGTTTTCTGCTTTCATCCACTTCCACGTGGCTGGTTTCTAGAGAACCATTCTGGCATTTGGGTTATGGTTCTCAGGCCAGGTTTCCCTTCCTCTTTTGTCAACAGAAGACAGAAACTCTTCACAAACGAAAAGCAAACTAGAATGGGTCAGAGATAGTAGGGGAGGAGACAGAGTGTGTTTTTCAGAGGATTTCATGACTGTCACTTCTTTTTTGGGGGTTGAAAACAAATCAGTGTTGTGGTTATTACGTTTGTAAGTTATTCATAGCTTGGGGATTATGATTTTCTTAACCATTTATGCAGCTTTATACTTTACAAAGTGTTTTTTACATTGTCTTGTTGAAACTTCATAACTATCTTACAGGTACTATTATTGTACCCATTCTGTAGATGAAAAATAGGCTTATAAAGGCTAAGGTGCTTGCTTAAGGCTCTACAACAGAGTTGTAGAGATCAGACTTGAATCTGAATCCAAGGCTCTTTACTCAGGACTGATGACGAGAACTACTTTGTCAGGCTGAACCAGTGGACCCAGAGATCACAGTGATGAAATTTATTTGGCTTATAAGGAAAGCCTGATAAATTAAATTCAATAAATAATTATGAACTTATAGGAATGGGGTAGCATCTTTTGATGATCCAAGGGAAAGGGACATAGAAGTTGTGGTTAAACAGAAGTTTCATATAGAATTAACATAATATAGAGCTTACCCCCTCCAAAAAAGCAACCCCAAAATGCATTATTAAAAAAATATATATATAATGTTTGGGTCAGAGTTTATGACAGTCTGATTTATGTATTTTGTGGCTCACTTTGGAGGTTTTCTCTGGTTTGAGCTGCCTGACTTTGAGGGCTGTGCTGAACTAGAAGGTTTCCAATGTGGGGGTTGGAGGGATAACCAGAAGAGTAAGAAACAGAATCAGGAGCAATTGTTGAGAAATCTAAACCTGATGACAAAGATCATTTGGGTGGGAGAAAGACTATCTTCAGTTATTTGCAGGGCTAAGGCAGAGACAATTCCTTTTTTTTTTTAGAGAGTAATACTGTTTCCTCTATAGGCCAATTGAGGTTAAATGTAGAGGAGCTTTTAAACAATTAGATCAGGCTGCTTTTCAAAGGAGAAAATGACTCCTACTCTGGGGAAAAGTTGGACATGCTTCAGTGGTTCTCAACCTTGCATGTAAATAATCACCTGGGAATGAGCAGTCCTATAAAGGCAGGTTCCCAGAGAGTTCGATTCAGAAGGTTTGTGGTGAAGCAGAGAACCAGCATCTCACACCATTTTTTCTGGAAATTCATGTTGGGCTAAGTGCTTGAGATCCTTGCCACTGTGGACTGCCACAGCACTTGGGAGCTTGTTAATGCATAATTTGAGGCCACTTTGCTATGCTCCTTAAACTTTAATGAGCAAATGAAACACTGGGGGATCTTGTTAAAATGCAGATTCTGTTTCAGTTGTTAGGGGGTGGGTACTTAGGTGACGTGGATGCTACTGGTCTCTAGATCACACTGAGGAGCCCACGACTGTGCCTCGGTTTCATGCAGAGTAGTGCCAACATGGGAAAAGACTACACCAATTCCCAATGAGAGAAGTAAACAATTTCTGACAATCCGAGGAGATTTCCAGACTCAGGCAGTCCTGGACTGGTCAAGATCTACAGCAGTGGTTCTTGATCCTGGTTGCACATTGAAATCAGCAGGGGAGCTTTGGGAAATCCAATGCCCAGGCTAAACTCCATACCACTTATGCCAGAATGTAAGCGCCTGGGACCCAGGTATGAGCATTTTTTTAAAGCTCCCCAGGAGATGCCAATGTGTAGTCAGCTTGGACAGCCACTGATTTGAGAGTTTGTGAAGAGAGTGCTTCTCAATCCTCACCCCAGATCTGATGGATAAATCTTAACAGGGAGTTAACCTGGAAATCTGCAATTGTGATTTTGCTATACATAGTCCCACTCAACTCTGCAGACTTGCTTTAGGACCCATAACCCTACTGTAAAATTCTATATAACTGTTAAGAATTGATACACTACCAAGCATGGATGGGGCAACATCTTAAAGCTTCATTGCACTGATGAATAATTAATTGATGCAACTGATCAATTCTTCATGGCTTTGAGCATTATGTATAAGGTATGATTAACCAAGAACGTTTGGGATGTGATGTTACTCTGATTTGTGTTTCTATATATATTGGATTGAAGGTTTGCCAATTTTCAAAAATAAAGTAAGATCTGATGAGTCATAAACTGCACTGACTATGTCATAGAATCTCAGACTGTTGTAGCCCCTGGGCTCTGGGACCATAGATCTCATTGTACAGTCCTGTAGATGCATCAGGCACCTCTCTTAAACTTCGATTTGAGCAATGGAGATGTGATCCATCTCTTGGTTAGCAAATTGTGGCCCTTACCTTTGTAAGGAAACTTGGACATTGTGTAGAAGTCGTGTGGTTTTCAGGTGGGAAGTTAGGCTCATTTCTGCTATGTTATGGTAGAGTCCAGTTACCCTAGTCCCTGCCAGCACTCTTTCACTATTCCAAGATGCTTATTTTGCTTCGTTTCTTGAAAGGAAGTAGAACATGAAGTTAATGATTTGAACAAGAATTATTTGCATTAGAAATCCAAAACGGTTTTTACTCTAGTTGACTTCAAGTAGCTGAATATGTGAAGCATGTTGGATACCACCATCTTTATCATTTCCAAAATACAGATATTCATAAAATACCTTACAAGGATATATTAAAAACATGGCAGTGGATACCTCCAGGGAGAGGAACCAGCCGTCCAGGAGACAGGAAGAGGAAAGGAAGGACATGTTCTTTTCATGATTTGTTCTTTGCAGCCTTTTTTTTTTTTTTTAAGATTTTATTTATTTGACAGAGAGAGACACAGCGAGAGAGGGAACACAGGCAGGGGGAGTGGGAGAGGGAGAAGCTGAGCAGGGAGCCCGATGCGGGGCTCGATCCCAGGACCCTGGGACCATGACCTGAGCTGAAGGCAGACGCTTAACAACTGAGCCACCCAGGTGCCCCTCTTTGCAGCCTTTTGAGGTTTGCACCATGTGCATATGTTGTGGAATTTAAAAAATTATAAATAAAAGTTATTTTTAGAATACTTCTGAGGCATCCAGGGAATGTATGCTCATGAAGACCAAGGTAAGAGTCACATGAACCAGACTTAAAATGTCAGCAATAGTTTTGTAAGGGGCATTTTGGTAAAATCTGCAAAGGGAGATGGCATCCTGCTCTGCTCACCACCAACCCCAACCTCTGCGATTTTAGATTCTTTTCCTGGACTTGGCTCCCAAACAGACCTAATTA
The DNA here is from genome assembly GCF_004348235.1 of Phoca vitulina. Lineage (NCBI taxonomy): Eukaryota > Metazoa > Chordata > Mammalia > Carnivora > Phocidae > Phoca > Phoca vitulina. The sequence goes on from NW_022589714.1 coordinate 36,238,465, forward strand.
ATGCAAAATTGAAATGGAGAGACTTCAGACTTAGAAATTTAGAGACGTGGAACATCGTAGCAATTTTCTGGCCAATCTTCTTATATTTCTCAATATAAGAATCACTTGTAATTAATAGCTTTAAGAGGACAAAGGTCAAATATTTCTTTTTTTTTTTTTTAAAGACTTTATTTATTTATTCACGAGAGACAGAGAGAGAGAGAGAGGCAGAGGCAGAGGGAGGAGCAGGGAGCCCGATGCGGGACTCGATCCCAGGACGCTGGGCTCATGACCTGAGCCGAAGGCAGACACTTAACTGACTGAGCCACCCAGGCGTCCAAGGTCAAATATTTCTTAAGAGTCTTTGGATGGTTCTTCATCTCTCCAGAGGAGGTACTTCTGCACTGGCTTCGTCTTGTTTTCACTCACCAATTGCTGTATCCACAGCAGGACGCCAAACTGGAAATCTCATGAGGGAGATGGACGAGGCAAAACGTAGCTCATTTCCAATAGTCCTATGACAATTGTTTCTCATTCTCTTTAGAAATTAGACGGTTGATTTCACACTAGAGTTTGGCTCATTTTGTTCAAATATAGGGTACCCACCAACAGAAATGTTCATTTTATCACTTATCCATCCACGAAACATTTGAGCACCCACCGTGGGTCAGGCGCTATGCCAGAAGCTAAGAATACAAAGAAGAATTCCATCCAAGACAGTAGCTGCCATCGATACCAGGGCATTTGTCTGTTCACTGCTGTATCCTTGGCATCTAGAACAGTGCCTGGAACATGGTAGGTGCTCTGTTACTCTATGTTGAATAAATGAAAGCATGCAGGCCCGGAGCTCAAGTTCACATCTGAGAAGAGAAACAGACATATGGACATTATAATCCAATGTATCTAAATGAAATGATAGAAATGCAAAGAGGGTATTAGGAGAGTTAGAAACCGAATATGAATATGAATTAAGGGAAAAGATCACAAAGTTTTTTAGGGGAAGTCTTCTTTTTTTTTTTTTTAAGATTTTGACAGAGAGAGCACAAGCAGGGGGGACAGCAGAGGGAGAGGGAGAAGCAGCAGTGGGAGAGGGAGAAGCAGGCTCCCTGCTCAGCAGGGAGCCTGTTGCGGGGCTCAGTCGCAGGACCCTGGGATCATGACCTAAGCAGAAGGCAGCCGCTTAACCGACTGAGCCACCCAGGCGCTCCAGCAGTCTTCCTTCTTATTAATTTCAAAGCAAACTGTGCCAAAAACAAAGGGCTGACAGTTGCAGTTTCATATATTTCAAAGCTTTGGGGAATGAGATAGTTTGAAAAGGGGAAAAAATCCAGAAGGAAAACATAGGTGTTGCAGACATTATTATGCAAACAAAGAGTTCATATTGTTTCTACATTTCTACATTCTACATTGATCATGAGACATGAGGCTAGTCTTGTGACTGCTTTGCACGTATCACCTATTCATTCAGAGGACAGAACTTATGTGTCCCTTCATGGGACTCCTCCTATAAAGTATCCAAAGCACTTAGTATAATTCACTCTAATCTTAACCTGGATCTTATGATGTGGGACCTGTTAGAACTTCTCTTCTGCTGATGGGCAAACTGATGAACAGATAGATTGTGACTACCCCCACGTCACACAGCTAGTAAGTGGTGGAAACAGGAAGGCTATTGTAGAACTGCGTGAGCCAGGCATGGTCCTAACTGACAAAGAAGGTAGACTGGATGCCTGTCCTTCTAGAGCCTCTCATCTGCACTCAACCAAAGTCGAATTGCTTTTTTTTTTTTTTACTTTGAAATAATTTAAAATACACAAGAAGTTCTGAAGTAATATAGGGAGTTCCTATCTACCCTTTGCCTACCTTCCCCAGGATAACATCTTTAATAGCCATAGTATTACCCAAACCAGGAAACTGGCATTCAAACAATTTTATTAACTAAGTTATAGATCTTACTTGGTTCACACCAGTGTTACATGCACTTTGTTTTTTGTTTTGTTTTTGTTTTTGTTTTTTGTTGTGTATATAGTACTATGCAATTTTATCACATATGTGGATTCATGAAACCACTACCATAATCAGAATACAGAACTGCTTTTTTTTTTAAGATTTTATTTATTTATTTGAGAAAGAGAGAGAGAGAGTGCACGTGTGAGAAGGTGAGGGGCTGAGGGAGAGAGAGAATCTCAAGCAGACTCCCTGCCAAGTGTAAAACCTGTCCCAGGGCTGGATCTCACAATACCGAGATCATGACCTGAGCCAAAACCAAGAGTCGGAATCTCAACCAACTGAGCCCCCAGGTGCCCCAGGAACTGCTTTATCACAACAAAGAAAATCCCTCCTGCTGCCTCTTTGTAACGATACCTTCCCCTCTACCCTAAGCCCTGACCACTGTATTCCATCATGAGTTTGTCATTTAGGAAGTGTTATATAAATGGAATCATGCAGGATGTAATCTGAGATCTGCTCATTTTCACAGCGTAATTCCCTTGCCATCTAACCAAATTGTTAAATATATGAACACTCTGTTCCTTTTCATTGCTGAGTAGTATTCCATGGTAGGGATGTACCACAGTGCATATAACCATTCATGCATTGGAAAACATTTGGACTGTTTCCATTTTTTGGCTATTACCAGTAAAGCTGCTAACACCATTGGTATACAGGCTTTATGTGGAAACAAATTTCATTTCCTTAGGATAAATACTCAGGTGTAGGATTGTTAGATAAAATGCTAAGTGTATTTTTAACTTTATTAGTAAACCGACCAACTGTTTTCACAGTGGTGGGACCATTGTGTATTCCCAGAACGATACATAAGAGATCCAATAGCTCTGCATCCTTGTGAGTCCTCAGTATTTTCGGTATTTTTATTGTAGTCATTCTAGTATGTGTGTAGTAGTACAAACCTCAATTTATAGTTATGGAAATATGCAAATGAGTAAGAATTTAAAATGAAAAAGTGCTACCTTTCAGATGCTCACTTCTATTTAATTGCCATAATTTCATTCTTTTTAAAATTTCATTTATTGGATACTTAAACATGAGATCGACCCTCATGACAAAATTTTAAGTGTACAGTACAGTGTCATTTACCACAGGTACAAAGTATACAGTAGATCTCTAGAACTTATTCATTTTGCTTAATTAAAAGTTATGCCTCTTGATTAGTAACTCCCAATTTTCTCCCTACTCCCAGTCCGGGGCAACCACTATTCCGCTCTCTGATTCTATGAATTTGGGTATTTTTGATGCTTCACATAAATGAAATCATACAATGTCTTTCTGTGACTGGCTTATTTCACTTAGGCAGGAACTCAAGTTTCATCCATGTTGTCACACATTACAGAATTTCCTCCTTTCTTAAAGTCTAAATAATATTCCATTGTATGTATATACCAGATTTTCCTGATCCATTCATCTCTTGATGGAATTTAGTCTGTTTCCATATCTTGGCTATTGTGAATAGGGCTGCAATGAGTACAAAGGTGCTAGTATCTCTTTGAGATCCTGATTTCAATTATTTTGGATAAATTCCCAGAGGTGGGATTGCTGGATCATATTAGTCATTCTATTTTTTATTTTTTGAGGACTATCCATACTGTTTTCCATAAGGGCTATAACCAATTTACATTCTTAGTAATACTATACAAAAATTCCCTTTTCTCCACATCCTCACCAACACGTTACCTTTTGCCTTTTTTTAAAATTGAGGTATAATTGACATACAACATTGTGTTAGTTCGTGTACGACATAATGATTTGATATTTGTATATATTGCAAACTGATCACCACAATAAGTCTAGTTAATATTTATCTCTTTTGACTTTTTGATAATACCCATCCTAACAGGTTTGAGGGAGCATCTCACTGTGGTTTTGATTTGCATTTCTCTGATGATGGGTGACATTGAGCATCTTTTTATATACCTCTTGGCCATTTGTATTGTCTTCTTCGGAGAAATGTCTATTCATGTCTTTAGCCCATTTTAGGGTTATTTTTTACTACCAAGTTGTAGGAGTTCTTTATATATTTTGGAAGTTAACTCCTAATTAGATAAATGGTTTGCAAATATTTCCTCCCATCCCATTTGCTTCCTTTGCACTGTTGACTGTTTGCTTTGTTGTGCAGAAACTTTTTAGTTTGATGCCATTTTTTCTTTTTAAGAGAGAGAGCAAGCATGAGCAGAGGGAAGGGCAGAGGGAGAGGAAGAGAGAGAATCCTAAGCAGGCTCCACGCCCAATGAAGAGCCCTAAACGGGGCTCAATTTCACGACCCTGAGATCATGACCCAAACCAAAATCAAGAGTCAGTCGCTTAACCAGCTGAGCCACCCGGGAGCCCCTACTTGCCTATTTTTGCTTTTGTTATTTGTGCTTTTCGTGTCCTACCCATGAAATCATTGCCAAGACCAATGTCAAGTTTTCCCCTGTGTTTTCTTCTAGGAGTTCTACAGTTTCAAGTCATATGCTTACGTCTTACTCCATTTTGAATTGGGTTTTGTGAATGGTGTAACATAAGGGTCCAGTTTTATTCTAATTTTTAGGGAAGTCTTGACTCCCCTGCTCCATTTACGTTACTTCTGAGAGAAATTTGTTCAGGTGACCCCAGGTCAGTGTCAAAGAATGGAGCTTAAGTCTGGTCACATGTTTAGAGTGTTCCACAGAAAAAAAACTATAGGCCAATAAATTTGGAAAAAGCTATATACTCTGCTTCTCTCCTCCCACCCCTTGAATATTACAATGCCCATTAGTAGCATTTAGGGGGCCTAAAAGTCTTGTAATGAAGTAACCTGTTTAACATTGTTTAACACAGCATTTTCCAAATTCACATGACCATGAAATACACACACATATAAATGCTTTTTAGTGAATTCATTTGCTTGTTCTACAAATGCCTATTGGCTCATAGAATAGTAATTTTCTACAGAGCAGAGTCTAGAGGATGCTGCGATAGATCGTAACATTGTGGCATATAGAAAGAACAGTGATTTAGGGTCAGAAGATCTGGGCCCACTGTTGTGTTGGTTAAGGCGGGGAAGGTCTGAGCCCACGTGAGCCAGCTGTCAGAGTAAGGCAATAACCTGGTGGCTAAAGAGGCCCCAAGAGTTCCAGGGAAGCAAGAGGCATAAAAACGGTCACTGTTACCATGGTCAGGTCAAGCTCTGGGTCAAAGACCAGCATTCGGGCATGCAAGCAAAATAATCGATACCAGGCAAAGCCAACTAGAAAGCGATAATGTGATGCTGATAACTGAGACAAGGCTTTGACAGAACCAGAGATTTTGCCTTCACTTTGGTCAGAAGCCAAGTCCAGGATCCTAAGTGGGACCTCTGGCCTGGAGTGGCTGAGACAGACTTGGGATCTGTGGGGTTCTGAGCCCAAGCTGAGATGTCAAGTCAGGCCTGAAGGTCCACATGGGAGCCCATCTGGGAGATACATGGCGGCATGGTTCTAGATAGGATGTGTCCCAGGCATCTAGAATTCAGAGGTCACAAGGACAATTTTCAAGGCTTTACGGTTTAAAATCCAGTGGTGGCTTTGAGCAGGAGGAGGGTGGGAGATCAGCCAAGGCCCAGAGAGCAGGGCATTAGTATTTAGAAGGCGAGCAGCATGTGTCAGGTTGGCAGTCCCTCAAAGATGGGAAATAGGGATGAAATCCGCACTAGTGATGGTCTGAGAGTGGGGGATTAAAGAGGCTTTTAGTCTCCAAGTACCCCCACATAGCCCTTCTTCTCTAAGACTAGATCTATCCCTGGGGGATACAATTGAGCTTAAAGATGAGGGTGAGAGATGGGTGAACAGAAGCCCAGCAAGACAACACAGCCAGGGCATTGAAAACCATGGGCCACAAATGAGGAAAATAGGCAAGTGAGCCCCTGACTCAAATGGGGGACAAGTGAGTGGAAGTGAAGTCATGTCTGGATGCAGGGGACCTGGCATTGCCCTGGAACAAGGTTCTTAAATCTCATAAAGTATGAAACTAGATCTCAACATGGTCCAACTCTCCCCTCCATCATTCCAAATGGTCACTGACTCATCTGCCTGAAGTTTGGTTAACTTTATTTTAGAAGAAAATGATTATAAATGTAGTAGCCTCAGATATCTGCGGCCCAAGGACAGGGGGTTATGTAAATGGAAGGAGCATTAGAGGTCACTTAATCACACTTCTCACTCCAGAACTCTCTATCGCATACTTCACTGCAATTCAGATTCATGACCCCTGAAACTTACAAACATCCCTCCAAGCCCTTGAGCTCTGAAACCAGTCAAGTGCAACCGCTCAAGTGCAAAGTGTGGGATTTTCAACTGCCGAGCAAACTGGGGCAGTGATGATAGCCAGAATAGATAATTCCATGGCAATGATTATCTACACGCTACAATTCAGCTGCCAAATGGCAACTCTGGATTTCATTTTGAGATCTACGAATCTTGCTCAAAGTCTCAGCTACGTGAGAAAATAGCTCGTGCTGTGAAGTGAATATTTCCAAATATATTTTCACAGGTGCAATTGCAGATACAGTGAACCTAATAACAAGCGCAGTAAAAACAATTTATCTACATTACCACACTTTCATTCCAATTAGCAGTTGTTTTGTTGCACCAAGTGAAACAAACATATGAAAATAATAAGGTCTGGTCTGGCTTTCTGTTTTGAAAACACTTTCAGAGAAAACAAATGTTTGCAAACTAAATAAATGTGCATGCTTGAATAACGTGCCTAGTCTGGCACGTAGGTTCTATATCAAGGAAGCATCTTCGGGGGAGGCATCAGTGTTTAGTAAACTATCCAAGAGATATGCTAGTCCCAGGAGGCCATGTTCTCACAGGACATGTTGCAGAAGGTGAAAAGTGCCATGGTGAATCCAGGAGCTTAAAGAGTGCGTCGTGCCTGTGTCTCCATCCTGTTAGGACTCCTCTCTCCCACCAGCCCAACTCCAACCAGCTCCCATCCCGATCCAATCAGTACTGTCCTCCAAAGACTGGACTGTGCATAATTTTACATTTTCAACCCCCATTCTTCTCCCTTCTTTATCCACTCAAATTTATTGGTCCAGCCCAATGATATATTTTGCAGTTCCCCACATTGGCCCCAAATTTCCTTCATAGACCCTTGTCAGGGCTGCTTCCTCTGCCTAGAATGCCCTCCCTGCACCCTCAACTGCCTCCGACCTCCCCCTTTGTTGGCTAATTTATCCTTCCCCAGCAAGTTAAATAATTTAAATAATAATTTAAATAATTTAAATTTAAATAATTCTAGTTAAATAATTCGTCCTGCTACCTCTCAGCCTCCAGTGGTCTGCTAGCTGTTCCCACCTTATTTTTGTCGGCTGTATGGCAAGAGCTGTGCCCAGTAAATTCCATTTGATGGAATTAATAAGAGGAAGTTTAGGAGTCATTAGGAGGTTAGGAGGAAGACCGAATGTTAAGAAGAAAAGGAGGTAGGTAGGCCAGATGTCATATGGACCACCAGAGCCTACAACGTTAAATTCAGTGAGAAGAAAATGTAGCTCTTGCTAGCAGGTGTTTCCAATTCAATTGCAGTTGGCGAGGCAAACCCAAGTGAGACTATTTAAGCTACAAATTACAGGGCAGCCTATATAACAACAATGATAAAGAATAAATGGAAAAAATTAAAATGGCGCGGAATTAGTCACTTTCTGCCCATCCTGGCAACTGGGTGTCTTGCTTTCCTCTTTGCCATGCCCCATCCCTTGTTTCAGGAAAAGTAAAATTCACTGTAAAAGTATGTGTCCCAGGTGCCTGGGTGGCTCAGTCGGTTAAGTGTCTGCCTTCAGCTCAGGTCATGACCCTGGGATCGAGTCCCTTGTCAGGCTCTCTGCTCAGTGGGGAGTCTGCTTCTGTTTGCCACTCCCCCTGTTTGTGCTCTCTCTCCCTCTCTCTCTCTCTCTGGCAAATAAATAAATAAAATCTTTTTTTAAAAAAAGTATGTGTCCCTTCTCCCTTTCGTCTCTCTTAAAAATATTCTCATGAAATGATATGGTATTTGGGATTTCTTTCAAAATAATTTGGGTTTGGGCAGGGAGAGAGTGGGACATACATGGAACATGCCTGACTATGAGTTGATTATTCTCGAAGCTGGGTGACAGGTACACTGGGGCTTATTAAGCTTTTCTAGTTTTGTGTAAATTATTCATAATAAAAAATTCAAAATAAATCCTCATCAGGAACCATGAGTTCTACTCTAGTTAAATAATTCAGCAGGCTACATTAAATACTAATTGGATGTTTATGCATGACTTCAACAAAATCTCAAGCACATGTGAAATGTGTCAGATATGTGATGAGGTATAAGATACTTACTGTGATAAATGCAAATGTCCCTATGTTTTCTGCTTCCTCCTCAAGCTGAATCCTGGCTTTCCCGGACTCTCCGTTCAGGGATGATTTTGGAGGAGATGGTAAGGCTTATCAATGGCCTCATAGGTGAGAAATGGGCATAGTTTTCTCCTGTCATTGGGTGCCACTGAGGGCCTCTGACGTAGTAAATATCCACAAAATATGGGGACGCTTACCACTGCCATGCTATATCTCTTATGTGGTTTCATTCATCTACTATTCTTAGATAAGGAAGTTAAGACACAGAGAGGTTAAGTAACTTGTCCAATGTCACACTGAAAGTAAGGGGCAGATAGACGAATTGAACTTTAAGGTGTTGGACCCCCAAAGTCAATTCATCCAATCACTAAGAAATGCCCAAGTCAGCCTTCCATCCTTACATGTGCTGATTTCCATATCTACTTAATTTGGTCTCATACCTTCCCACTCTCAAATACCAGCTTTAGGGAAAACTTTCTCACTCCCTTTCCCCTGCTTTAGGAGATAATTCTCTCTCTCTCTCTCTCTCTCTCTGTCATATACCTGATGCCTGGATTGCCTTAGGCTAAATATGACTACTCTAGCCCTCAGATAAAATTTTTCCCTACAGCTAAATTATTTTTGGTTCTAGGGTCTTTGAAATTGCGTTACAAGATGTGGTGCTATGACGGCAAAGGACAAAGAGAAGGAATGAGGTGTCAGCTGCTACCTTACGATGCCCCTTCTTCTTTCAAGAGAGAGCTCCTTGAGGAGGTAGAGGAGGCTAATAACAGCCAACATTTAGTGACCACTCAACAGATTCTAATGCCCCGCCCTTTACAGCATTTATAGCTCTTAGAACAACCCAGTGGGGTAGGCACAATGCTCTCCATTTTACAAGCGAGGGGCTGAGGCTGATAGAAGTTAAGCACTTGCCTCAGGTCACGCAGCTAGTGGGCAGCAGAGGAGGGGTTTGCACCGTGGCTGATGGGTACCTTTGTGCAGGTCTTTCTGATGGGCACACAGGTGCCGTGCAGATTAGTGGAAGCCCTGTGTGAACCCGGGCCCAGCCGACTTGGCATTCGGAGCTTCGAGTCTTGATCCCCCCCAGGAATAAGCCTGAACTTTCTACAGAGATTTGACATTGTCTGGGGTACACTGGATTTTGCAAGGACATTTTGAGAAGGGAGAGATCAATGCTGACTGGTAAAGAAGAAGCATTCCTGGAGGAAGTAAGCCTAAGCAACACGTTGATGGATAGGCAGATCATTTCTAGACAGGGGGAGAAGACAGGATTTCCCTAGGTAAGAGAGGAGGGAAAGAGGCAAGAGAGAAATGCACACAGAGAGCCTGGGGAGGAGTATAGGGCGGTTCTGACCGAAGTGGGCATGCAGGTGATGGGGGTGCCAAGGATGGGCAGGGAGGGAGGGCCGGACTGGGGGTAGAGCAGTTTAGACTTGAAGCAGAATGCAGTATGGAGCCAGGGGAGTGCTCTGATCCAGGGAGGGGTGAGATGAAAGCATTTTCAGGAGGATTAGGCTGGCTGAGGCACAAGATGACTTGGTCTTGGGCAGGTTCAGTCCAAGGGTTGACAAGAAGTCACAAAGGAACTGCCCTATTCTGAGGTTCAGCCCAGCTTTGGTCTCCCAGTTGTGGTGATGGCAGTCTTCATAAGAAGGCTGGAATGATCTAAGGGACCTCCCTGTGTGTCTCTGGGTCTCGTTCATTCTCCCACCAGCTATCCCTCACCCGACATTTCTAGCTGATGCAGACCAGAGGACTCAGAGGCTGGGGTTTTCAGAGGCAACTCCCTGAACTTGCCTGCTCTGGCTTCCTCCCTTGCAGAGAGGAGAAAACGCATTGCTCAGCTGGACCCAGGGCCTTTGCCGTCACGTGGCCACAGCTGACCTGGCCTTCTCTTTGGCTCACCTCATATCCCCATCTCCTCTTGTGTGGCCCTTTCTCCCACCTGTTCATTCATTGCACTTATTCCACCTTCTCTAACCCTCTGGAGGCTCTGAGGAGAAATTGTGCTTCCAGCCCCAGCGGCAAGGTTTAGAAAGACACGATGTTCTGCCAAGCCTAGGATGGGGACTTAATGAGAGGTGAGTCTCATCACTCCCACTCTCCCTCACTGGCAGTAGTTTATGGGTGACAAAGAAGGCTCCTGGCAGGCATTTGTGCCCCACCCCAAGGCAGGTCGGGAGTGGGTCTGAGTTACAGCTCTTGCTCAGCCCTAGCCTGATCCAAGGTCTGCACCAGCTCGGTGCAGTTCTTCATTGGTGCTATAGGGGGGCTTCAGGATCCCCCGCCTTCAGGATTCCCTGAGCACCTTCCCATTCTCAGTATGTTGGCTGGGTAGAACCCTGGCTCCACCTGGGGCTGTGGCTGCCCAGTGTGGGTACATGAAAGTGACTACCATGTAGTAACCACTCCTACTAGCAATAGTCATATACATGTTCACACTGACCGACACACGCACAAGCTTTGCTCCCTGTGATTCTGATTCCTCTCTCTGGGAAGGATGAATGTGAATTACACTGGGAAGATTTGTTAAGTGGAGTATTCACAGGGCTCCAGAAGAACAGGAGCCAGTGCGCATGTCAGAAAGAGGAGGTCCGTGACAAGCCTGGACTTGTCGGTTTGGGGCAGTTTCATGGGTAGTGGGAGATGATGCTGGAGAGAGAGGAGGCATCTGTCAAGGACACTGGGGATGAGCTGAGCAGCCTGCCTCTGGAAAGGTGTGTGTGTTGCTACTGAGGTTCTCATTGGGACAGTCAATTGCAGAGACTTGGTTATGAGTTAGCACTGCTAAGAAATCCTAAGACAGCTTTGAGGAAATGAGCATTGACAAGAGGTCAGTTTGTTTTTTCAGCCACTCTCTTGCCTTGGAATGAGGTTGGCTTTCCTTTGTCCCTTCCAGTCACTACAATTGCTTAAAGTGATGCCTCACAGACTCTGAACATGGGTTTCCTGTGGGCAGGACAAATTGTTAGCAATATCAGGTGCGCGTGCACGTGCGGTGTGTGTGTGTGAGACAGAGAGAGACTGATAGATAACACATTGAGGTTGAGAAGGGAGGAAAGAAAAGACAGTGTAGTGTCTTACTGCTGATGGTCGGTAAATGTCAGTGCTTAATAAATGCTGCTATGTTGAACTCAGGAATACAGCAGAATTAAAGACCTGGGACCCCCATATTCCTTTTCTTGTTTGGTGGACTCTTCCACCAACCAAGTGAGCACCATGCAGTCATGCCCATCGCAACAGAAATGCTGGCAACAGGAGGGAGCAGCTTGGAAGCCAATGTCTTTGGAGATAGTTTTGCTCTTTCTTGTCTTAGGTTCTGTGGTTCTTCCTAGTCTTGGATTAATGAACTTTGCTTCACACCAAGGCTATTGCCAGTACCCATAACCCTGGGCCAGCCACTTTCTCAATGCAGGAACCCCTGAGAGTGTGATTGGCTCCACATTCAACTGTCGCCACTACTGAAGTCACACAAGGGTCTCCTGAGTTTGGGCCAACACAGCCATGGTCAGTGATGAATGGAAGGTGACATGTGCCATCTTTCCCAAGAGCTGAGCTCTTGTTTCTATTAAACAAGCAACCAATCAATCACGTAAGTACTAACTGAATGTCTATGGTGCCACTCAGTATTTGGAGGCAGCCTCCTGTCCTTTGATACCTCAGGACTGTTAACTCTGACTTGAGCTTGGACCTGCTCATGCTCCAGAATCACTTGATTTCTCTTAACTAAATTTGTTTCTTCCTCTAGAAATTGAAAGATATAGCTCTGACCTAAGTATTCATGGAGCAGTAGAGAAATGGGATAGTTACAAATTGGTATAAGAAATTCTTTCAGTTATTGAGTTCTCCAGTCATTTTGGACCACATGGATATTTTTTCTCTCATTCTAAAGGCATGAATCATTTCACACCAAGAGAAAAGAATAGAGAGTAACATTGCAATAACCTGGATATCAACTATCTAGTTTTGTTAGATATTAATATTTTTCCATAGTGGCTTCAGAACTTTGTTTTTCGAAGAAATGGAGCTTTGTACTTAATCCCAATTCTATGATGTGACTTAGGAATGAGTTGGTTATCTCTGTGCTGCTAAATGCAGTGAAAGGTTGGGCTTTGAGAGGAAGGGAGGTGACTAAAGTTCCAGATTCTGTTGCAGAAGAATTATAAAATATGCTTAATAGAAATTCTAAAATATTTTTAATGGAGTTTATCAATTGTATTCATCAAACAGAGTGTAAGTGGATCTTAATTTCCCTAAACACTAACATTTTTGAAAGATTTTGCAAGTCAAGTCTTTCTGTCTATAAGATAACAAATTCACCTATCATTCTAACTATTGTCCTTGCCTTCCACAAATTAGCGTATCCGAATGATCATCAGGCACTTAGAATTTAAGAATATGACTTATTCTTTTGGTTTCAGTCCTTAGAAACCCAAAAGTTCAATGTCACTTTTCTATTTTGGCTTGGTTTAACAATTTCCTAGGTTGTTCTTTGAAAAGAGAGAGATGTGTGAACATTAACTCAACCTCATTAATGAATGGCTACTTGAGTACTCTGAGCTGAAAAGTTGAGTGGGTTGTTTCACTTGAATCAGAAAGTTAGAGTATTCATTCATACAGAGAACCAAGCTGATAATGATTTATAGCATTTGGAATATGCAAAACATGTGAATAATAATGGACATACTTTGAGAGATTAAAGATAACCCTAGCAAATCCTACAATTTTCCATTCTCATTATAGATACTATTAGAACTCACTGTCTCCAAGGACAAAGACCATGTCGTACATGGCATGTTCTTACATCAATGCAAGAGAGAGAACAGTCAGTTGAGTTCAATATAGATGACAACAGTGCCCAGTGCACTTAGTTGGAAACTATGAGAAGTTCAAAGATGACCAACACACAGCTCTCTCGCCATCAAGTTATATAGTCAGGAAAACAGGTGTGTGCAACTAAATAGACCACAAGTTAGTAAGAAGCAAGTGTTATAACAGATGTACAAGGGAAATTCCATGTGATCAGTGAACACACTTTGCTAATGCAGCAACGATTTATGTGGCAAGTACCGAGTAATCCATTCGAACTGCCAGGAGTGCAGGGAAGCTCAAGATATCAGAGTATTTGATTTGGTCTTGAAAGATAGCCAGCATTTCAATGGGAAGAGAATTGGGAATAACAGCGTAGACAAAGTAGGGAAAGAGGCATGACAGGAGGAAACTGGTACAGAATGAGCAAATGGCATAAAGATGTAGTGAGTTTCAAATTTCCATAAAGATTTGTCTAGAATTTGAGTCTTCAATGCCTTACCTTCCATACATTTCTCTCTCCACTGTGATATGGCCTTGCCTACATCACTTGCTCAAATGGCTCCTGGACAGGTTATTAGTGACTTTTCCACTCTAAATCCAAAGGACACTCTAGTCCTCGTCTAATTTGACTTCTTGGCAACAACGTGGTCTGCTCTTGCCTTTTCACTCATCCCGTGGCTTCTGCAACACCTTGTTTTTCCTCCTTTTCCTCTGATCTCTATTCTCGTGTCCCTTTTCTCTGGCCATCCTTTCTTGCTCCAAGTCTTTTTGCATACATTTCCTTCTGTATTAATAACAACCTTCCCCCCATATTATATCTGAATAATTCTTATTTAGCTTCAGTTCTCAGCTCAGTTATTACTTCCCTTAGGAAACCTTCCCTACCTCCCTATTCCCCAAATCTTGTCCCTGTGCAGTTAGGAGCAACCAGGTGATTGCTCATAGTACCCAGCTGTCCTCCTAGATTAGTACTTACCACACATTCTTTTCACTGATTGTATCATCTAAATCTTAACACAAGAGTCATGTCCTCCATTAAAGTTCCAACACTTAGGACAGTGTTGGGCTAATACCAAGTGCTTAATAAATATTTCTTGAATGAATAAATGGTTTATTCAGGGGCAATCCAGAAATTTGGGCTGGTTAAAATAGGGTGTATACAGGAACAGATGAGGGGAAACATAGGTTGGGAGAGAATCTTGGACTTTAAACTAAAATGTTTTAACTCCATTTTATAGGCAAAATACTTGGAAGAGCCCTGAGCCTGAAAATGACATGACCTAGCGTTAGCCTAGTAGTCTGTTTTGATAGCTGGTGTAGTATAACCCATGAGGTGAAGCATACAGGAGAGTCTGGTTGAGCAACTGTAAAAACAGAAGGGTAATGATTTATTGACAAGGCATGGTGACCAAAGGTATATTGGGATGATGAAAGAGAGAAAGGCATTGGAAGTAACTCCGAGCATTCTCTTCTACATCACTACCCTTCACTGAGAGCAGGGGTGCAGAGGGAGAGCCAGAAGAAGGATGAGTGAGTTCATTGTTGATATAGTTTGTCAGACCTGGTAGGATATCATGGGACTAATGCAGAGACATTTGGAAATTCCAGCCTATAGTCCAGAGAAGTTTTGGACAAGAGATGTGGATTGGAGAGACATTTAAAAAGAGGTAATGGTTGAAGCTGTGAAGTTCACCAGAGAGAGAAGACAAAAGGAAAAGAGTTAAGGGTTGCACGTGGGACCTTGAAGAAATCCCACCTTTTTGGTGGAGGGACACAAAGACAGCAAAGAACAAAGGAAGAGTTTTTCAAAAAGGAGAAGGTAGTCACATTCAAATATTGTTGAGATCAGAATCTTCAGAATGTGGAAAAATAACTTGAAAGTTGGTAGATAGCAGAGCAATGATGGAGAGAAGGTGATAATCTGATATGGGTTTTAAAAGAAGGGAGATAGTTGAGCTTAGAATATGAGAAGCAATGCAAAGACGATCCGGAGGCCAGAGGCGGGTAGAAGGCAATGAGAATGTGCACCCTTCAGGACTTTGAGGTAAAGGAGAAATGAGGAAAAAAGTAAACTCTACTCAAGAGGGTGAAAAGCCAGGTTAAAGAGAGAGTTAGGTTTTCAGTAATGGAAGGAAGTGGAAGAAGGAGGAAAAGATGAAAGTGTTCAGGGCAAAGGTCCAAAGTGTAAAGGAATTTATTGACAATGGAATGAGAGTTCCTAAGGTTATAGTAGCAAGGTTTTAACCAGTCAATAAATTTCCATTGGGTCAAGTCAACCTGACATCATAGTGCATCTCATTGGCTATCTGCCCAGGTATGTAATAATGGGTCTGTTAACTTTTATCATAGTTAATTACATGTTTCATAAACATAATATTTAGTCATCAGCATTCCACCTTCCTGATTCTCATTTTTCTGGAGAACCATCCTCCTATTATTTTCTTTAAATGGACTCATTGTTTTCTTATTCTCATTCTAAACAATAATATCCATGAAATCACTGGTTCATACTTACATTTTTATACACTACAAATGAAATACATAACTTAAAATACAAACTGTTTATACAGGTAGAGCATGGGATCTGGCCCCCGACAACTTGCGTCCAATCTTATCTCCACTACTTACTAGCTGTGGACCTTGGGTGCCTCACTTAACCTTTCTGTGCCTCAGTTTTCTCTTACATAACGTGAGAATGCTGGGTTCTCCAGCCCACTATGATCTTCTCCTCTCAAACTTTTTAGTAGCTCCTTCTATCTTGTTTTCTGTACAACTTAATTTGTTAATAATTTGTTAAATTAATAATAATTTATTAAAGAACAAAAATTCAATGGAGTAAACTTGAAGATCTAATTGGCTTTATTAAGTGATTCATGAATTGGGCAGCAAGTAGAGGGAACACCTAGGAGTTGTACAAAATGGAAGGTTTTTATAGGTAGGAGGGTAGGGCAAAAAGCTATTACCAAAATAAAATAAAATAAAATAAAATAAAATAAAATAAAAAATAAAATAAGGATGTTCTAGGCAAGGTCACCTTCTTTTAAGGGGAAAAGCAGGGAACCTGATTAGGTGGATTACCTCATCTTTCTTTCTTTGGAAGGGTCCATATGACAGATGACTATTGGTGCTGATCAGAAAATTCCTGACTGACCAGTTAAGATTACATTCCTTGGGGAGGTTGAAACTGATATTAGGTTAGATATTCAGCCCCAGTATGGTTACTTGGCCTAAGTGAAGCCATTTTGGGCCCGTGGTTTTCTCTTTAACACCCTTGTCATGTACTACTTTCACTCTTTTTCATCCCGAGAAAATTGCTGAGCACTCACTACGTGCCGGTCACTGCAGGGTACCTTCTCCGCATGCGCAGAATGTTTTTGAGCCCCGAACAAGCCTTCTTGCTTGAAGAAGCCACAGACTTCGAAAGCAGTCCCCTGTGGTCTTTCAGCAATTCAATCTTTGTCGAATTAAATTTGGGGAACCACGAAGAGCCCCATTTCCAGGTCAAGCTCAAGGCAGATACTGGCTTTAACACAAAGAGGGATGAAACTCTTCCGGAATCTGAGGACTGCCTGGTTGATCAGATAAAATCTTCTGAGACAGAATTAAAAGGGAAGTTTCCAAGGGGATTTCAAAGCTTTTACTAGAAGCAGCTGAGGAGCCTGTAACTAACTGAGTCTGAACTTTGCTTTGACTCCTGGCCTTCAGGGCTGCCTTTGGATAAACACCAGCCACTTCTCTGACTTACCTCTGCAATACAAAGAGCCTGTTTGTACTTCAGGGTCTTCACGGCCTGAATGTCAGAAAAAAGAAAGTGAAAGTGATGAACACATCTTATAGCACTCAGGACTTGGATTTCAACATATAATGGATTTATTTGTTTTTTAAAAAATTCTGTATATCAGTACTATACACCATAAAGCCAATTTGATACTAATCAACAATACTTAATTATGAACTGGATTTAAACTAAGATCTAACTAAGCATTACTGGACATCGATAACAAACTGTCATTTCATACATGTCATCACATTTAATCATATTAATCTTCACGACAAACTAGTGAGATAGGTATTATTAATCTTGTTCTAGAAATAAAGACACGGAGACTCAAGGTCACTTAGCTAGTATCTTGCTCTAATTGTAACCTGAAGAAAATACTTTTTTAAAAAAAGATACCATTTTCATATAGTGAAACTCAGGTATCATGAACAAAAGCAGAAACATTTACCAAATCATATTTTTGAAGCTATAAATTAAGGGTAATGGGATGAACTGTCACCTTCTTGAGCCCATAAGCGATTTCTTGTTTTGCTTTTTATCCCTAGATTCCAGTATGAAGAGAAGTTTTAATAAATGTTTGTGGAATGATGTGGGTAAATACTAATGATTTCCTTAGGCCTTGGGTAAATGTATACATTTGCAGGAAAAAATAGAATTCCAGAATTGGAAGGCATCTTCGAGCCATCTGCATCAGTGGTTCTCAAGCTTTAACATGGAGCTTTAGAACCCTCTGGAGGGTTTGTTAAAACACCGATTGCTGTGCCCCAGCCCCCCAGAGTTTCTGGTTCACAAGGTTTGGGATGGGACTGAAAATGTGTGTTTCTAACAAGTTCCCAGATGAGGCTGATGTTGCTGGTTCAGGGACCACACTTTGAGAATCACTAATCTGCTACAACAGTAACATTTACCAAGGGCTTATTATGTGCCAGGCCACTGTGCTAAGTGCATTAATTACATTATGGCAGTTAATCCTTACAATAAGTCTAAGGATGGTGATGTTATTAGGATCTCCATTTTATTTGTAAGAAAAATGAGACACAGAGAAGTTGTCTTTTGTCCAACTTCACTCAGTGGTGGAAGCAGGGTTAGGAACTCAGGGGGTCTGATGCTAGATCTGGCACCATTGTCCACATGATGGCATAGGACCTCCCAGAGTGAACAGCTCCTTGCATCAGTCCAGATAAAGACAAGAAGTGCCTCGCTCAAAGTCATGCAATGAATTGAAGGACAAACATGAATGAGGACACAGGCTTCCTAATCCAGCAACTTGTAGGCTACCTTCTTTTGACATAGAGCACCAGGAGCAGGCAAGGCCTCTACTCTCTCTTCCAATTTGGATTCCCAAGGCGGTCACCTTCTAATCCATGTGAGTGGCACAGATGCCCTTACGCTGTTCTAATATTCTAATGGTTTCCCCCACTTAACCACTATTTCATCTGACTCAGGGAGGTGGTGGTTGCTATGTAGGAGAGAGTAGGGGGTGATGGATGCATCCTGAGGCTGGAGGCAAAGCTCCAGAAAGGAAAGGGTTAATCAAATTGGAGAATGGCTAGAGTGGGTGGAAGGAAACATCTTCGTGTGTCTTGGCAAGTCCTCAGTTATATCTCAACCAACACTTAGAAAATCCAACTCTTCGGGACTTTAGGTCACTGTACTTTGACCTCTAAGTCTCCCCGGGATGCTGGGAAGGAAAATTAAGAATGTTTGGTTAGTGGAAGATTGGGCCTAGGAGGGCTCATAAATCCTAAAATCGGTCCCCCCGGAGGCTCCATCTATCCTTAGCTGTGCTGTACCCATTGTCCCAGAGTGTGCCCTGTCCTGGGCCAGCTGTTGGATAAATATTTACAAAGAGAGGCAGCACACTGCAGTGGACAGAGCACTGGCCTTGGCCCAAGTCCCTTCTTGCCACTGACACGTTCATGAACTTGAACAGGACTGTTATCTTTCAGAGCTGGCTTCCTGGTTGATAAAAGGGTGTGTCGTAAATAGAGCAATGACCTCCCCCAAACGTCCACATCATAATCCCTGGAACCTGTGAATATGCTACCTCAAATGGCAAAAGGAGATTTTCAGATGTGATTAAGGGTCTTGAGATGGGTAGATTATCCTATGTTATCTAGGTGAACCCAACGTGATCACAAGGGTCCTTATAACTGAAAGAGGGGCAGAGGAGTCAGCACTAGAAGAGATGCGACCACAGAAGCTGAGGTTGGAGTGATAGGGTTGCTGGCTTTGAAGCCGGAAGGGGACCACTAGCCTGGGAATGCAGGCAGCCTAGGGAGGCAAACTGGAAAAGACAAGGAACTGTTCTCACCTCCGAGCCTCCAGAAGATGCACAGCCCTGCCGACACCTTGATTTTAGTACCTTAGGACCCATTTCAGACTTCTGACCTGCAGATACAGTACAGATACTGTATATATATGTATATAAAATTGTGTTTTAAGCTGCTCTGTCTGTGATGGTAGCAGTGGGAAACTAATATAAGGAGCAAGTGATGCTTTCCTTGTCTACTTCTTAGGGTTGCTGTGAGAGTCAAATGAAATCATTTATGTGATGCCACTTTAAATATTGTAACCCACCATCCAAATACAGGTTTCCCCACTACCCATAACTGGAACTTTTCCTATGAATTCTTTCATAATATGAAGTGGCCTAAAGGGAAGAAGCAATCACCATTAATTTATATGCAAAATTTTTCGAGAGTTCCCAGAACCCCACGGATACTCTCTCTTAGGTCTTTCTGATACTTTAGGACACATCTTGCTAATGCATGGACAAGATAAATGGAGATCAAGCACAGATGCTCCCAGACACAGTTCGAAGTTGTGTCAGCTGGATGCTGGGATGCTGAGTGTAGTTCCTGGGGAAGAGCTTGGCCTGGGCTCCTCTCCCTGCTCAGGTGTGCTGTCTTCCTAACAGCTTGCTGCAAAAACAAATGCTGAATGCTATTTTTGCATTTCTCCTTTTTTAGTAAATGCAAAAATCCTCTTCGGATTTCTTTCAGTTAACAAAAACAAGGACTAATATAGGCAAAGTGGCTGAATGCAAACTTTTGCAAAGTGTGGGGATACCTATATAAGGCCCTGTCATTCTCAGCATTAGAGTGATTACTTGAGACAGGAACCATGGTGTGGTGTGCTGGTAAAAATTTAATAACCAGCTCTTGGGACAAAGATTGGGTACTGATTTATAGCATTTACCTATTTCCACGGTATAAATACTCCCCTGATGGCAGAGTTCAAGCTACAACATGAAGTCACTGAACCAAGAGTTGGGGGAAGATGGACAGATCAGCTCTTACCACTGCAAAGCAACTCCAATACACCACTACAGAAGCTCAAATTTTGCCCCCACCACAAAAAAAAAAAAAAGGCATGGGAAATGCACACTCTCGGGGGCGGGGGGGGGGGGGGGGGGGGCGGTTCTCATACAGGAAGGCCAGAACATTACAGTGAGCTCAGTGGTACCATCAGGGAAATAACCTGTTTTCAGAATCTGCACTGGGTTAGAGTTTGTAATTTTCTAAATGGAAGTATCTCTGCCTTGAATAAGGGAAGATCAAGAGGGAATGTGGTCAAAAGGTAAAAACTTCTA
Organism: Phoca vitulina; assembly: GCF_004348235.1. NCBI lineage: Eukaryota > Metazoa > Chordata > Mammalia > Carnivora > Phocidae > Phoca > Phoca vitulina. Next base: position 36,258,974 of record NW_022589714.1, read on the forward strand.
GTTATAAGATAAATAAATCCTGCGGATGCAATGTACAACATAGTGACTACAGTTAACAATACTGTATTGCATATTGAAACTTGCTGACAGAATAGATCTTAAGGGTTCTCATCATAAGACAAAAATTTTGACTATGTAAGGTGAGGGATGTTAACTAGACTTCTGGAGATGATCATTTTGCATTATATAGATTATTAAAAATTTATCAAATCATTATATTGTATGCCTTGGACCAATACTAATACAGTATTATAAGTCAATTATATCTCAGTAAACCCGGGGGAAAAGAGTGAATAGAATAATCTCAGGAAGAATTCATGTTTGGTTGAAGGAAATTCTTAAATATAAGGTCTGTCTCTACCAGGTCAGGTTCCTACAGAGAAAACAAATTTGGGGACCTGGGAGATGGGTACTCTTGAAATGTGGCTCCTTGCTCAGGGTTGTAGGGAGATTCCATCCAGCAAATATAAATTAGACATACACTGTGTTCCAGCGCTGGGCTCATGAAAAGGTGTAACAACAATTAGACATGGTCCCTGTCCTCAAGGAGCTCATCGGCTAGTAAAATCATCACTCAGGTCTCATACTTGTGCCATCATCACACTTAGATGTCATCACTTGGGTCTCATACTTACATTTTTTCCGTGATCATGGATCACTGATACTTATATTTTCAAGTTGGAAATTTGTTTTTAGATTTTATTTTATTATGTTATGTTAATCACCATACATTACATCATTAGTTTTTGATCAAGTTGAAAATTTTAAATATAAAGTACAGAATTGGATTTGCCTGGATATAAAAGAAACCCAACTGCAGTGGCTTAACCCAACAGGGGATTGTTTTTCATTTAATAAAGAGATGACAGAAAGTTGAAGACAAGGACAGGAGCTCAATGAAACAGCCTCTTTCTTTCTTCCTCCTCTCCCATGTGTAGTAGCTTCATGGTCCAAGGTATCTACACCTCATCTAGCCACTTCACCTGGATTTCAGGCCAGAGATGGGGGGATCCAAGAGAAGTGAAAGAAAAGACATCTGCCAACCATCTGACCCTTTCTATCAGGAAAACAATAGTTTCCCTTAAATCCTTATTCAGTGAACTTTTGTTTACATCTTATTGGCCAGAACTGGGTTCTGTTGTATGGGTGGTTTGCCCATAGCTGCAAGGGAGTCTGGGGAGATGACTACTTTTTAACTGGGAATATTGCTACCTGAACAAAACTTGGGTTCTGTGACTAAAGGAAGAGGGTGAGATAGTCAAAGCAAGTGGAAAAATCCATCACCTAGTCAGTCTCATTTAAGAAATAGCTGTATAATTATGTCCTTATGGGCCAGCTGGGCTAACACATGTTAAAATACAAAACAGAAATTAAAACCTTAAATGCATAGCTATAAAGAATTTATATAGCAGATGTAGGAACCGGACTGTCACTACCAGGGGTTTTCTGGATTGCTTTGTGGGGATGTAGAATTTGCTGAGTTCCCTTCCCGGGCCACAGGGATAGCCCAGGCTTCAGATGAGAGATGATTTCCAAGGGCATGTGGCAGGAACTGGCTCTGAGATGTAGGATCAGAAAGCAGGAATTAAAAAGTTTTTTTTTAATTGAGGTATAATTATATACACTAAATTGCATAGATCTTAAAGGTACTGTTTGATGAGTTTTAACAAATGTATACCCTCGGGCGCCTGGGTGGCTCAGTTGGTTAGGCGACTGCCTTCGGCTCAGGTCATGATCCTGGAGTCCCGGGATCGAGTCCCACGTCGGGCTCCCTGCTCAGCTGGGGGTCTGCTTCTCCCTCTGACCCTCTTCCCTCTCGTGCTCTCTGTCTCTCATTCTCTCTCTCTCAAATAAATAAATAAAATCTTTAAAAAAAAAAACAAAAAAAACCAAATGTATACCCTCTGAAACCAATACCCCAAATAAGACCTGACTATTTTCATCACCCCAGAAAATCCCTCATGCCCTTTCTAGTCAACCTTTTCTCCACCCAGGTATAATAATATTCTGATTTGTGTCCCCATAAATTAGTTTTGCTAAATATGTGTCTTTGAGCCACATTCAGAGTGGTCAGGTAAAAACATTTTTTTTTTTTTTAAGAGAGGGGAGGAGGGGCAGAGGGAGAGGGAGAGGGAGAATTTTTAAGCAGACCCAGTGCTGAGGGTAGAGGCCAATACAGGGCTCCATCTCACCACCCTGAGATCATGACCTGAGCCGAAACCAAGAGTCGGACCCTTAACTGACTGAGCCACCCAGGCGCCCCCAGGGAAAAACATTTTAAGGGAGTTTAACATCAGTATTAAAGAAGAAACTTGCCCACTTTTCAAAGATACACTCCATGGCACATAGCAGACGCTGGCAAACAGTTTCTTGGATTACGTTGCTAACCTAGACTGTGCTTTCTCTGGCCAGGTGGGGTTGCATTCAACACCCTGCCTACAAGGAGCCAATTTCCTAAAGGGCTTCCCCCCGCCCCCCCACCCCGGGAACATCATGCACGAAGCTCTGTGATATTGAGATCACGGGCATGGTTACTAATGAGACAATTTCCTAACTCCCTGCACGGCTTCATATGGATGAATAACCAGGCAAATGCCTGTGTGGCAGGAGGGTTTGCCCTTCAGGATGAGAAACTCTGTGAACATGCAGCCCCGAGAGCCCGGGTACCCTTAAGGTGTCATTGGTCACAAGCACTGTGACTTTTGTCCACTTTCCCTGTCCTGGGCCCTCCCTCCACCAACAACTCCTCATCCAACTCCCCCCTCCGCAGGACACATTTTTGCAACCAAGGTAAGGTTAGAATGATTGTTGCTGTGACCCAGCTCTTCCTTAGGAAGGCATTTTCCGAGTCAGCACAGTCATGGATGAGCTTGTGAAACTGCGTTTCTCTGTTTCTCTGACTTTACAGTGGAGAGGCACACCTTTGCAGCTTTTTTTGGTAAAAACCGGCACAAAATGGATGCAGTGCCTGGAACACTGATACCTAGCTGAAGTCAAATGCATCTTTGGCCAATAAAATGCCACGGGCCTCTTTGGTTCCCAGCCACACTAAGTTATTCGTGCGGCTGATTTCCACACAGGGTATGGGTCTGGCGTCTGGGGCTGGTGGAGACAGCATTTGGACAATTGACCAGCTTTGTGACCCCCGTGGTGCTCTTCACCCACAGACCCCAGAGTTTCTGGAATCCCTTAGCTGCGGTTTGGGCATGCAGTGTCCTTGGAAGATTGTATCTTTCCTTATACTGAGTTATTCTTAATTAAGCCCACAGGACCCAGCCTGGTATTCTAGTCCCTGGACAGTCTGTTCCTAACCAACCGTTGTCACGGGCTTCTACCCTGAGCAGACCTCATTCTTCTCTAACTAGTAGAATGTGATAGGCATGGACTCTGGAGACAGAAAACCCTGGGTTCTAATCCAGCTCTATTCATTATTCTTAGCTGTATTGAGCTATAACTACTTTTTCCCACTCCCACGCCCTAGCTTACACCATCATCTTGGCCTGAGATGCAATCTCTCTGTACTCCTTTGCATATAGGCAAACCCTACTCACCTTCTAAGGTCAAGCACATAGCCCTTCCTAAAAACTAGGTGAGATCTCTTCCTCTGAATCATCTTGGCCCCATCTGTTTGCCATTTTTTCCCATATCTTGATTTTAATTGTTCCTAGAGCTTTCTCTCTTCCGCATTTCTACTTTGGTTCTCTGTCATAAAACCTTTTTTTAAATTTTTTTTTAAAGATTTTTATTTATTTATTGAGAGAGAGAGAGAATGATAGAGAGCATGAGAGGGAGGAGGGTCAGAGGGAGAAGCAGACTCCATGCTGAGCAGGGAGCCCGATGGGGGACTCGATCCTGGGACTCCAGGATCATGACCTGAGCCGAAGGCAGTAGCTTAACCAACTGAGCCACCCAGGCGTCCCTAAAACCTATTACATAGTAGGGTTGCGAGATAAAATACAGGACACCCAGTGAAGTTTGAATTTCCAATAAACAATGAGTAAATTGGTTTAGTGTAAGTATGGCCCAAGTATTGCATGGGAAATACTTACATTAAAAAATTTCTGTCGTTTATCTGAAATTAAAATGTAACTGAACATCCTATATTGCACACATGCTAAATCTGGCAGCCCTTCACACCTGGCTTTTTTTTTTTTTTTTTTTTTAAGATATTTATTTATTTATTTATTTGAGAGAGTGAGAGAGAGACAGAGCATGAGAGGGGGGAGGGTCAGAGGGAGAAGCAGGCTCCCCGCTGAGCAGGGAGCCCAATGTGGGGCTTGATCCCAGGACACCAGGATCATGAGGCAGATGCTTAACCGACTGAGCCCCCCAGGTGCCCCTCACACCCAACTCTTTTTAACGGATAGTTGTGTGCTTGCTTCTCTGGCTCCTTCACTGGGTCACACATTATGTGACAGTAGCAATCTTGTCTCATTTATCTTTGCATCGCCCAGTGTTTCTTCCTCCAAGCAGTTGAATGGTAAATCTTCATTGATCAGTGCAGGGATGGTCACACTTGCAGATCTGAGCTGGAGCACAGTTTCTAAGAGCCTCAGCTTTGGAATCAGATGGACCAGAATGTGCCATGTTCCCATCACTGGACTAACTACATGTACCTTAACAAGTTACCCCATTCTCATATATGCTCATATGTAAAATGGGAATAAGAGTATACCTATTCTGAAGGCATTACCTACCTTTGTTCTCAATATGCATAGAAAGGGCTTAGCACAATGTCTGGTCCATAGAAAAGGCTCAGTGTCAGTTCTAGCTATTGGAAATGATGAAACACATTCAGACCTGCTAGCTTGGCTTTAGCAGCAACTACTTTGCTACCAACAGTCAAGGCTATATAAAGGGACAAACTGTATGTAGTTTGGAAACATAAAATGCAGGATGGATCTTAGTCTTCCTTTGGAGAGAGTTCTTAACTCATTTGGTTTTCCTTTTCAGTTTCCTAGGCCAAGGGCATGTTCTGTTCTCAGGCTGAGGCCCTTGTCTGCCCTTCTAAGATGTCAGTTCATCTCTTGCTCTAAGCCTGCCTTGCCCAGCATGCTGAGATGTTGTGGTTCCTCATCCAGCCCTTCATGACTATGTTTTACTTTCCTCTTCTCCCTTTCCCCTAGTCCTGGGGGCATAGTTCCCCAACCAGAAATTATTTCCGGCTTCCTTTGGATGACATTGCTCTGTGTGTGTGTATGTGTGTGTGAATGTGTGTATATGTGCATATATATGTGTGTGTAATGGGGGAAGAAAAAGGTTGTTTTGGTGTCTCCTAATTATCCAGGCACAGTTGGGTGGGTGGCCATGCAAAATCACTTAAATCTGACAGGTATTTATTACTACTAGACTATGTGCACAGAACACCCTCAGTGACTTTAATGAGGCCTCTATGCTCTAGCAGGCACTATGGCAGATACTTTGCTTATATTATCCCACTGAATAATCACAACAGCTCTGTGAGGTAGATGTTCTCATCTCAATTTTGTGAATGAGGAATCAGAATGAGAAAGATTAGTAACTTCCTTTAAGGCCACAAGGCAGGTAACTTCTAGCTGCAATTCAAACCCAGTTCCCTGACCCCAACCCTCAGGCTCTTTTTCCAGTGCCAATGGTTCTTTACCCCGGTTGCTCATTAGAATTAACCCAGGACCCAGAGAGCCTTTCCAGTGTGCTGATGTCTAGACACCCTTCCCAGAAATTCTGACTTAATTATTTTTGAGAATTATTGCAATGATATTGGTCCACCATCATCCCATATGCTAGGACATGAATTAAAAGGATCCGGCACAATCTAATTTGATCCTCCATAGTCACCATTTATAGAGCTTGGGTCCTAAAACTTTCCTATGATTTGTATTCAAAGCTTATTTGTCTCGATTGTTGTAGATTGATCCCAAATACATAGGTGCTCTGTATAACCATAGAAATGTGGGTATAACAGAAGTGCCAACGTAGAAGCAATAGTCCATGTTGCTTTTCTGTTATATGAAAAGAATCCTTAAAAAAGTATTTTGATGATCCCGCCCAAGTTTATTTTACGTTGCTTTTTTGGGGGAAACTTTGCTGCAATTTACCCAGTTTCCAGAGATCTGTTTCTTTTTGGCTAATCTTTACTCCATGGACTACCTCATTTTTCTTTAGGCCAGGGTGGAGCAGGCTAAGGCTATATGATTTGTTTTCTGTGCTCAGTTGAATTTGTCTTCTTTTTTGTTTTTATTTTAGTCTAAGGATTTTTCTGGTTGTATGCACTTTTCCCATTTCTTTTGCCTTCATTGTGCCTTAGAAAGTCTTCCCCGTCAAGAAAGCTGTCATGTGCTATTAATGATCTACATTTGAAGTTGCTCTTTGTTTCAATACCATTGTAATCGGGGACCAGTTTTATTTTTGGGAATCTCAGTTTTGTTCATTGCTAAATCAGGGTTAATAAAAATCTACCACCGATGATTTCCATGAAAATTCATTGACCAAACAAAATTGGTGTATTTATTTGTTTAATGTGTTTATTTGTTAAAATCTGACATTTTTCATAATAAAATTTTGGGAGGAAAAAGAAAGTTGGGGGACGCTAGGGAAAGGCAAGACCTAAGCCCAAGGAAGACTCATTCGTGCTGGATTTTGGGCATGTGGTACTTGTCAGTATCTATGTTTTGGGAAGACTTCCCTGATTCTCTCTTCGTTACAGCCCCTAGAAAACCTCCAACACTACGTCTTCATAATGCTGACCCACATGAAGGAAAACAAGGTCTGAGTAGCAATGAACAGAACACATGAAGGAAAACAGAAGCAGGCTATCCTTTGGCACTTTGGGGAACAACTAAAGTATTAGAATCCCAGGCATCCGGATGGCTGAGAGACTTATGAGACTCTGACCTCTGGCTCTTAGGCCTTCTATCATACCTATTATTTACCATGTAGGTGAAAAATGTTAGAAATAATTGACCATTTTATAGAGCTACAAAGGTACATGCAAGCCATCTCTTTGGAAAGGTATCTATGATCTTAACTTGAGTTTTTGGAATGGCAGTTTTTGTCTTGTTGTGGAAAGACATAATAAGAAAGGATTTGATAAATTTGAGAATATGTGTCAACTTCCTGTAAGTTAGAATGTTTTGGAAATTTGTTGAAGATAAGTTTTAGGTTTATACACATGTAAATAATCAGGAACATACCCTGGTAGTCAAAGGAAACACAAATATCTTCTCTTGGCCATAGGAGGTACCTGATGGAGTACAGGAAGCCTTTAAAAAGAAAATGGGAAGAAATGGCCATGCTATTGTACATCTGAACAAAAGGGCCATGGTTTTATTATTAGCTCATTCAAACGGCAGTTGTGAGGCCCATTTATTTGCCTTTTTCTTCTGTTTACACAAATGGAAACACCCTGCAAGGTTTACTAAAAGCAGATGTATTAAATATCAACACTAAAAACTGGTTTAACCAGGAAACAATGAGCATTAAAACACACAAAAAGGAGAGAATGAACAAGAGTCAGGCGAGAGCAATGTGGCAACCCACAGGAATCCGAGGCAGGGAAAAAATATCCAAATCAAGGTCATAGGCAGTTACAATAGATCACACTGGGAAGAGGGCAAATGACATACTTCTTTACTATTTGCTCAAGAAAAGGAACCAACTTCCTGCCTGTCTTTGATACCTCCTCGATGATCCCAGGACTCTTAACAGCAGAGCCCAAGGCTTGTCCTTTAGGGAAGGTCATAGTTGGCAAGACCGTGCCCCTCTGTAGTGTCAGGTGCTTCGGGCCCTGCCAGCACAGTGACCACCACGGTATGTGTTATAAAAGGTGCCCTCTGCGTGGATGAATGACAAAATGTGACTTTTCCTCTGGCCTGGCACAAGATTTGGGTAGGGGAGTGGTGGCTGGATTTCAACCCCTATCCACCCCTCAGCTGGGTCCTTTCGTGAGGCGCAGACACTCTGTAATTATACATGGTGGCCCTGGAAAGTTTTTTATCTGTTCTACTGTAGGTGTGGCCCCTTTCACCAATGAGGAAGCTAAGTCCTGGAAAACTAAAACATCTCATATAAGGCTACAACATAAAGAGTAATAGACTTTCCTTGGGAGAACAGCCATTCCCAATGCGGGCCTTGGTCAGTATCATTGTATAAAGCACCAGCTGCACACTAAGTACTCTGCCAGGTTCTAGGGGATGGGGGGCTACACAGATGCCTAGAGATCTCCAACCTAACCCTGAAGATAGGGGTGCATGCTCTGTGCTGCCTGAGCACCGTAGACCATGAGAGCTGCAGGGGCTCACAAGACAGAATAAGACTCTTTTCTTTGCAATTGGAGAAGGTTGCACCGAGATGAGACTTGAGTTGAATGAAGAATGGACAGGGATCAGAAAACCAGAGAAAACCAGGCAGGATTGTAAGGGAAGAAAACGGTGTGCACAAAGGTGTGGAGAGAGTCTCCATGTTGGTGACCCCAGTCACTCCACGGCATCATGTCATCCACTCTCATTCCGCGTTCCCCATTCTTAAGTGCAATCTTCACTCCAGACCACAACCCTCTTTTCTTTTTTTTTCTTTAAAGATTTTATTTATTTATTTGACAGAGAGAGAGAGAGAGAGCACAAGTAGGCAAAGAGGCAGGCAGAGGGAGAGGGAGAAGCAGGTTCCCCCGCTGAGCAGGGAGCCTGATGCGGGGCTCAATCCCAGGATCCTGGGATCATGACCTGAGCCGAAGGCAGCCGCTTAGCCAACTGAGCCACCCAGGCGCCCCTGCAACCCTCTTTTTGACAGAACTTACCCATTCCATGTCTCACGCACCCCAGCTCTGCTTTCTGAAGGGTGGTAGCTAGTTATATAAGAGAATCTGGAGTTAAGTATCAGTATATTAACCCACCCACATAACAGAGAGACACTGTAATGAGGAATTTCTGGATATATTGTCATAAAACATTTCTAAAACTTTTGGGATTACAGGCAGGTAGAAAGAGTTTATATTTGATACCTATTGTAATGAAATAAATTCTCCCCCAAACTTAGCAACAACAAACATTTATCTCACACAGTTTCTCAAGGTAAGGAATTCAAGAACCATTCAGCTGGGTAGATCTGGTTTAGGGTCTTTCATGAAGTTTCTATCAGGGTATTGGCCAGGGCTGTGTCTTCTGAAGGCTTCACTGGGGCTGAAGGATCTGTCTATAAGCTCACTTATCTGGCTATTGACAGGGGGCTTCAGTTTCATGTGTATTTCCATAAGAGAATATTCTCACAACTGGCCTGCCCCAGAATGAGTGATCAAAGAAAGAACAAATAGAAAGCTCGGTGGCTTTTATGACCTAGCCTCTGACAAGGCATCACTTCTGCTATATTTTACTGGTCACTCAGACCCCCCAGGATATAACGTGGAAGGAAATTATATAAGGGTCTAAATAAAGGTGTGGACCACTGGGGACCATCTCAAATATTCCGGTACTACTGAATCATATTTTGGGGACACTAGAGCTTTCAAAACATATACACCACAGGTAATATGATGCTCTGGATATCCTAAAAGTTTCCTTCTTTAAAGCGCCTGTTCTTTTTTTTTTTTTTTTAAAGATTTTATTTATTTATTTGAGAGAGAGAGAGTGCAAGAGCGAGCATGAGAGCATGAGCAGGTGGGAGGGGAAGAAGGAGAAGCAGACTCCCCACTGAGCAGGAAGCCTGACCTGGGGCTCAATCCCAGGACCCTGAGATCATGACCTGAACTGAAGGCAGACACTCAATGACTAAGCCACCCAGACACCCAAAACACCTAAATATTCTTAATAAAAAACTTTAAAAAATCTTTAAGAATGCACTGCTATGCTTACTGGAAAAAGAGAGGCAAAATAAACAAGCAAATGAGGAAGCAGACTGCCGTGGGGGCATCTGTCTACCCTCAAGTGACCCAAAGACTGTGTTTAATGTTTGCAAGGCAAGCATGAGACAAAGTCTAGGGAAACAGCAGAAGTCAGATCACAGACCCTCTTATAAATTACCTTGGACCCCAAAGGATGTCTCCTCAGTGACAGTTTAATTTTTTTTTTAAGTAGGCTCCATGCCCAGCATGGAGCCCAACACGGGGCTTGAACTCACAACCCTGAGATCAAGACCTGAGCTGGGATCAAGAGTTGGAGGGTTAACTGACTGAGCCACCCAGGTGCCCTTCCTCAGGGACAGTTTAAACCAGGAATTTCTGGGACTCCATTTCCTCACTGAAGAGGATAGAAAGGAAACTTGCCTGTTTTCACCCTGGCTCTAGATAGCAGGAGGAAAAATCTGAGAATTTGTAACGACACACTAACCTCTATGCGAGCTTGCAGTCCACACTCTCAGTATGGTTTGTAAAACCAGAGTTGATACTTTGTTTTCATGTGGCCCAGAGTTGGCGGCACTCTCAGTGTAGAAATAAATCAAATCCTCACTGAAGGCATCACCCTTACCAGAAGCCTCAAAGATTTCCAGATATAACATTCCGTTGAACTGGGATTCATGATTTAAAACGAAATCACGGTATACTCAAGGAATTGAGGCATCATTAGAGAGAACCAACAAAAACCACAGACAGCAGATCTAGCTGATAAACACTTCAGATATTTGGCTATTGATTATGGAATAAATTTAAGTTTATTTAATATGCTTGACAAAGAAAAGACATTATCAAATGGAGGAGTGAAAAATAAGAGACTGTTGAAGTGACGAGTCCTATTTGACAACAAAATAGAATGTCTAGAAGTGAAAAAAAAATTTTTTTTCTTCCACAGATTGAGCTTTTATTTATTTATTTTATTTTTAAATTTTATTATGTTATGTTAGTCATCATACAATATATCATTAGTTTTTGATGTAGTGTTGCATGATTCACTGTTTGCGTATAACACCCAGTGCTCCATGCAGTACGTGCCCTCCTTAATACCCATCACCGGGCTAACCAATCCCCCCACCCCCCTCCCCTATAAAACCCTGCTTGTTTCTCAGAGTCCACAGTCTCTCATGGTTCATCTCTCCCTCCGATTTCCCTCCCTTCATTTTTCCAGAAGTGAAAAATTTTTTTAATAAAATTAAAAAACTCATTGCATTTTAAAGTGTTATAGAAGTGACCACATGATATCTTTGATTTTTGCCTCTTGGCTCATACAGCCTAAACTATTTACAATCTGGCCTTTACAGAAAAACTGGGCCAATCTCTGCCACACAGAAACCTGTGTAGGATACCCTCAGTCAGCCTGAAGGGTCATTCTAAGGTTGACCATACAAGGAGTAGCCACACAGGCAGGGCTGACCACTGAGGGGGTGGTGGGGGGGATGAAGGGGTTGAATGAAGGAGGCCAGAAAACCTCAGTGGGACACAGGTTTGGGTTTCAAAAGAGAAGGAAGGCTAGTTTTATGTGTCCATTAAGAATAGCTGGAGGTATACCCTGAACGACCCCCAAGGAATGTGGGAACCTAGAAGCCTTGCCTTTTTAACTTTTATGTATGGGGTGGGGGAAATAAATCTTAGTTGCCCTGGAGCCTCAGGAGTTTAACACATGCATGTGGGGAAGCCTGGGGTAGAAAGATACTGGTCCGTGTATGTAATTATTAAGCAATTATGGATAGCATTCTGCAAATAGAGCACATAGAGAAGGAAAAGGAGAAGGGGATTTCTTTGCGTGAGTCACACATCTCAAGCTGCATATCCTTAGGTGCTCTCTAACTGCCAAACGTGGATCAAGGCCAAGTGGTTCTTTTATGGCCATTGGGTACGCCGGGGATGGGCCTCAAAACTGTTTCTAAACCCCGAGTGCTGACATGTTTGCCCTAGGAGGAGTGAGGGAGGGACAGGATGCTGGCAGGAAGCTTGAGATGACCCCAGGGTGGTATGAGCTGCAGGAAGCCAGTAAGGGAAGTGATTTGGGGAAAGGAAAGCAAGAGGCTCACCACACCCCAGGGCCTCTCCTTTGAAGATGGACACCACACCCAGCCTGTCCAAGTTTTCCCTAGCTTGCGTGCTCATCTTTCCCTGGTTTTTCTGAATGAGGGAGCAAAGATGGAGTCGTAGAACAAGGAACCTGGTTATGAGCAGCTGTCTTCCAAGCCTCTGTTTTATGCCAGGTGCTTTATACATCAGTCTCATAGAGCAAATATTAGCCTTCCCATTTTGCAGATGAGGAAGCCAAGACGCAGATAGAAACACTAAGAACTGTGTCCAGGGCCACAAAGCAAGTTAGCAATGAATTCAGGTCTCACTCTAATTGGAAGTTTTCACTCCGAAACTCAACTCTTTCTTCCCTACTGAGCATGTATAGCCAAGAGCCACATGAAGGGAGTAACCCTAGGCCTCTGGCAAGAACAGGAAAAAAAAATCGGAAAATTAAGCCGGGCTTCCCTGACTCCTGCAAATGCCCTTGTCTGTCATCCAGGGTTACTCTGCTAAACAGAAAAATGTGCTCCCAAATGTCTCTAGTGTCCAATCATGGCTCTTTCTGTCTGACATGTTAGCTCAACCCCCAGTGTAGCAAATGGATGCAATAACCCAAAGAAGAAAAAGTTCTGTTATTAGCAAGTTGCTGTGAAAATACTCACATGTTGGGAGTGGAGAGTGCAGATGGTCTACTGAGACTTTCTGCTAGGAGAGATATACTAATTAATTAGGTGGGGAAGAAGCCAAGAGAGCCTAACCCTGATGCTGGAGGGATTGATGGGCCAACACAGAGGACAAGGAAGAGTTTGGTGGAAACAGAGAGGGGATCAACATAACTCCTGAGTGAGGAGAGCTGGTCTGAGGTTAGCGTGTGGAGACAGACTTCATTCACAGGCTTCATGACTCTCTGGAAAGCTGGGCCTGGCTCTCACCTTCTGCTGGAGGGGCCAACACTATGATGAGCATTCTAGCAAAGGATCAAAAGAAGGGAGAGAAAGAGCATTGTGATGGTTAATTTTATGTGTCTGTTTTATTGGGCCAGAGTTGCCCAGATATGTGGTTAAACATTATTCCAGGAAGGTCTGTGAGGGTGTTTCCAGATGAGGTGAACATTTGAACTGATACACAGAGTAAAGCAGATTGTCCTTCCCAGTGTGGGTGGGCCTCATTCAATCCGTCAGAAACCTGAATGGGCACACAACCTGGGCCACAGACCCTCCTTGCACTCGGGAAGGTCTGCACTTAGTACTTGGCTGGTGCAGTCTTGAAATTCTTAAGTTTTGAATGGGGCCCCCCATTTTCATGTTGCTCAAATTATGTAGCTCGTCCTGAATGGACAGGTGTGGTTGTGTCCTTTGGAGAAGTGTCAGTGACTGAGGTGGGAAGTGACAGTTAGCTCTTGCTGCATAAAAACCCAGACAGTGTTCCCCCAATTCCCCCCATGGTTCCCCCACCCATGCCTGACCTCAGGAGCCGGGGACTCTAGCTTCTGCTTTGAAGGGCTACATAAAGGCAAGAAGGAAAATGCTGATTACACAAAGCTAAAAAAAGCTCCTCGGTGAAAACAGCATGGACTCATTCTGGGCCCTCAGGCTGAGTTTCATAACCCTTTGTCACGTAAGCCCTTTTCTCCAGGGCTAAGAAGTTAAGAAATGTGAACAGTCTGGCAAGGCCTTCCTCCTGCACAGAGTATAGGCACCTACACTGGATGACCTCCCCAAGGCATTAAGACGCTGAGTCAAGCCCATTTTGCTGGAAAGGATCATCAGAGCTGAGTTGAGAAGGAGGTTCTCAGGCTGCTTTCATGGCTCCAGGGCTGGGCGTGGCTGAACTGTGCAGGTCAGAACCAGACCTAGAGAAGCTTACAACAGCTCAGGGACTTCCTTGGGAGACAATCTCAAGCATATGGTAGCCAGTATGCCAAGCATTTTCCAACTTTAGGTAATCCCATCCCCCTTACGCCAGGAAATCCAACCCTACGAATGACAAAACTTCCCAAGCTGCAGTTCAGTCTTTTAGGTAGTTGGTGGAAGCCAGCGGCTAGTAAAAGCCCAGCTTTAAGCAGGCTCTTGGCTGCCTTTAGTTAGATGTAAATACTGCTCCTGTAATTCCTTATGGCCGCAACTTAGCTGGTTTTAGTGAACAGATTTTTCTTCTTCCCACTCGCAACACAGACATGCACACAAACACATGCACACTAGCATGCTCAGTATTCTTCGTTCTTTCTTTTAAAAAGACTGCCACTTTTCTTTGGGAAGACTTTCCTTCCCCAGTCCCTGCGTTCTTTGTGGAATCAGTGATGCTTGTGGCAGAATGTGATCCCAGGGCTCATTCCCCAAGGGGCCCATTCATTAGTTCTGGTTACCAAGATCCCCAAACTGCTTTCTGTCCCATCCTTCTGAATGTTGCACCCTATTTTTTAGCCTGTGAGCTGTCCAGGACCTAACACCGAACTTTTTTTTTGCTGATGGTTTTCAGGATCAATCTGTGGTGTTTGTGATCAAAGACACATGGTGTGGGAGGGAATATCATTTTGGACGGCCTGACCCTTCTCTACCCAATTTCCTTAAGAGTGGTAAGATCATGATTACTTTCTTCAACAGGGGAAATATATTAGGTAGGATATTAAAAGCCTACTGCAGTTAGTAATCATTTCTCTTGAGGAATTCAGGTCACAGAAGCAGCAAAACTTCTTTACTTGCTTCTTCACTTTCACTCAGCTGTTTGGACAGTAGAATAGATGGAAGGAACAGTTTGCAGCCTGAGTAGCTTTTGGGAGTTTGTGAAGCAAAAAGAGAGCATCCAGGCCCTTGGGTCACTGCCAGTGGCAGCAGGCTGAGTGGTAGGAATCACTGTTACGATGAGCCAAGGACACAGCCAGCTCAGAGGGAGGATCGTTGGTGACTCAGTGCTAGGAGGGAAGGTTGGGGAGAATGGACTCTCACAAACAAATGGTAATTCTTTGGCACTGACTTGGAGACAATTTTATTCCCTACCATTATTAATAAGTAAGAAAAAATGAAAATTGCACTAATTAACTTTGAAAATAGTGCAAAATGAGATACTGTGATCAATATTTAGGAAGACCAGAGTAAAATTTAAATTGTCTGGACTAACTGAATGGTCTTATAGAAACAAGGTAGTATTCCTTCAAAAGTAAGTTTCTTTCTTTCGAAAACTTAGAAGTATTTCCGGGAAATTAATCATTCATTATTTAGGGAAGAAGGAAGATATCTCATTATAAATGAAAGGGTAGGACTTTGGAGCCAGACAGATCTGCATTCAAGTCCAGTGTTCTATTATTACTGCTACTGGCTAATGGCATTGGTTAGGGGTGCTTTGGGCTACAAGCAACAGAAACCCCAACTAGCAGTTGGTTTAACCATAAATAAACACTTGTTACCACTCCTAACAAGAAGCCTGGAGGTATTTGGTTCCAACATATATGCAATAAGCAATACTTCAATGACCATATATGAGAGGGTTTATTTCTGGGCTCTATGTTTTATCATTGATCTCTGATTTAATCTTTATTAGTTCCTTCCTTCTGCTACCTGTGGGTTTAGTTTGTTCTTCTTTTTCTACTTCCTTGAGTTGTTAAGTTAGGTTGTAATTTGAAATCTTGTTTTTTAATATACACATTTATAGCTGTAAAATTTCTCCTTAGTACCACTTTCTCCGGTTGCATAGGTATTGGTGTGTTGTGTTTTCATTTGCATTCACTGCTAACTACCTTCCAATTTGCCTTGTGATTTCTTCTTTGATCCGTTGGTTGTTTAAGGGTATGCTGTTTAATTTCCTCAAGTTTGTGAAATTTCCAGTTTTACTTCTGTTATTGATTTCTAACTTTAACTTGTGGTTGGAGAGGATACTTTGTATGATCTGCTCTTTTTTGGTTACTATTTGCATAGAATATCTTTCCCCATCATTTCACTTTCAATCTATTTGTTTTTTTAGATCTAAAGTGAGTCTCTTGTACACAGCATATGGTTGGATCATGTTTTTGTTTTTTAAATCCATTTTGCCAATGGAAGACTTTAATCCATTTACATTTTAGGTAATTACTAATAAGGAGGGACTTCCTTCTGTCATTTTGCAGTCAAATGCTCTACCCTTGAGCTATATCCCCCCTTCTGTCATTTTGCAATTTGTTTTCTATATGGCTTATTGCTTTTTATCCCACGTATCCTGCATTTCCTGATTAATTGATTTAATTGATCATGTTTAATTGATTTTTTTGTAGTGAAATGTTTAAATTTTTTCCCAATCCTTCTGTATATATTCTGTAGCTATTATCTTTGTGGTTACCATGGAAGTTCAAAGTTATAATGTGAATATACATATACATATATAATGTGAACTTCTACTGACTTAACTTGAATAACATACAAAAATTCTCCTCCTTTATAAGAAGTCTGTTCCCGGGGCGCCTGGGTGGCTCAGTCATTAAGCGTCTGCCTTCGGCTCGGGTCATGATTCTGGGGTCCTGGGATCGAGCCCCGCATCGGGCTCCCTGCTCGGCGGGAAGCCTGCTTCTCCCTCTCCCACTCCCCCTGCTTGTGTTCCCTCTCTTGCTGTGTCTCTCTCTGTCAAATAAATAATAAATAAATTCTATAAAAAAAAAAAAAAGAAGTCTGTTCCCATCTTTTTTGGTTGTTGGTGTCACAAAATTACATTTTTATACATTGTGTAACCAAAAATATAAATTATGTAGAAAACAAAATGTGGAGTCACAAACTAAAGTTACAATGATACTAGCTTTTAGACCAGCAATTGTTATTTTTAGAAAATATATCAGTCTCAAGTCATGTAGAAAACAAAACGTAGAGTTACAAGCCATTGTTTCAATAATACTAGCTTTTATAATTGCTGATGCATTTACCTTAATTTAGATCTTTATTTCTTCATGCAGCTTTGAGTCACTGTCTAGTATTCTTTTATTTCACCCTGCAAGTGTTCCTTGAGCATCTCTTGCAGGACAGGTCTGGTAGTAGCAACCTTCCCCTCAGCTTATTTGGGAATGTCTTAATTTCTCCCTCGCTGTCGAATGACAGTTTTGCCAATTAAAATCTTGGTGGACAGTTTTTTCTTTCAGCGCCTTGAATATATTGGCCCAATACTTTCTGTCCTCTGAAGTTTCTGATGCGAAATCTGCTGATACTACTGAGGACTGCTTATAAATGACAAGTTGCTTCTCTCTTGCTGCTCTGAGGAGTCTCTCTTTGTCTTTGGCCTTTGAAAGTTTGATTATAATGTGTCTCAGTATGGGTCTCTGAGTTCATCTTACTTGGAGTTTTTGGGCTTCTTGGATATTTATATTCATGTCTTTTACCAAACTTGGGAAGTTTTCTGCCAATATTTTTTCAAATAATCCCTCTGCCCTTTTCTGTCACTCTTCTCCTTCTGGAATTCTCACAGTGCATATGTTGATCTGTTTGGTGGTGTCCCCAGGTCCTTGAGACTGTGCTTACTTTTCTTCCATCCTGTTTCTTTCTGTTCCTCCAACTCAACAATTTCCATTGTCCTATCTTCAAATTCACTAATTCTTTCTTTTGTCTTTTCAAATCTGTCTTTGGATCCCTCTAGTAAATTTTTTCTTTTCAGTAATTATACTTTTCAGCTCTAGAATTTCTTTTTGGTTTCCTTTTTAATCTCTTTATTGATATTTCCCATTTTGTTCATCTATCATTTTATTGATTTTCTTCACATCTTTCTTTAGTTTTTTGAGCATTTTTAGACAGTTGTTTTAAAGTTTTTGTCCAGATTTGTTATCAGGTCTTTTTCAAAGACAGTTTCTGTTGATTTATTTATTATTTTTCTTTGAATGAACTATCCTTTCCTGTTTCTTTGTATGTCTTATAATTCTTTTGTTTGACACTGGACATTTGAAACTAGTAATCTGGTAATTCTGGAAGTCAGATTCTTCCTCTTCCTCAGGGTTTGATGTTTTTTGCTATTGTTTTTATTTATTGTCTTTTTGATTGTTGTAAGCCATCTCTGTCCCAAAGATTAGCCTGAGATGTGAACGTAGGTCTTTTCTGGGCCTAGGCCTTACCTTGGGAATATGTGGTCACTTTGTAATTTTCCCTCCCTATATAGTTACTTTTGAATGTTCTAGTCTTCACTCTCAAAAAGGGAAAAGTTAAAAAAGGAAGAAGGGGGTAAAAAAGGCACCCGTTAGGTCTCCTGGAAGTCAATTCAGCTGAAGGGTAAGAGCTTACAATACGGGGAGGTGTAAAAACAGTTGTTGCCTCCTATCTCTTTGAACCTCTGTGATGAGAAGCAATGATCAGTGATTAGCACACAGATCCCTGATATTTGGAGGACAGAGTCCTTTTTGTCTACCCTGACTCCCACAAGGTGTGTGCCAGCTGCCTCAGGAACATGTACACAGCTGGGGATGTGGGATGGTTGGCTCCTACTGGGCTAAGAGCTGAAATTGACTGAAATTAACCACAATATAACTTTCTAAGCCTTCTCCTGGAAGTTGCAAGCCTTCAATGGACTCCAGAGTGCCAAAATATTTGCATCAGACAGATTCTGCCAGTGCAATTGTTGTCTGGGTGGGGAGACAGATTCCTGGTGCTTCCTATTTCACCATCTTCCCAGAATCCTCCCAGGTTTGTGTTTTTAACATGATTCACGTATAAAGGATTTTTCCCCCCATGGAAATCTGTGCTCTTTTCTAGATTACTGTGTATATTGTAAAACTGGAAAGTGAAGAAGAAGTTTTGTGAAACAGAATGTTAAGATGGCACTCTGCTTAGAATAGCAACCAAAAGGAATTTGCCAAGTTCCTCACATCATAAAAGGAGATGTTAGACTATCCAATCTACTGTTTCCTTCTGGACAATCAAATGGGGACAAATAGCTCTAAAGCAAATGGGTAAAACATATTTTTTAATCACTGTGGAAGAAATATATGATTATAATGGAAATACAGAAGAACAGAAGGAAAAATATTTATAATTCCTTGCATCAGAGAAAACTGCCATTAATAGTTAAAAGCCAATGTATAATGATGAAGGAATTTTGATCAGGTGAACGTTGACTCTTGATTAATTTTATTTTATTAAAATTTTATTATAGTACATTTTCACATTGTTTTTAACCCTCAATATAGCAAGCATTTTTGCATGTTATGATAAATAGTTGATGTAATTGAAAAGTTTTTTTCCCTTCCTTTCTACTTAGAGTCATTTAGGTATTTCCTCCATAGCCTCTCTTTATAATAAAGTAAAAAAAAAAAACAAAAACCAAAACAAAAACCAAAAACCCACCTTTGTGTAAAAAGGATTTTCTATCCAAGCAACAACTCTCTGACCTTGGACAAGTCCATTCACCTCTATGATGTAAGTTTTCCTACCTGTAAAATGAGCTGGTTAAATTAGACAGGCTTCTAAGGTCACTTTCAGTTTTGAAATTCAATGATTCCAAGGCATGCATGATCTAGTGTGTGACCCCTCTCCAACCCTCACCACCTGATTCTGGTCTCCCACTCTTCTTACACACCCACCTCTCTTTTCTGTTCTCTTCTTGACCCAGGCCAGCTCATGCTATAGTTCTTGAGTGAGCAAGCTGTTTTCGGGGAGGGTTATAAGACACAAGTATTCCATTCCAAGCCCTTCCCCAGAAGCCTGTAAACAATATATCTGATCTTCCCAGGACACAGTCCTCTCACAGACCCTGGACGATGACTTCTTTTGATAACCTCCGCCTGGTGGAGATAAAAATGAAAGACTGTGCTTGATGGTTTACATGATTAGTATGGTAACAACTTCATCTAAATCTCAGATATGCTTTCCAGATCCTTCCTGGATTAGTGGGAATTCTAGTTGGTAAAACCCAGGGCCAGTTGCACATGCGTTAAATCCCAAAATAGCAATGCCTAATGCATGTTTGATCCTGATGTAAGAGGGCAGTTTCTAACAGTTCTCTGAAAGCTATAGAAAGGGAATTGATAATAAATTCAATAGAGGAACCTGACTTTGATGACTAGGACAGCTATACAAAGTGGTAAAGAAATTTTGAATAGTTTGCGGAGGTAAAGAAAGAGATCAGGAAGGGCTACTCTACTCTGAGCATTGGTCAGTAAGTTTCAAAGTGGCAGTGTGATTGAAGGGGAGAAAGGAGAAATGACTAATCCACCTGGACAATTTATGAAGTCCGAACTCTAAGGGGAGATGAAAGTCTCTAAGGGAAACACAAGCACAGCTCCAAGAGGGTGCAGTCCAGATCTTCATTAGGTGTAACGATCATGTGAAGGCAACATCAGAGTGGAGCTATCTTTCCAAAGGAAAGGAAAGGGAGATGTGAATCCTTCGAATAATAGGGGATTTGGGCAGACCCAAGACTCGCTTAAGTTTCATCTTTTATTATGGGGAACTACCAAGGCAAAAATTTGGATAAGTATGTTAGGAAAACAAATAGTTGGGCCCCAAATCAAAATGAAATGTAAATGAGTATACAACTATAATATTTGGCCAAGGAACCAAGAATACCTGAATTATGTATCAGACCACAGCCATATTTTTCTATAAGAACACTGAAGGAAATACAATAAAAATACAATAATAATAAACATTTATATATTACTTTGTGCTAGACATTGTTCTAAGCATTTTGGATTTATTAGCTTATTTAGTCTTCATAACAGATGTTGTGTAAGGAGAAGGCTAGCATGTTGGGTGAATCATCCACTTGGGAGTCAAAGTGAACCTAAATGGCAGCAGAGCATGAGGCAGAGAAGAAAATGGTGGGCCAGTGGTCAAAATCATAAATATGGAAAAGTCACTAGGAGACTGGTAAGGGACAAAGATGAAGAGAGATGGAAAATACCTTAACTAATTCTCTGAGTGATTATTTGCCCATTAATGTATTCATTGAACATTTATTGAGATTTGTTATAGGGTGTGTCAATGTTCAGCTTTAACAATAATGCCAAGTTATTTTAAATGATGTTTGTACTTATCCTCTTACCAGCAATATATGCAAGATCCTATTGATGCTGATCAGTCCAACACTTGATCTTGATAGACTTTAAAATTTTTGACATTTCAAATAATTTTATATCTAATAATATCTTATTGTATCTTTATTTTTATTTCTCAACATTCTTGCAGATGTATGCTAATAGACATGTGCAGGAATGTTTATAGCAACACATTTCATAATAATAAAAAACAACTGGAAACAATTCAAATGTTCATCAACAGGAAAATGGATAATGCAGTACAGCAGAGAAAATTAAAGAATTACTGTTATGCCTAGGAATGAAGATAAATTAGATTTAAAAAACTAAGTTCCAGGAGAATATGTGCAGTATGATATACTTTTTATAAAGTTTAAAAGCCAAAGCAATATATTGCCTAGGCCTAAATATATATGATAAAACTGATTTTTTTTAAGCAAGAAAATGAGAAACATGAAAATCAGGATGGAGGTTACCTCAGTGCAGGGAGGTAGGAGGATGGGGTAAGGAAAGAGCATTTAGAAATGAAGGTATTGACAATATTCTAATTCTTCATCTGGATGAGATGTTCATGGATGTTCATTAGAAAAATATTCCAAATAATCAAATTCAAGAGAAGAGATAAAATGAAAAGAGTGACATGTATGGATGATTACTGACACTGTTTCATGAACCAAAGATTACAAATGTTTTATTTTGTGTGTCTGATTCAAGACAATGAAATAAAATATTTATTGAGCTACTAGTGGGAACTGAAACTATGCTCTAGATTTATTCTGCAATAACAAGCATCTCTAAACTCTCAGTGAGTTGCAGCCATAGAGGTTTGTTTCTTGCTCAACTACGGGCCAACAGAGGGTCTTTGCTCAAGGACCCAGGTTGATAGAACAACCAACACCCTGAATGTTAGTGTTTACCATATGTTTTGATCTCCTTACCATTCAATAGATTCTCAGCTTTTTCTCTGATTTCTGTTCTTGACTCCATTCACATAGGTTCCATTATCAGATTCGAATTACCTAGTGATGACTACCAATTGTTGTTCAATCACTTATTTAATAAGCATTTTCACTAATACTTTTCTAGCAATTACATGTATAAAACATAAAATTTATAGTAGCATGGCACTTAATATGTGCTCAATAGATGTTAATGTTGCTACTAAGTATAATTGGGATTGTATTTAGAAATTATTACCATTAACCATTGTTGCAATGGATTTTACAAGCTTCCCCACGCCAGCATTTATCCTTAAGTAGCAGAAATTGTGTAATAAAACAAAAGGAGTCACACAGAGTTCAGTCTGAGATTGGGAAGACTGGGCAGGAAAAGGAAAAAGTCCTATGAGAATTTGTTGAAAATTAAGATCATCTCCTTCCCAATCCCTCTTCCTCACCAGTTGCCCACCTGCTATAGACAGGTGGTGCTCCAGGGAAATAATCATCCACTGATGTGGATGGAGAAGTTTCTTAAAAAGTCTGTGCAGAAGTTGGAGGGAGTGGTTTTTCTGGCTGTGATAATCATTCCTTCTCTTTTGAAATATTGTCCTATCGTCCTGCACGTTAGCGGACCTAAGACGCCAAAGGAACATGCTCCTTAATCCCTTCAAAATAGACTTTCAGCTTGTGAAAAAGGGAGCAAAATGTCTACTCTTCCTTTCCTACTTCAAAGGCTCCTATCTCAGGGACAAGAGCCTGATATCTTTGCTTTGCCCAACTCCCCCACCCTGACCTAATTTGCAAACCCCTGGAGTACTCTTCTGCAACTTTCCCATGTGAAGTTATTTATCTTCCTTAAGAGTCAACTCAATCTATTTAGGGAAACTGCTCCCCTAAGCTCTGTTGGTAATCTATTCCAGTGCTGAATTACTACTGTAATCACAAAGTTTTTAAAAATACCTTAGATTTCTCATGCAGCTGCAATCACCTCTCACTCTACTTAAAACCCTCCTATGTCTTCCCACTGCTCTTGAACTAAAGTCTAAAGTCCTTATTATGGCCTTGAAGGCCCAGCATGATCTAGCTTCTGTCTGCCTCTCCAGCCTCATTTGGGGCCCCTTGCACTCTACACCTGCTTGGCCCCTTCATTCTCAAGGCTCCAGTTTATTTATTTATTTATTTTTTAAAGATTTTATTTATTTATTTGACAGAGAGAGAGAGAGCACAAGCAGGGGGAGCAGCAGAGGGAGAGGGAGAAGCAGGCTCACCAAGCAGGGAGCCTGATACGGGGCTCCATCCCAGGACCCTGGGATCACGACCTGAGCCGAAGGCAGACGCTTAACAACTGAGCCACCCAGGCGCCCCTTAAGGCTCCAGTTTATTTCCTCCTCTTGCAACTACCTCTTTCTCTGCCCCCAAAGTAATTCCTGTTCTTATTTGGTTTCATCTTGGTAAATTAACAAGGAGCGTAATTGCTGGATCTTATGGCAGGAGTATGTTTAGTTTTATTAGAAACTGCCAAACTGTTTTCCAAAGTGGCTGTACCGTTATGCATTTCCACCAGCAATGAATGAGAGTTCCTGTTGCTCCACATTCTCCAAGTCAGCACTTGGTGTTGTCAGTGTTCTGAATTTATACCATTCTAGTAGATGTGCAATGGTATCTCATTGTCGTTTTTAATTTGCATTTTCCCCCAGTGACTATGATGGCGAGCACCCTTTCATAAGCTTTTTTTTTTTGTATCTGTACATCTTTGGTGAGGTGTCTGTGGAGATCTTTGGCCTACTTTTTAATTGGATTGTTTATTTTCTTCCTGGTCAGTTTTAAGAAGTCTTTGTATATTTTGGATAGCAGTCCTTTATCAGATCTATTTTTTGCAAACATTTTCTCCCAGTCTGTGGCTTGTCTTCTCATTCTCTTGATATTGTCTTTCACAGAGCAAAAGCTTTTAATTTTAATGAGGTCCAGCTCATCAATGATTTCTTTCATGGATCGTGCCTTTCGTGTTGTTCTAAAAAGTCATCCCCATACCCCAGGTCATCCAGATTTTCTCCTATGTTATCTTCTAGGCACCTCCTTCATTTTCAGATGACGAAGCTGAGGGGCAGAGTAGTAAAATGACTTTCCCAGTCACTTAGTAGCTGAGGAAGGAAAGGCCAAAATGGTTGTGTTCTGAATCTCCACACAGTACCTTTCCCACAACTTACCTCGGTGTCTCCCTGACTTAGCAGCCTACCCTTGATTTAGTCCACATGGTTTTTCAGAACTGAAGAGTCCTTTTCTGGGCACACATCCTTCCAGTGTGAGCCAGCTAAAGTTGGTCCTGTAATGCTTCTTAGCCCGTGTTAGTTATCCCATCTTTTTTTTTTTTTAAAGATTGTATTTATTTATTTGAGAGAGAAAGAGGGACAATGCATGAGTGTGGGGGGAGGGGCAGAGGGAGAGGGAATCTCAAGCAGACTCCCTGCTGAGCAAGGAGCCCGAAGCAGGGCTCAATCCTATGACCCTGAGATCATGACCCGAGGTGAAACTATGAGTCGGCTGCTTAACTGACTGAGCCACCCAGGCTTCCAGTCATCCCATCTTCTTATATGACAAAGACAGCAGCTGTGGTGGGTGCTGCAGTGTTACCTTGGTCCCTCGATAACAAGGGACTCTCTTTTCCAGGCTGCAGGGAGCGTGGTCCACAGAACCTTCAGCTGTCAATCCTCTTCAGAATTATTTAAAAAGGATCATCTTATCCAAATTGAAGACCCCTTTCTTAAGTGAGCCTGTATCCGATGACTAGTTAATGTGGAGATGCAGTGCCTGGCCCCTCACCCCAAGACTGCACAACTCTATAGGTCATCCCAGATTCAGGGCTGCCCTAAGAGTCGACTGGGGCTTTGTCAAGATGGCTTTATAAGCTTTCCCTTTTCTCCCATAGGTATTAATCTTAAGAGCTATCTGTAATACAGTTCTTACATGCTTCTCTCTGGCTCAGAGTCCACTTCCTAGGAACTCGGTCCATGAAAATTGGTGCCAGAAGTGGTTTGAGAAACCAGGGGCTAAGATGAGATTTTGGAGCTGAATCCCTTGCTGCTCGGTTGGCAGTGAGGACTTCCACCAACCACCAGATAGCACCTGGCATGAGATAGCAGTGCATTTATTAACACTTACACTAGAGGTAAACTGAAAGGTATTCTTTTTATTTTTTTTAAAGATTTATTTATTTGAGAGAGAGAGAGAGAAAGCATGAGAGGGGGGAGGGTCAGAGGGAGAAGCAGACTCCCCGCTGAGCAGGGAGCCCGATGCGGGACTCAGTCCTGGGACTCCAGGATCATGGCCTGAGCCGAAGGCAGTTGCTTAGCCAACTGAGCCACCCAGGCGCCTTTGAAAGTTATTCTTATGGAAGAGAATGTTCTAGTGGGTTTGAGAAATAAGGGGAAAGTAACTCTAAGAATAGTGAAATTGGGTAGCTGTTGTTAAGCACAATGGACATTTGGGAACTAGAAAATGAAAGACTATGAGGGATTAGTTGGCAATTAAAGGCTAAGTTTGCAAGTCAGAGGGCTTTCTTGGTAGGATTGAGGGAGCTGCTGATA
The DNA here is from genome assembly GCF_004348235.1 of Phoca vitulina. NCBI lineage: Eukaryota > Metazoa > Chordata > Mammalia > Carnivora > Phocidae > Phoca > Phoca vitulina. The sequence goes on from NW_022589714.1 coordinate 36,284,363, forward strand.
AGAGGTGCCCTAATATTATTAAGTTCAGTAGTGGCTGTGGTGTGTAGGGTAGAGCTGATTATAAGAGATGCCGTTACAGGGCTGGGCTCCTTGACAGCAATGGGGATAATAGGGTCCCAGAACAATAGCTGGAGGTGGTTTTATTTAACCTTCAGAAGCCTGGTGGATAGAATTTATCATAATAAAAGGCAAGGACAGAAGAACAGCTAGGTGACTGACCCACAGAGAATGATAGAATTAGTTAACACAACTTCATTTCACAAGGAGCAAAATAGACGGGCAGGCAAGAAGGAACCTACTCAATTTATATGATCAAAAGCTATCAAAGATGTATGATTAGGATGCTAAAGGCAGTTGCCCCTATAAAAAGTCATGACTTCTCACTCAGTTCCAGATATGAGCCAACTTTCAAACCCAGAACCCACTGACTGAAGGAGAGGTTGTATATTCAGGAGGAAGGATTCTATAACAACACAATAAGTCAACAGATAATGATTCTTCCAGTACTTCTCCAAATGAATCTATAAACATTTACTCAGGGAACCATATGTTAGGGAAAAGGAAATACTCAACATTTGAGAGTATTGGACCCTGGGTCTGAATTGATAACTGATGTTCAGAGATTCAAAGTATCAACATGGACCCTCTATTAGAGTAGAGCATATGACACCTGGCGATAAATGGAACTCAGGCTTATGTCTGGATTACAGTGCAGAGAAGACATATTTGGTAATGGGCACAATCTTGACATTGGCTTCTTGGCCAGTGGGGTACGTGCTACTGTAGTGGAGAAGACTGGACAGAAGCCTCCAAAATTGCACCTCTGCTCTCCTGCTGAGGTAGTAAGTCAAAGAGAATATTATATCTTGGAGGAATGAAAGAAATTAGTACCATCCTTGAAATTCTTTCCCATCCTATCTTTTTTTAAATTTATCAGTATGAGCCCTGAAAAAAACCAGATGGATCTAGGATGACCAAAGATATTTCAAGCTCAAACTGATGTCAGTTGCAGCTGCTGGCCCTGAGGTATCCCTTTTAGAGTAGATTACCATAGCCTCAGATTCATGATATGTGGTCCCTGACCTGGCCAATCTTTTGTTATCTCTATCAGAAAAAGATACCTGGCAGACTTCAGATTCATTTGAGATAGAAAACTGTATACATTTACAGTCTTGGTCTAAGGCTATGTTAATTCTCTGGGACTTGAACATTCTACAGAACATCCATCCACTGGTTCACTCTATCAATGAGATCATGCTAATTGGACTAGATGAAAAAGTCGTGGCTAGTTTATTGGAGCCCCATGTACATTAGGATATAGAAAAAAACTAGGAAAATTTAGGGGCCCCATATTAGTAAAAATTTTGGGTGTTCAGTAGTCTGGAGTAGGTCAGATCATCTCTGCAGAAAAGGGCAAATTAATTCATCTTGCACTTCCCAGGCCAAAGAAGGAAACTCAACACCCGGTAGACCTCTTGAAGTTCAGGAGGTGGCACATTCCATATCTAGGAATATTGTTGCAGCCCAAATACCTAGGGACACATAAGGTTGCCAGTGTTGATTAGGGCCTGGAGCAGGAAAGGGCTCTGCAGCAGATCAAGTCTTCTGTGCATTATTTGACCTTGGTATTTGGCTTAATGACCTAGTAGACCTATGGTACTAGAATTATCCCCAGTGGTGGGAAAAGACTCTATGTAGAGATTATGCCAAGCCCCAAAGATGAATCACAACAGAGACTATATGATTCTGGGACAAGACCACAGGAACTCTAGCAAGTAATTATACACCTTTTGAAAAATAGCTTCTGGCATGCTACTGAGCCATGGAAGAGGTGGAGTGATTGATCATGAGAAACCTAATGATCATGGAGTCACAACTGTCCATCATGAGCAGGGTCCTCTCAGACCCACCAAATCATGTGGTTGGACAGATCCAGCAAGCATCTATTCCAAGATGGAAGCAGTACAGGGAGAATTAAGCATGAGCAGGGCCAGAGGGCACAAACAGGTTATGTAAGCAAGTAGCCCAGGCTCTCATGTCATCCATCACTGCTGCAATAGAATCTCTCTCTCAGTTCACACGTATGACCACATGGAGGATCCCTAACAACCAGCTGGTGTAGGGGCCAAAACCCTGAGCTGGTTTCTAAGATGGGGTGGCTATATATTCAAGTTGAAGTCACAATTCTGTCAGGAGTAATTAACCTTGATTATCAGGAGGAAGTATGGCTTCTGTTACACAACCTAGGCAAGGAGAACTATGTTTGTCACCGAAGTAACTCACTTAGGTTCCTCTTGATACTCCCTTGTCAAATGAGAAATGAGTGCAGCAACCATATAAAGGTAGGATGACCAGAGGAGATTCCTTGGGGATGATGATATGGGTAATGCCATGAGGTGAGCCACCAAGACTCCAAATACTAGACAAAAGTGGGAAACATCTACAATGGTTGAAGAGGAAGGAGAAAATGGGTATCAGCAGTTACCTTGAAACCAGCTGCAGTGCCCAGGGCTAGCCTTCCTTTCTAAGTTTCCCTTGGGAGACTCTTTCCCCCCACCAAACTGACCCCAGAATACTAGAAGAGATGCTTTCAGAACTTAAAGTAATGGATCCAAGTGGGATGAAGGAAAGACTAACCTAGGCTGTGGTCATTGTCTAGATCCCCTTTTACTACTGAAGAGCTTCATTCCTCCACCTGCTGAGAGTGCTGTGGGCAGATACCCTCCGCTGTCAGCCCTTTGTAATATTTGCCTTGGCTCAAGCTAGTTGCCTTACCCAAGGCCTCCTTTCTGCAGCAGCCCACATTCAAAGACTGAAGGGTAGTGTCACTGAAGAATACTGGTTTCTCAGTGATTGCTGTGTCCTCAAAACACAGGAAGTACTTTGCACGTGGTAGTTTATTAATACATTTCTGTTTATTTGAGCTGGAGGGAATGAGTTTCTGAAGGCTTTAAGGTTAATAGCAAAGTGAGGTGCCAACTGGCCTGGCAGGGAAGCCTCCGGGTGTGGAGCTGGCCTTGGGGAAGGACAGGTTGAGGCTAAGGAAGTTAATGAGCCTGATTCTGCCTACCAGCAGCCTTCAGATCCATTCCCCTTCTCTTAGAAACCTTCCAACTCTTGCAGTGCATGCCATAAAGTATACTGATTTAATGGCATTTTATTTTGCTCATTCTTGTTTCATTTGTGATCATCTTTGTCCATATAAGCATATCACCTCTTTCAGTACAAGGCCTCATTTTTAAACCTTTCTATTTTTGACAGCACTTGGCATGGCACTGAGAACTTAGAACATGCCTGTTTGCCCATCAGCTGACCTCTAACCCAACCAATGGACACAGTATTTTCCCCTAATTTCCAGGTGTGGTGGCAAAGCAGGTTTCACTTTAATTTTTCACATAACAACACTGGGGAGAAAGGTGCCACAGATGAAGGGGGAAAAACACAACAGCACTCTGATCCTCAAGTTGGCAGGCTTTTCTCTCTTAGTCTCTATCTGCCTGTTTGAATTCCATCACAAGGAGTAACAGATTTCTTTGTTTCCGCTCTAGATCTGGAGTGAATTAGCATTCATCTTTTTGTTTGTTTGTTTGTTTGGTTAGCACAACTGTCTTCCATATTCCTGGAATCATGAGATCTTGGAAGAACATGCTCAACTGAAAGAAAAAAAAAAAACTAAGGAAGACTTCCTCTTCTATTTGTTTCCCAGATTTTTGAAATCGATCCAATGCATAATATTTTGGTGGTGGTGGTTGTTAAAATCCCTGGTGTAGGCAAATGGGGATAACAAGAAATTTTGGGGGCAAAACTCTGGAATTCCCTGTGTTTTCTGGTGGCAGGCTTTTCATTTATAGTCCGTTTAAAATTTGCATCAAAGACTACGGCCCGACAATGTGAGGATGATGCTTTCTTCATTTTGCTCCACATTGTGAGGCCACCCTGGGCTGAATGTCATTTTCCTGTTGCATGTTGCTGGTGTGTCACTGTAAGATGTATTAAAAGGGATGAGACATGGCTGTGCCTGGATCTCTAGGCCCGTCAGCTAAGGAAATGCTGTTTACGAGTGGTTAAATGAAGTAAACTGGTTTAAGGTAGAAACAACTAGCCATCTACATCTCTCTAAATTCCTAAGGCAAAAACAAACACCTGGACCCTGGCCTTTGAAAGACAAAATCTTCGTTTATCTACATTTTGTTTTGCTATGTACCTCTGAGAAAGCAGGCCTCGTTCTCAAATTTCATTTTGCGGTGGTAGAAACTTTGGGATCCAAAATTCTGGCTTCAAGTCAAACTTCTGTTAGATATTACCTATATAACTCCAGTTGTGTATTCTCTTATTGGCTCAGTCTTCTTATTTATGAAACCAGAACAAAAGAGATGATACTGTAAGGTTGTTGTAAAAATTAAGTAAAGAACTTAGTCATTGGTTCAGAGCACGGCACAGAGTGGGCACTTGGGGAATGTGAGCTGTTTATTTTCTACCCCTCTTTTTATGGATGCTATGAAGAACAAATCAGTAATAGTGATGGTGGGGTGACAGCTGTCTTGGTTTGGGCTGCTATGTATGACAAATACCATAGAATGAGTGGCTTAAACAGCAGACATTTATTTCTCACAGTTCTGGAGGCTGAGAAGTCCAAGGTCAAGGTGCGGGCAGATTCAGTTCCTGGTGAGGGCCCTCTTCCTGGCTTCTTGCTGTGTCCTCATGGGGCAGAGAGAGAGAGAGTGGGAAGGGGTGCTCTGGTCTCTCTACCTCTTCCTATAGGACATCAGTCTCATGATGGAGTCCCACCGTCTTGACCCCATCTAAACCTAATTATCTTGCAAAGATCGCACCTCTAAATACCATCACACGGGCGGGTGGGGCTGGGATTAGGGCTTCAAGATATAAATTTTGAGGGACACAGACATTGAGTCCGTAACATCTGAGTGACAGTGATTTAGAAAACTACATCTTTCTCTGCTGCCATTCCCAGCTGGTCTTATTCCCAGTGCCTGCCTTATGCTGACTAGTAAGGAAGATTCCAGAGACAGAATATGAAACCCCAAAGGACCCTGAGAGATTGTCAGACTTTGAGGAGCACCAATCCCCAAATTTCCCAAGACTTGGGAGGGAAGGAGGACAATAAATGGAGGTAGGAGAGACAAAGTATAGTGCACCCACCAAGTGATAAACAGCCTCATTTTCTGCAAGGGTAGGGGCTCCAGTGCCTGTGGCTGGTGCCATTTCGACTAGAACACAGGCCTCATGTCAGGCAATTGGCAACTGTTGCCAACTCCTCTTGCAGTGCTCAGATAAGCAGGTCTAGTCTGTAGCTCTAGCACAGGCTTGTGGCGACAGCCTTGGTCCTCATCTGTCATGAGGTTGATTACTCCATGGCTGACAGGAAGAGAGGCTTACAGGAGACAGACGGAGGAAGAGTTTTGAGATGACAAGCTTTTGAGCTTCTTTGGAGGCGAGAAGGCTTGAGTGACTCAGGGAGGCTGCCTGCATGTGTGCCCAAGGGGGTGGGAGAGATGACAGCAAGCCACCAGAGCTATAGGAGAATGGAGGCTCTAAGCACCCCACCAGCAGGCAAGGTGGAGATGGGGTACCTACCAACAATAATCTCCTCCTTCCTTCCACAGCTTTTCACAGGCTGCACGGTGATTTTGAGATGTACATACTGAAACATGGTAGTGTCTTCATTTCCATCAGACTTTGGTTGTATAACCACGATAAGAAGAGGGGCAAGAAAAGCTAGTCGTGATTAACACAGGCATTCGATAGGATCCCAGCAGCTGAAAGGTCACCCTGAGCAATAAGATGGAAGTAGCTAAAGCAATGAAAAAGAATGATGTACAAGTTAAGGACAGAAGGCTGGAGGCAGAAAAATCAAAGAAATTCCAGTTCTAAGTTTACTGGGAGATAAGTAGTGGAATATGGTTGAAAGGCCATGGAATTGGAAAAAGAGGTATGCTAACTCAGTTTTCCCATTTATTAGGCTTAGTTAACTGCTCAAATTCTCTATTTTCCCATCTGTGAAATGAGGTTAACACTCCTCTACATGGTTGTTCTGGGGATTGAATGAGATAGAACAGGGCATACAAGTTAGGATTTTTGGGTGTAGGCAACAGAATCCACTTGGGACCAATTTAGGCTGGAAAAGAACTTATTAGAGAATGGATAACCTACAGAATCTCCATTAGGGCTAGAAAATTTGGCTTAGAGGCTACATAGTCAGAGATGCCTAATATTGGATAGAAGATCTGGGCCGGGGGCCACAGGAATGGCCCCTCTCTCAGGGCGGGGACACTGAAAGCTACTGCTGGAATCCCCCATCGCTGCTGCCTTGGTAGACTGGACCTGGCTGCCACCATCCTCACCAAAATGAAATCTGCATGGTACCTGTTCCTTTAGGCCACTGGCCTCTAAAGCAAAGTCTGAAGCAGGTGGTTCTGATAGCAACAGCTAAGTCAGATGTTGGACCCTAGTCTTTGAAAAAAGGTCTGGTGTCTACAGTGAGGAATTTCCCAATCACAAGAACGGTGTTGAAAAATACTGGAAGTTTGAATGACAACAACACATGTCTACTACCTATGTGTAAGTCGCTTGACAGGAAGGTCTTCACCTTGGCAGTGGGCAAGGCGGCGGAGGAGGACGAAGGGGCCCCAATCATGGTTTCCGCTAACCTGCTAAAGATGGGGCCCACTAATTAAGAATGCTGAGTTTGATTCACGTTGGTGGGATTTGTTTCACCTCAATGTTACTTTTCTTCTGCTGTGAGAGGTGGTGAACGAGCTCTTAAGGGCAAGAAGAGGCAGCCATGTGATTAAGTCCGCTAAATAATTCAGCTTGTTTCTTAGCATCAACTTGGTCCCCACTTTCTATTTTTTCTGTGAACACTGCAGTATAATCCATAAGTGGTGCATTGGCATACAAGTCTTGTTATAGAAAAACGCTCATTCGGAACCTAGACCCTTCCCCTGTCACCAGCACCTGGTTAAAAAAACTGTTCTCCAGAAAAAAAAAAGAAAGAAAGAAAGAAAGAAAGAAAGAAAGAAAGAAAGAAAGAAAGAAAAAGAAAGACCCAACATGCACCTGTAACACCTTCTCAGTGAAAGCAAATGTAGATAGTTTTCTTCTCGCTCTTTCTTTTGTTACCATATAAATAAAGAGGCTACTGAGATTTCGCAAGTTGGCAGGGCTTTGAAGTGAGCAGAGAAACAAGCACAATTCCCATGGGCATAGCTGAATGAGGTTTTTTTTGTTTTTGTTTTTCCCCATCACTGTTGACTGAGACAATCCGTGGCTTTTGGTACCTACTTAACCTCAAGTTTTCCTCTACCAACTCTCTGAAATTTCAGATTCAATCCCAGTGCCCTGTTTGAAAAGTCATGGGTCAGCATCATTCTGCTTTAGGATCTAGATCCAAAGTAGAGTTTGTGTGGTCAGTGTTGCCACCGTGTCTGCAGATCTGGGCTCTGTCTTGTCACGAAGCTGGCATTTGACACATGTCTAGAGCAAATGACAAAGAAGCAGTGTGACCTAACGCTGCAATTCCCAGATGCTAGGCTCTCTCAGGGTACAGAGAACTGGGTCACTCTTCCTGAGTTGGATGCTTTGGGGACGCCCTGAATTTGATCAGGGCCCTGGCAGGTGAGGGTAATGGCTGAAATTGGGGAAGGGGATAGAGAGGAGGCAGCTCTACCAGGTATGTGAAAAAGGCAGCATCTCACCGGCCTATGACACACCCCCAAATCCCTCAGTCGCGCAGACCCAGACAGGCTGACTGGGAGGACCACCTCCTATTTCTTCCAGGTACCCCACGGAGTGCATCTCTCTTTTCTGATTTCCCCGATTCTCTCTTCCCTGCCTACCATGCTCCTACCATGCTCTTTGAAACACAGTTTTGGCTGCTAATTGTTAAAAAAAAAAAAAAAAACACATAAAAATGATTGATTTATGCTTCCCTGGGGGTAACTCTGCCTCATTAGGGCCCCTCTTGTGGGATTTCCTTTACGGATGATGGTGAGAGAGAATCCTCTCTAATTCTCTGATGTTCTTATAAGTACAAAGGGGCAGGAAGTCTCTCTTCATACCCCTCCTGTCCTCTCTATTCAAGCAGAGAAAGCACATGCTGTTACTCGCGGGTCCCGGGGGCAAGGTTCTGTGGGACTATTTTTAAATCAGGGCAGTAACATCCGCCAACAGAGCGGTAGCGGGCGCGCAGCTGCTGACCGCAGGCTCCCGGTGGCGACATGGGGTCCTGTCCAAGAAGCGCTTCTGAGCCGCGTTCACGGTTGGAGGAGAAGAGGCTGAGGCCATGGTCAAGGTAAAGGTAGGCTTAGAGGCCCTTCATCGGTCCTCCTGAGAACCAGCGGCCTCAAGCCCTGCTTCTCAAACTTTGCCGTGTAGCCCACTCACCTGGGCGGCTTGTTCTGACCCAGATCGCTCCCTGGGCCTCCCTGGCGGAGCTTCTGATTCACCAGGTCTTGGGTGGGGTCTCAGAATTTGCAGTTCTAACACATTCCTGTCAAATGAGCTGAGGTGGCTGGTTTGAGGACCACACTTACAGGCCCCCACCTGCCGACCTGCTGTTGGCTACAAAGTGTTATGGGGTTTGGAACCACAGAGGCATGAGTTCAGAGCTTGTTCTATTCCTTCTTACCTGTATGACCTCGAGCAAGTTCCTTAACCTTGCTGGGAATTAGTTTCCTCATTTGTGTGACTACACCATCCTATGAGGTAATTTATACAAAGCCCCTTTGCTTGGCAATCGGTAGGTGTTTACAAAATACTGCTCTCCTTCACCAAACCCTCCTTTTCTCTTGCTGCCTTACTAAAAATACATTTGAGAAGTCACTCGAAGGGAAACACTAGGCTAGACTGAGGCTTCCAAATCCTGATGAAAGCCCTGGGCAAGTTTCACTTGATAACATGGTCCTGTCTCAGTCCTCACCAGCGTGTGGGCATGCGCCGTACCACTGGACGTTCTCAGAGCTCTGCAGGGGGGAAGGCTCAGGCCTGCCTACTCCCCAGTGTGTCTCATCACAGGATTTCTACCCACTGGACTCGGTGACCTCTTGTTTAGGCCCTCAAGGGGTTTCTAGCACTTTCCTGATGGGTCTTTGCACAAATCATTCCCTCTGCCTCTTAGGCTCTTTCCTCACCTTCTGTCCGACAAGCTCCTACTTTGCACTATCTTCAGATTTCATCTCTGTTACTATTTCCTCGGGGATTTCTGACCATCATACTAGGCCTGAATATCAAAAGCTCTCCTAGAATTGTGTACAGCTTTTTGATTAAATTTTGAGTAATAGCAGTATCTCTACTGCACTATAAAGCTCCATGAGCGTAAAGTTCATGCCTACTTTTTCCTTCTATCTGTGTGGTAGAGGTTTATCATGCATTGTGGCTGTCTCGTATTTTTGGACCACTTTTTAAAATCTGGCCAGTTTCCTTCATGATGAGTCCTGCGTCTTCAAGAAAGAATCCAGAACCCATTCACATCTCTTCCCTTACAACTGGAGTCCAGGCAGGTTGCCCAGACTAGCCCAGTCACCCTAACCTGTGTGAGACCCATCATGAAGCACTATGTGAAGAACCAGGTACCAGGAGGGATCTGTCATTGGCCAGGACGGCGTCAGGGCATTAAGCTTTCAGAGGACAGCAGTGATGAAGCTTCTGGCATCTGATGCCCAGCAATGCTGGGACAGCCTGTTGTGTTTATGCCCACTGTGGGGCTGTGGGGGCTGCCTGGAGTTGGCCTGTGTTCACAGAACGGTAGCCTCCAAACGAAATTGTCTGGCCTTCCACAGATTCCCGGGGATAGCTAAAACACGTGAATAGTCCAATTCTTCTGATTGAACTGGCTAGAACAGGTTTGTAACTAAGAATCCAGGCAATTACACTCTATCTCTGGTGCGTAGCATAGCACACAACATACGGCAGGTATTCTGTAATATTTGTTGAGTGGGATAATTTAGTAAGTCTTTACTACAGTTAAGCACTCTGCCCACAGGAAGTTATGTGGATTTATCCTCACAAACTTATTAATATCATCTTCTCTTGTAGACTGCACAATCCCTCAAGATATTTGCTGTCCCTGCTTGGGAGGATTAAATTTATCTGCTTCATTGATATAGGCTTAGCCATGTCTTGCTTTGGCCTGAGCAAAATCTGAGCAGAAGCGATGTGTATCACTTCGGAACAGAAGCTTTAAGAGCCAGCATGTGATCCTCTGTGCCCTTTTCTTTTTCCCTCTCCGCTAAGAGTTAGGCAATTTTCCAGAAGGAGGCTGCTTTGTTAGCTGGGGTCCTGGAGAGAATGTGACATAGAGCCAGATAAATCTGACCTGCAATAAACATGCAACATGTTGGAACTGCAAGTCAGGGAGATGTTGGTGCTGTTTGTTTCCATGGCATAGCCTAGTCTGTACTCTAACAGATACACTCATTCACACACGAAGACACTAAGGACACAAGATAATTGAGACAGGATTTGAATCCAGGCATTTTTAGCTCAGAGCCCATTATATCTTAACCATATGCTAACCCCTACCCGGCTTAATCAAGAAGACAAAAGAAGAAATCATCACCAATTTTGTATATAATGATAAATGAGAAATTAGAAATAACCACACATTCTGAAGACATTTAAAGCATTATTAAACAGCATCTTGCAAGACGATATGGAAATGTACTTGGAGACTTGGGTGAAAGGATAATTTTCTAAATAATAAAATTAACCTTAGGAGACATAAAGACACAAAACAGAACAACAACCACAAAAGAAACTGAAAATTTGATTGATTAAAAATTGATTAAAAATCTATCCACCCACCTCCCTGACTCCTACACCTGCTGGCCACTCCTTAAAATATTAGTCCTAGATTGCTTCATGGGTGAATTATTTCAACTTTTTAAGTAACAGATAATTCCCTGCTATTTAAACTGTTCCAGAGCCTTAGTACAAAGCTCTCACACTATTTTTAGAAAGCCAAAGTAACATTGTACCAAGACCTTACAAAATAGCACTAAAAAAGAAACCTAGCATCCAATCTTGTTTAAGGATAGGAATGATAAGTCCTTAAATTAAATATTAAAAATACATAATTCAGCAAAACAATAAAACACAGCAAGTGGAATTCATTTCTGGAAATTAAGGATAGCTTAGTATTTGATACATGCTATGATCATACACTATCCTAATATAGATCAAAAGGAAAATGATGTTCATCTCAGTTAATGGCCAAAAGGCCTTTAATGAAGTTCAATAATTAGTTTTTTTAAAAAGATTTATTTATTTATTTTAGAGGAGGGGTGTTGGGGGAGGGGCAGGGGAAGAGGGGGAGAGAGCATCTCAAGCAGACTCCCCCCTGAGAATGGAGCCTGACGCAGGGCTTGATCTCAGGACCCCGAAATCATGACCTGAGCCAAATCAAGAGTCAGACATTTAACCGACTGAGCCACCCAGGCGCCCCCATAATTAGTTCTGATTTAAAAACATAGACAAACAACTCAAACACAAAGGAAAACTACAATAGATGGATACTTTCTTTACCAAACAATAAAAAAGATATTTCAAACCCTAAGTCAGCATCAGGTTTAGGGTGAAAACACCAGAAACTTTAAAAGCTATGGTTTCTCACTCTCAGCACCTTTGTGAGACACTGTTTGCTGTGCACAGTCTATTACACTTAGATAAAAGTATGAATAAGAGATAGAAATATTATACCAGGAAAACTAAGAAAATAAATTGAAAACACTATTAAAACAAGAGATCTCAAAAAAACTAATGTTTTTACAGAAGTAATAAGGACACACACACACAGAACTTCTGTTTCTTCCTAAGATGGAATAGGAGGGGCTGAACTTACCTTCCAACTGATATAGCCAAACACCGATGCATGCAAAACATGAAACAGAAGTTTTTGAAACAATGGACATCAGGCAACAAAGGACATTGATTCCTGAAGGACAGAAAACAAATGTTGTAAGTTCTGTGATTGCTCCAGCTTCTGCTTTGAGAGAGTTTGCAGGCTGTGGTGGAGGAAGGGGAAGCGGGCAGAGCTCAGCTGACCACCTGAGTTGAGATTGTTTATGCAAACAGAGCTAATTCAGGGAATAGAAGAAAACTTTAAAAATGTGTGACTAAAATCTTCAAAGAGTTAAGAGAAGTTACTGTATCCGTACAATAAGGCCAACATTCCAGTGAAATAAGGCCAACATTTCCAGTTAAAGACAGGAAAGAATTCTTGGGAGTTTAAAATATGAGAGAAGGAAAATGAAGGGAGATTGGAGGATAATGTTGGAGAAATCTTCCTGGATATATAAAAAAAAAAAAAAAGACAAAAAACCCCCAACAACCCTGAAAAGTAGAGGAAAAAAAGTAAGAAACTCAGAGAATCGATCTAGTAGATAATAAAATTCCAGAAATAGAACCCCCCCAAAAAACAAAACTAAACAACAAAACAAAACAAAACCAAACTGAGAGGAGGGAGAAAAGTATTAAAATGATACAAGTGGTGGGGGGGGGGAGAAGAAAAAAAATAACACAAGTAAACATCTTACAACACAAGAAATTGAGTTTTCTGATAGAAAGAATCCACCAAGGACCTAGTACAATGAAAGGAAAAAGACTCATACCAATGAGCTTCACCATGAAATAACCATAAACTGGGAATAAAGAGAAAAATCCTCAAAGTTTCCAGGAGGAAAAACAGACCATTCATAAAACAAGAAAAAGAATGGTATTGTCTTCTCACTGAAAATGGGAAGGAAAAAAGACAATGAAGAAACATATTTGCAGCTCCAAGGAAATTATTATTATTATTATTATTATTATTATTATTATTATTATTATTTTGTGTGGAGGGGGAGCTGAATTCTATACCAGCCAAATCAGCAAAACAGGGGCAAGAGTAGAATAAGGATATATGTTAAGACTGGCAATGTCTCAAAAAATTTATTTCTTGTAAACTCTTTTTCAAATGCTACTGTAGAATGTGCATCTCAAAAACAAGGGATGAAATGACCAGAGGAAACATGGGACTGGAATTGAGATGGAAGGGAGTCCCAGAGCTGCAATGGAGCAAGCAACTGTCAGTGGATGAGGAGGAAGGATGGCTCAGGTGAGATTTCTTTGGGGAAAAAAAAATTGAACTGGTAGATTCTCTGAGGGAAGTGACTACATGGAAACAGAGCTCAGAGGCATTTTACAATTCTTTTGGAGGGCTTGATAGGAATTATCATCAGTAAATGTATCCACTTAAATGCATTATGTAAGTCTTGTCTATTTCTTTTCGTTCTCTTAAGTACAGAATTAGTTACCAATAATTATTATACAGTTGACCTTTGAACAACGCAGGGGCTAGAGGTGCCGATCCCCTGCAAAGTTGTGTATAATTTTTGACTCTCCCAAAACTACTACTAATAGCTTACTGTTGACCGGAAGTCTTACAATAACATAAACAGTCGATTAACATACATTTTATATGTTATATGTATTATATACTGTATTGTTTCAATAAAGTAAGCGAGAGAAAGGAAAATGTTAGTAAGGAAATCATTAAGAAAGAGAAAATACATTTACAGTGCTGTATTGTGAAAAACAACATATAGTTCTTCACGTATAAATGAACCTGCACAGTTTAAGTCCGTGTTGTTCAAGAGTCAACTGTGCTTTCCCAATGTTAAAGGGAATTTTTCAAAATGGTGACATTATGACTCTCACACAAATATGAAGTGAACACATGTCAAAGATTTCATTTAAGCCATCAATTATGGAGGAAACCAGTAAGGTGTTACAACCAGTTCAAAGGACAATCCACAGGACAGATGTATGAAGAGGCAATAAATAATACTGAAGCAAATTTCCTAATAAATGCAAAACTGTCCCCTTCTGCTAACAGGGAGAAGGCAGTTGAATTTCCACTGGACACAATTCATTTCCATCTTTGTGGACAATATTCACTTGTAAGATTATCAGTATTCTACAATTTCTAAAGTTATAAAATGGCTCAAAGACAATGAAAGGCACAGATCCTATAGAATCAGACAACTCTGAAAGGTCCACGAGATAATGTCTAATATTCCATTGAAAGAATATCCAGTAATTTTTCTGCCCATTTTCAAAGTTTTTTACATTTGTTTCTGGCACGTTATTTAAATTTTAAATTCTGTTTTTATTTAAAAGTATAATGGAGGAAAATATGTGTGCTATTAGCCAAATTAAAGGGCTATATAGGTGTTTGGATAATTGACCAAAGATGTGCTAGTAAATCTTAGAGCATTTTATCCAAACTGCAGGCAGAGTTCCATGAGGGACAGATTTTTGAGATATACTTTAACATTCATAAGCCTTTATGAAGAGAAGTTTTTAAAGATTTTATTTGTTTATTTAGAGAGAGAGCGTGAGTGGGGGGAAGGGCAGAGGGAGAGAGAGAATCTCAAGCAGACTGCGCTGAGTGAGAAGCCTGATGTGGGACTCGATCTCATGACCCTGAGGTCATGACCTGAGCCGCAATCCTTATTGCATATTCTAAATGCATCTTCTAGAACCTTAAAGTCAAACATTTTAGTACATATTGACACCCATGTTTTCCAGAGTAGCTATAGTTAGGGTAGTAATAGGAGGATGAAGACAAGTGCCAAAACTCTCAGGCTCAGAGACTAGTTCTTTGTCTACAAATCTGTTGTAGGAGACAAGAAACCTCAACACAGTGCTTAGTACATTTAAGATGGGTATGTAGCCAAGTATTTGACTTTCACCTTGGAGTTTTCTTCTTCCACCACTGTCTCCCTTTCATCTGGCCTTTAGGTTCTGTGCATGGAGACAAATAAGAATGCAGAGTTGGTGGAGAATCCCAAGGGTCTGGAAGAGAATGTGTCTTAAAAGCAACACTATTTTGAGTAGTAGGGAGGGAGAAAGTTGTTCTAAGACTTGGAGGAGGAGTTGTTGTGACTCACCTCCAAGAAATGACCAGAGTGAATAGCAGTTATTAGACTAAGTAGAATATGGGGGTCAAGAAGGAGAGTGACCGCAGCTGTGGAAGACGTAATTTGCTAACAAAAGTCTTATTGGTGGATTGCTAACTTTGGCAACAGCGAATGTCTTCCTTTCCAGGTACGTATAAAATGCCTGTTTTCTCTATTACTCCCGTCAATGGATTCTCTTAAAGGACCCAACCTAGAAGATGTTCCACCCTATTGATTCAGAGTCCTTTTACAGCTCCACTCTTTCCTCTCCTAAAGACAGTTTATGGAACGGATTTATGGATCAAGTTAAACAAAGGCATATGGTGAATGTCCGTTTTCTTCCTAGCTTACTGCTTACTGGGGAGGGGTGTGTGTGTGTGTGTGTGTGTGTAAGAATCTGGAGGTCAGGGGAAGGGACGAACTTGTGTGAAGATCTCACCGTGCATCAGGCTCATTTGTATGTATCTTACCCTGTGAGATAGGGACTTTTCCCCCAATTTCACAAATGAGAACACCAAGGCACTGCACTGTGCCCAACACAAGACAGCTAGTCATCTTATTCAGGGTTGTTCAGATTGCAAACTCACTCTTTCTGCTGTATCAAACTGCCTTGCTAGAGGTGCGGTGGCTGGTGTTGTGCGAGTCTCATTCCCAGCTGTGATCCACTTTTGGAGCTCTCCTCCCTGTTCCAAGTTTTGTCTTCCTGTGCTGTCCGTCTTCGGCCTCTAGCTAATAAGGACCTTCTGAGACCTTTCTTGGCCCTGCTCCCACCTTCCCCTTTTGCATCGTCTGTGCCATTTGCAACAGGCTACTCGGACCCCTCTCTAGGGGCAGCTCTGAACCTCTCCAAAGGTCTTCTTTCCCTTCTGACCTCTTGTGGCACTTAGAATCTACTCTACATTTCATTTGACATTTATGTCCACCTTCTGTTAAGTGTTACCTTTCCTACAGTTCATGTCTTAGATCCCAAACTAGACCGTAAGAACCTGAGGACCGGGATGTTGTGTTAAGCCTCTGTGAAAGTCTTTACTTCAAGTACAGGACTTTGCACAAAGTAGGAGCTCGATAAACAGTTGTTAAACACCTTCATGGATGAAACCTTTTTGTTTTTTTAAATTTTATTATGTTATGTTAGTCACCATACAATACATCATTAGTTTTTGATGTGGTGATCCACGATCCATTGTTTTCGTATAACACCCAGTGCTCCATGCAGTACGTGCCCTCCTTAATACCTATCACCGGGCTAACCAATCCCTCCTCCCCCCTCCCCTCTAAAACCCTGTTTGTTTCTCAGGTCCATAGTCTCTCATGGTTCATCTCTCCCTCCAATTCCCCCCACCCATTTTTCCCTTCCTTCTCCTAATGTCCTCCATGTTATTCTTTATATTCCACAAATAAGTGAAACCATATGATAATTGACTTTCTCTGCTTGACTTATTTCACTTAGCATAATCTCCTCCAGTCCCATCCATGTTGATGTAAAAGTTGGGTATTCATCTTTTCTGATGGCTGAGTAATATTCCATTGTATATATGGACCGCATCTTCTTTATCCATTCATCTGTTGAAGGGCATCTCGGCTCTTTCGATAGTTTGGCTATTGCAGACATTGCTGCTAGGAACATTGGGGTGCATATGGCCCTTCTTTTCACTACATCTGTGTCTTTGGGGTAAATACCCAGGAGTGCAATTGCTGGGTCATAGGGTAGCTCTATTTTTAAATTTTTGAGGAACCTCCACACTGTTTTCCAAAGTGGCTGTACCAACTTGCATTCCCACCAACAGTGTAAGAGGGTTCCCCTTTCTCCACAACCTCTCCAACATTTGTTGTTTCTTTCCCTGTCCATTTGGCCATTCTAACTGGTGTAAGGTGGTATCTCAGTGTGGTTTTGATTTGGATTTCCCTGATGGCTAATGATGATGAACATTTTTTCATGTGTCTGTTAGCCATTTGTATGTCTTCTTCAGAGAAGTGTCTGTTCATCTCTTCTGCCCACTTTTTGACTTGATTATTTGTTTTTTGGGTGTTGAGTTTGAGAAGTTCTTTATAGATTTTGGATACCAGCCCTTTATCTGTAGTGTTATTTGCAAATATCTTCTCCCATTCTGTGGGTTGCCTCTTTGTTTTGTTGACTGTTTCCTTTGCTGTGCTTTTTATCTTGATGAAGTCCCAAAAGTTCATTTTTGCTTTTGTTTCACTAGCTTTTGGAGATGTATCTTGAAAGAAGTTGCTGTGGCCGATGTCAAAGAGGTTACTGCCTATGTTCTCCTCTAGGATTTTGATGGATTCCTGTCTCACATTGAGGTCTTTCATGGATGAAACCTTTTGCAAGCATTTCCCTATCTCCCTCTCTTCATTGTCAATATGAAAACAACTGTACCTATTTCGTCAGAATTCCTGCAAAAGGGGGAACTTCTGGTAAATAAAATTTTTCCGAGACATGAATGAGTAATCAAGGCTTAATTTATTCCGATATTCCTAAGAACAACTGATTTGCTTTTCCACAGGGGTCTGCGTGTTTGCTGTTAAGGAAATATGTGGGGATTTCAGAGCAGGCTGAAGGGGGAACTATCTTATTCAGAGCTGTGTCCACTCCCCGTGTTGGGGAGGCTGAAAAGGACCACCCCGCTCAATCCTGGGCATAGCAGGACCATCACAACTGATGCCACCACACTTAGTAGCTTCTCCGGGTCTTTGCCCCCTTCCCCTTGGTTTCTCAGTGCCACTCTGTTCTTCCTACCTCCAACCCTTGTTTCTCTCTATCCCTGCAAACCGAGGCCCTGTGCAGTACCCTCCCTACCCCTTTCCAGAGTGTTCCCAGAAGAGGACATTCACAACGAATCCTGCCTTTTCCTCTGTGTGCCTCCAATAATGACTGGCTTGGCTCAGTCACGTCCTGGGTATTTTCCCACAACAGAAATCTTCAGGGTAACCCCGTAAAACCCAGGTCAGCTTCTGTAACTGAGACAATTCACTTCATTAACTTTCATTATGTTCCCATCATTTCCAATAAAATTCTTTCCAAAATACCACTTACAAGACACGTAGCTGCCTATCAGTGTAAAAAAAAATTTTTTTTCATCTATTTGGTTCCAGGAATTGAATTTCCTCATAGGAGTCATTGCCCAACTTCATGCGGACACGATTTAAGACAAAGCTCTCCAATCTAACATGACGGGCTTTAGGCGAATAGGTCCCAGTTTTCCTCGCAAAGAATCAGAGATCCTTGCGCCACACTTTTTTTTTTTTTTGCCTCCTGCAGAATGGGTAAATTAGTGATTTAGCATCAGGGCCCACTCCTCTAGGCTCAGCTCCCCCATTCCCCAGTGGCTTTGTAAATTAGACAGAGTCATTTGCATTTTTTACAGTCTCAAACCATTCATAGAAAAATCCCATTTTGCGTTTTAAAAGCCAAGTAATAATGTTAGAATCATTTGGCAGTGAGATGTCATTCAGCTCTCTGATTTAAAGAAGGGAGGAAGGAAAACCATTTGTCTCATATCCATCCTTAGGGGAGGAGAGAGAAGTGCATCTTTAAGAAATCATGGGAGAGAGTCGTTCCTTTTAGAAATCATTCAAATTCTTTCTGAGTTGTCGTGCTTAATAGCAGTTATCCATTTTCCTTTCTCTTTGTGCCAACCCCAGAATTCTTCCTGAGAAGCTAACATTAATCTTCTGCTTTGTTTCAAGGCCTGTATTTGATTAACCTTTTTTTTCTTTCATTTGGGAATGACTGATTAGCAAGCAGAAATTAAATTTAAAAATGAAATTTCTCTGTACAGTGGATTTTCTCAAGCCCACTAGACTTTGCTGGCAATATTAACAGGATCGCCGGTAAACCCTTCACTTCGTTCTGTATTGTGGCCGAGGGAAAGACAAAATGCATTTGGGACCACATCTTGAATCACAGATACCAGGTGCTATAAATCTACTCTTCTGTCCCTGCAGGGTAAGATTGTTGTGTTCTCAAAGTGCAGGGTCTTGGAAGGAGGAGGAGAAATTTTCAAAGTCCTGAGGGCAAAGGAATTTGATAGGAAATACTTCAGATAATTGTCAACTTCAAGACTAGAAGTGTCCAGGTATAGAATTTAATGCCTTTATTTTAAAGATTAGGAAAATGAGATGCAAAGATAATATTACAGGTGAACGCTGGGGGTATCTACAGGTCTGGTTAGGTTTCCCTGTGAGAGATACCTTGTCTAATGCCCTGTCTTCTGGATACATGCACTGGACCATAGGTCTGGTCTCATTCAGCTTGTTCTGAATTTTAATCAATTGCTCCTTCTTACAGGTATTCTCTCAAGTGTCCCCCAATAGCACAGTTCATTCCTTCCTGACCTCTATTTTCTTCGATCTTCCTTTTTCTCCTGTCTTCAAGTTTCTTTCTCTCTGATTACTAACTGAAAGCACCGATATGTTGTTCAGGCAAAGGCCAGAATCAAGAGCAAGGTAACCGACTTAAAGGTCACGATAAAGATGATGGTGTTGATAATGGTAACAATACATTGCATTGCCATTGTTCTTTCTAGCATGCAAAGCTCTTAACATTTCATTTTCTCATCCCATTGTTCCAACCCTGGGAGATGAGTTAGGTCCATATCATTTTTGCCATCTTACGTGGAAACCAAGGCTTGGGTAAGTTAACTGATGTGCCTAAGGACCCAATCCAGGAAAGGAGATGAAGTCAAAGTTTAAGCCTATGTTTTAGGACTCTGAGTCCAGGACCATGCGGCTTCTCTGGAATGCAGTCTGATCAGAGGGTGCGTCAAAAGATATCTCGCTGCCAGGTAGTACGGGGGTGATTAAACCACCACAAAGATTTTGGATAAACATAAGGGGAAAACAAATGTTGACAGGTCAATAAAACATGGGAATAGTTCACTAAAGGAGATTGTGTAATCTCTCCCTTAATAGAGGCTTTACCTGAAGCAACAGTTCCTACTTATTCCGTGAAACATTCCAAAGTGCGTTTCCAGAAGACAGTGTATATCCAAAACACTAAAAGGCATGACTAATGGTAACCTCAGGCAAATTACTCAGTATCTTCAAAGTCAGTTTCTTCATCTGTGAATAATAGGGTTTGGGGGAGGATTACATAAAGTAATGTAAGTACCCTGGCACATAGAGGGCATTCAATACACATTGCCAGTGTTTAATGATGGTAATATTTTCACTTGTATGAGGAAATAACACAAAGATTTGGCAATAAGGACATTCTTAGCTGTGTTTTTAAAAATAGTAGTGAGAAGTTGGAAATAACCTCATGTCCAGAAATAGAGAATGGGTCAAAGAGAGCGTGCTGGTACATCTAGGTGCTAGACTATTAGTTAGTCATTTAAAAGACCATAAAATACGTTATTACATGGTGAGACGTTTGCAGTTTATTGTATTTTAAAAAGCAAGCTATAAAATATTAAGGACAGTGTGATGTTTTTTGGCTGAAGTGTGTGTGTGTGTATATATATACACACACACATATATATATAATATAGACATAGATAAAAATCTGGATTGGTTTACCTTACTATGGTAACAATAAATGGGGAGAATATTATGAATGCTTTTAATTTTCTTATTTTTGCTTCTCTGTTTTAAATCTTTTCCAACAATGAACATGTTTTTCAAGTTCCAGGCTTTGTTGCCTCCCCCTATCTTGCTTAGTTCAGCAGGTCTGTGCTGCAGATGACATTCACTAAACCCTCAGTTAACAAGGGTTTTTTGAGTATCCACCGTAGGCCAGACACTGTTCTAGGCACTGGGTGTAGAGGTGAATGAGATGGACGAAGCTGTTCTCATAGAGCTTACATTTTGGTGGAAGGAAAATCCAAAATAAACACATAAAGAAGGTGGGGTGGACCCCACTTCCAGGTGAGGTGTCTATTTCTGGGGAAGCCACTCCTCCTAGCAACATTCATGCCCTACTCCTTCAAGCGCCCTGCAATCTGAGGTCCAACTTCATTTATTGGGATAAAGGCTGCTTATCTCTTGTTAAAGTGCATGATCTCCTTAGGGGTCAGTGCTGTGTCAACACTGGTAATGTATCCCTTAGTATGAGTCATTTCCTGAAAGTAGATTATCTGACCTTGAAGGGGTGAGCGGGAGGCAAGGAAAGTATATTGAGGAAGAGCTGGGGGTCACAGCCTTGCCACTTTCAGAAAAGGAGAGGACATGAAGGTGGAGTCGGGTGGGGCCTGGGTGTGCAGGAAACACTAAAGTGCAGATGCTGTTGGGGTCCAAACTCATGTCCTTTTGGAAGTTTCCATGAACTGATCTTGGTTCTAGCAGTTTTCCCATAGATATGAAAACAAAGGTCACTTTCTCTTCTCTGTCCCTCTCCCAATGCTTCCCTTTCAATTGTTCAAAAAAAATTTTTTTAAATTTTTTTTTCAAGTGTAGCATAACTGTCATTGATGCCATAAGGCTTGGTTCTCTGGATTCCCTGATACACTTTATCAGATGACATTTCTCCTTGTTTCTCCTATGCAATGATAAGGGATTTTTTACGATTGTGTTGTAGTTACACACGTAGGCACTCCACTTCTCTTATAAAAATAGGTGATCATTGAGGACAGAATTTATGTCTATGGGTCAAGTATGGTTCAATAACAACTTTCAACGGACACAAAAATAGTGTCCTCATGATGGCAGTTTCCATACTTATCAGGTGTTTGGTAAGTCATTTATGGCATGAAATGAATGTAAAATATGCTACATTACGGGTGTCACCCAGCCATCCACACTGGGATTTCACTCAACAGCTTGTTGCCATGGATCCCCTGCCTTTCCCATACTCACCTCTGCGCCACAACACTGAGGAAGAGGCAAAGCCTGGATCTGAAAGTATTTAAGCCAGGGGGCTGGCACTTCGCCACATGGTGAAAGAGAAGATCTAGCTGCCAATCTGACAGGCTCAGTGGGGTCAGTACTGTGGTAATTGTTCCATAATCTTGTGTATATCAAAGGGATCTTTATTTTTTTTGAGGGTAGGGGAGGGTCAGGAGAAAGAGAAATATACTTGGATGGCAGGAAATTTCAGTGGTCAACAATTGAGTTGAATTTAATAGGTTTCAGTTGAAATTTCCCCCCTAGCCAGACTTTTAAGGCCCTTGAACTCTAGGTAGAGAGAGTTGAACCTTTGGCATTTTTACAGACCATGAGAGACATTAGACAAGCCCAATAATTCCTGGAGGTAAATCTCACCCTCTCATAACCCAGATCAACTTCACCCAGCAGTGCGGATATTCTAAACCCTTCTTCACCCCAGTACTTTATTGTTTCCCTAGCAACCTGACAGCTTGGGGAGCAGGATGGGGAGGCTACAGTAAACAAAGTGAATTACAGCAGCAGTGGGTGGCTGGCAGAACGGACACCGAAGATGGAGGGACTTGATCTTGCAAGCCAAGGACAGCTTCTATGGCTGAGGCACTGCAAAGCCCAACACTGTGAGCGGGTTTGCAGGAAGGAAAGAAGGCAGCCAAATGAATGAGGAGAGGGAGAAAGATCTCAAACCCAAGACCTCAAATTCCCCTTCCTGTGAGAAGGGTTCTTGAACATTTATGGGATTTTAGGGAGAGCATGGGTGAATGGGATTGGAAGCTAGAAAGGGTGACTAAAGGTCAAGGAATTGTTGATCTACGCAGGCGCAGTCCATCGTCATGCTTTTTCCTACGTCGCCTGTTCAAAGATGGGGTATTGACATGATCAGGGGGCGGAGACTTCAGTCTCCTCCTCGTCAAAAGGTCACCTGTGGACATTTGCGCAAGGCCAGTAAGAAGGTCTTGACCCATCTGAACTGGATGGCAAGTGGGCCTCTCAGTTCCTGGAAAACAACTAAAGCAAGTATCATGTGACTTGTACCTCTGGGAGCTGTCATCTATAGAAGCCGTTATCCATCCTTATGTGTCCCATGGGCTGCCTGCTCTTCAGAAACAGGCAATTATAAAGTTTATTGTTTAAAAAAATGGGCCTTAGGTTATAGTTTACTTCCCTTTAGCTACCCTAAACATAAGGCAACAATAATTTAGCCTTGTTTAAGTAGATTAAAAGTAAAACTTTAATTGTAAAGCACCGATTTCAATCTTACATGGTTTCTTTTTTCTATTTCTCTTCTTTTTTTTTTTTTTTTGTATTTCTCATTTCTTTCCCTCCTAATAGGCTTGACTGTGTTTGTTCTTATATCTGTGCAGGGCAGACAGCAGAGCATTGGTAAGTTCCAATTTTTGGAAAGATGGCTCAGGGGAGCCTGGGTGGCACAGTGGGTTAAGCCTAGGACTCCTGATTTCAGCTCAGATCAGGTCTTGATCTCAGAGTTGTGGGATGGCCTATGAGCTCAGTGGGGAGTCTGCTTGAAATTCCTTCTCCCTCTGCCCTGCCCTCAAATAAATAAGTAAAAATCTTAAAAAAAAGATAACTCAAAGAAAAGCAAAGGGCGAAGAGTCACTTTCCCTAAACCATGAGGTTTGACCCTGATTATTTTTAGATACTTGGCATTTTTATTCTGTTATTATTATTTGTTTCCAATATTCCACTGGTACCAGTGATGCCCCTGGTCGCAGGCAACACACATAGGAGTGCTGTACAGATGTTTTAAGAGGTCAGTCTTAATATACGATAGTGTTGAGGCATCTGGTCCTGCTTTCTACAATTTCCTCCTTCCACTCCACCTGTCATACTTTATTTCCTGGTCAGTCCTTCCACTCCACCTGTCATACTTTATTTCCTGGTCAGTCCTTCCACTCCACCTGTCATACTTTATTTCCTGGTCAAGATCCTTCTTTTGTTGTTGTTGTTTAGTTCTCCATCAGGAGTGAATAAATTCTAGAACACACTCCCCTGCGGTGTCATGCAATAATTTTCAACAGTGATGCAAAAATAATTTTCCTTCATCGTTTGATGTTTACTGTGTGTGGACTGTGTGATCTAAGCCTTTGAAATAGAGAACAAACAGATGAAAACCTTTGCATACTTTCTTCTTGGGGGAGAAATGATCACTATTGCACACGATACATTAAGCAAGTGACATACTATGTTAGGCGGTCATAAGTGCTATGAACAAAATAACGTGGAGGTGAGGGCAACGTAAAGTGAGGCACAGCATCTTAATTTTAAAATCAGTTTGTAGGGTGTACCATACTGAGAGGGTGACAATTGACCAAAAGTTTGAAGAAAATGAGGGACAAAGTCATTTTGAAATTCGGGCAAGGGCATTCTGAACAGAGGAGTTCAGCTTTGGCAAAGGCCCTTGGTTGGGGCAGTGTGGCTGGTGTGTTTGAAGAACATGAGCAGGGAGCTGGGGCTCAGGCTGGACCACAGAATGCACTGGAAAAAGGGTAGGAGGTGGGGGCTCAGAGGAGGCAATGGGGTAAGGGTGGGATAAGTACATTGACTTTGAGGCAAATGGGACTGTTTAGAGGACTTGGGCAAAGGAGGAACTGGCATCTTTTTTTTTTTTTTTTTAAATATCCTAAAGAGAAGAGGGAGACCACTTAGGAGGGTACTATAAGAATCCAGGCCAAGGATGAGGCTTCTCAGACCTGGGAGGTCATGGTGGAGGGGGTCAATGGTCAGATTCTGGATGTATTTATTGCTAATAGATTTTCTTGATGGGTTGCATGTGGAGTTAAAAAACAATCTCAGTACGACATACATGTGTATGCTTGCTTGGTTATACTGGAACATGGTAGATAGAATATATACCAACTGTGAATAATAGTTACCTGGAGGGCTGGCAAGGATGGGGTGAGGAGGGTTTTGGCCTCACAGTTGTATATTTCAGTGTTGTTTGGCCTGTTACAAATCACACTGTTGTTTTTTGTGGTATGGAATCAAAATTCCGTAACTTCTTTGTAAAATGATTGATCCCTGGCGCTCCTTTGACGTGCCCTCACCCGTGTTTAAATATTGGTGGGGCTCATGGAGCAGTTTGTCCCTGGCTCATTCCCCAATCCCCAAAGCTTGGCTTTGGCTGTCCGAGATGGTTTATTTTCACCCTCTGCCAAAGTGCTTGGCATGGCAGGGACGGATGTGTACCCTTTGGCCTCACATATATTAAACACAAAGAGAAGATAGCATCTCTGAACGCTTTTGCTGTCTGTGGTGGCACTGGGGTCTATGAAGGAACGCCTAAGCAATCTGGGTGCTTTGTGCCTGGCTGTCCAGTTAGTATCTGGGGCCATTAACGGGGGAAA
Organism: Phoca vitulina; assembly: GCF_004348235.1. Taxonomy (NCBI): domain Eukaryota; kingdom Metazoa; phylum Chordata; class Mammalia; order Carnivora; family Phocidae; genus Phoca; species Phoca vitulina. The sequence continues at coordinate 36,309,510 of NW_022589714.1, forward strand.
AAATGAAGCATGATGCGCTCAGCGTCTCAGCCAAGAGATGGGGGGTGGGGGTGGAAGGAAGATGGCTTACCAGGGTTTCCCCTTGAAATTTCTTTCTTACTTTTCCTTTTCTGTGTCTCTTTTTTTGCAAGTCTGATGAAACCAAGATGACAATCAGAGGAGACAGCCGGAGTTTTGTCCTGTGACCTCCTTCCAGAAACATTCCTGCCTGGTTCACAGAAAGATCATCGTGGTGAAAGGAAGGAATGCTTTCCAAAGTGCAAGGACTTAACGGAGCCTTTGTTTATTCTATTCCATGGGTGGGGGGTCCTCAGTCTGCTGAGGACTTGCCCTCACCCACGTCTCCCAACAGTACTTCTCAAGTGTGAAGGTCATTGTCTTCTAGGCCCAGAGCTTGGCTTTCTGCCTTTTTGCATCAGATTTTGCTCTGTGTTCTGCTTACTCTGCTAAAGGTAAACTTGAATGAAGCATTCCACCCACGTCCCCGTGAACCTGAGGTTCTTTAGGGCATGGGGGACACATCATGCCTAGGGGACAGTTCCGAACACTCTGGTCAGGCGTTGCCTGGTCTCCATCAAACTTGCCAAAACCTCCCACATGCCACTGTGTCAATGTCCTTGTTCAGTCTCTGCCCCGGACTGTGTACGACATCCCGTTTGGCGTGCCGGTAGGCGCCCCACCTTTTGAAAGAGGTATGGGCAAATTACCCATTATCACCCCCAACATTAGGTTATTGTCAACTTATTACTCCTTTTTTTTTACAGTAGTGATAAGGATAGCATTAAGTAATTATAAATTTATTTATAATCATTTCTGAAAAACCGTACTTCTATGGGTAAGCCTCCTGGGGTCTCCGAAAGTGTTCACTAAGCAGGATTGTTCAAGAAGCTCAAGAAGCAGTGATTGTTGTTAAAGCCTCTCAACTGCCTTGTGAATTACCTATTGTTATCATACTCACTTTACAAAGTGAGTATGATGAAACAGACATGAAGCTTCATGACCCCAGGAGGCTTACCCATAGAAGTCAATTAAGCCATGCATGTAGAGCCCTTAAGACCGTGTCTGGCCACAGCAAGACTCCATCAAGGCCACCTAGCACTTTGTGTCCCCACAAAGAGTGTAAAGTGACATCAGCATAACTTTGAAGCGAAATAATTTCACAGGAGGGAGGATATTTCAATATGAAGCAAACTCTGTGAATAATACTTATGAAGCGAGTTTATTTGAATTTGTCAACAGGTTTCTGCTAAATGAAAACAGCTGGAGAGCTATAACTTAAGGCTATAATTAAAGGGTGAATTAAAAACAGTGCCTGCAGGTCAGGTGGTGCAGAGGGGCCTCACGGTGGGCCAGGCACACTCACTTTTGCTTCCCATCTTCTCAATGGGACTTGAGAATGCAGTGGCTTCCAGTGCTGGAAAAGCAGTGTCCCCGGGGTTTGTGGCCAGTGTGCGCAGCAGGTTGGATGACAAGCAAAACGATGAAGGGGCATTAAAATCACTAGAACAGTGATTTTTAAACTTTTAAGTTCCAGGAACCCTATACACTCTAAAAAAATTATTGAGGACCTCAAAGAGTTTTTTACCCCATCCCCCACCCACTTCGCTTACCCCCCTGTCTTTTTCCCCCTCTCAGCTGTGTGGTTGCGGAGAATAGACTTCCTCAGGTTATCTCAGAAAAGGCAGATTTAGTTTATAGCTACAAGTGGCCTGAACTTGACCTGTGTAACTCTCCCTGGCTTAATTTCATGGGCTACATCTTCTCTTTCCCATAACGCCTACCCATCACCATTCTTTTCCCTCCTTACTCACACTTCTGCTCCCTCAATTTCAAACTTACTCATGCCTTCTCTAGCCTCCTTCTCAAACTCAAGACATTTTAGCTTAAGCTCCTGTGGATAACTGCACATTGCTGTCTTCAAGCTCACATGGATAAGAGAAGAGCCCTACTTGGTCATATTTTTGTGCCAGTCATGGCATATTCACTGGAGACAGTATGGATCCGCTGCCCTTGGGCCCAGTGCCCCTCTGAGCCCATCAGCTGGGAGTGATGGGCTGGGTTACCTGGTGCAGAGTACTTCTGTGTTCTTTCTAAGGTGGCTGAGAGTTTACCCTACTTTGATTAAACTTGCACTTTCTTTTGAAACTTCCACATATTCGCAGTGTTCTTCAGGGGCTCCTCCCTAAGACCCCAATCTACTATGAAGTGTGATGTAGCCATGAAACAAGTAGCCTGGGGAGACACCTGACTGAATAGGATAGGATTTGAATCCTATCTTGGTCACTGGCTCCCTGTGTGACCTTGGATAAATTATTTAACTTGAGCTCAATGGGAAACATCATTTTAAGAGGGAAATGATACTTTAAATGGCTTCTTTTTATTACTCTATTTATGTCAAGCCTTAGGGTGATTCATGTGCCTACGCAACCATAAAATGTCCAGGAATGTCATTTAGTGGTTCTGATGTCACCACACTGCTGAGATTTGAGTAGTGACCTCTTCCAGCCATTGTCTACATCCATTTTATGGATTCTCAACTCTTGTTAGCCTCAATCTTTGATCTGGAGCCAGAAAGTCATTATATCGTGAACTCAAATGAGAGCCTCAAGTTGAATATTTTTTTTGTCTTCCAATTTAATAAGAGATACTTTTTCTTATAATGAAACAGGTACTTATTTCCTTAATCCAATGAAGTTCATCAAACAGGCAGTATAAAAATAGCTTATAAAATTTTCAATTACTTATATAATGTAATGGCTCATTTTGTAAGTGAAACATACATTAATAATAGGATCCTGAAGAAAACAGTTGAGAAGAAGGAAAATGATATCAAAAGCCACAATGATCTTGGTTATAGGGGTAGAGTTTAGTGATTCATTATTTGCATACAACATCCAGTGACTTGCTTATTCTCAGAGACCATGCCTCAGTCATCTGGGCTCCAAACCACAGAGTCACCTTTAATTCATCTTCTCCTTCATCCCTGAGATCTCACGAAGCTCCAAATCCTGAGATGCAACCAGATTTTGTCCATCACACTGTGGCCTGGTCCAGCCCAGGGACATTGACCAGAAACCCATGGCAATGGTATGTGTTTTATCAGAGGCTCCTGTTAAGTGTGAATCAGAGCTTCTGCACACGGGAGTGAGGCTGGGGAAAAACTGGGAAGCAGCTCCTCCTTTCTGATTCTGCAACAAAATGTCCAAACCTGTTATATATGAAAGCTTCATTCGGAGAAGGGTCTGGAAGATGTTTAAGGGAAGTCAAAATCATAAAGCCATGAGTGTACCTCAAGATTTGAGTGTAGTTCCTAAGAGGCGGCAGATCATCCCTAGAGTCCTTTCGAGCCTAAGAGATGTGACTGTGTGCCTTGTGAAGCCATGACATGGAGAACAACTACAGATCCGACAGGAAATTGCTGTAGATGGGAATTCAGCATGAGGCAAAATGTCTTGTTTTGCTGTTCTCAGCCTCCTGGGTCTCCAGGGTTCAGGGCTAAAATGTTGGAGATTAAGAAATGCAGAGGAATGTTATGACATGCGTCTGCAGGTCATTTCTTCAAATCAAGGCTTAGACAATCAGTTTCTAACATCTATATTGTGAAAAATTTTCCTGGACTAATCCTGTGGGTTGAGAGAGTAGCCAGAGGTCAATATTTACTTCATTGCTCCCTTTAAAGGCTGAGCTACAGTGCATTTAAAAGAGTAGGGAGCTGGCCTCAGGGACATCCAAAGGTTTCTCCCTCTCCATTATAGATGGTCTCTCTTGAGCATCCCAGCCAGGAAATTGTCTTTTCAATAGACCTGGTGAACTTGGAGCTAGCCTTCAGACCTCCTGAAGGGCCTGCAAAGAGTTCCCAGCCCCTAGGAAGCCTGGCAGGAAACTCTGGGAGCGGGGGACACATGTGACCCCATGTTCTCTCAGCTTGTGGTTCTAGGATGTAAGGTCAAAGTTGTGGAGTCTGGGGAAATCTGAGTAATGTTATGAAACACAAGCTGTAGCCTGTCCTCCTCATCCTGCCCCAGATTATCTGCTTCTGATAACCGTGTTGTGGGAACCCCTCCCAAACTGATTTGGGGAATCTTCAGGAACGCTCTTTCACTCAGCCTCACTCCAGCATGGACAGTGTGCTTTTCAGGGATTGTCCAGAAGAGCCAGTGAACTTCGAGGACCTCTTGGCCCTGGGGAGTCTGTTTGGAGCAGCAGGCTAGTCACATTTGAAGGTTTGGAAGATCCTTTAGGGAACATTAGCTTGGTCACATCGTCTTGGAGGTCTTTCCCATAGCTTCTGGCCACAGGACTAGTTGCTCATTGGTGGGAAATTCTTGGTGGGACTAGAAATGAAGTTTTGCCTCCGTTATGCTGGAGTCCTCTTTCTATCCAAGATTATGGGTTCTGACTTTTATGAGATTTTTGTTTGCTTTTTTTTTTTTTTTTTTGCCATTTCTACTGTTAAATTAGAAATTCTTTTAAAACATTTATTAATAGTATTGTTTAGTTTCTAATGGAGAGAGATACTGTTGGCGCCTCCTCCATATTTCCATGCATGCCATCCAACTTTTTTTAGCAGCTTTATTGAAATATAATGGATATTTTACTAACTGTACATATTCAATGTATAAAGTTTTATGGGTTTCAACACATATACACATCTGTGAAACCATCACCACAATCAAGATAAAAAGCATTTCCATCACCTCCAAAGTTTTTTTCTGTAAGGGCTCTGGTGGAGGAGAACTTTTATGGCAACAATAACACTACTACTACTACTACTACTACTACTACTACTACTACTACTGCTACTGTTTATTTTGTACTTGCCTGGGTCCAGTGAGTGTTATATACTATTATTAGCCTTATTTTTCGGATATAAAAACTGAGGCTTAGGCAGGGCAAGGCACCTTTCTAGAGCCACACAGTCACAAAATAACAATTTTAATAATTACTCCACATAAAATTGTGCTGTTCTCCTGACCTTGCCTTTGATACTGAGCTATGAATACTCCAACTATGATGAATTCTCCTACACAAGCTCCTGAACATTTTAAGAGGGAGAAGAGTATAATTTTTTTCTTAAGTAATTTTTTTATATCCCTCACCTCATAATTCGTTGAAGAAAAGGGAAGAAATTCAGCAAATTACAAGAAAGAAAGAAAGGAAGAAAGAAAGAGAAAGAAAGAAAGAAAGAAAGAAAGAAAAAGAAAGAAAAAGAAAGAAAGGAAAAGAAAGAAAGAAAGAAAGAAAGAAAGAAAGAAAGAAAGAAAAAGAAAGAAAGGAAAAGAAAGAAAGAAAGAAAGAAAGAAAGAAGAAAATAAAGGGCGCCTGGGTGGCTCAGTCGTTAAGCGTCTGCCTTCGGCTCAGGTCATGATCCCAGGGTCCTGGGATCAAGCCCCACATCGGGCTCCCTGCTCCCTCTCTCGCTGTGTCTCTCTCTGTCAAATAAATAAATAAAATCTTTAAAAAGAAAGAAAGAAGAAAATAAAGAGAGGGAGGGAGTCAACACCATACCACTAATATTTTGAGATTTTTTTTCTGGAGTATTTATCTAAGGTATAATGTTTGAAGCATAAAATGTCAAAACTTGAAATTTTACTTGAAACTCAAGTAGCTTCTCTAACCTGGCTGAGAATGTATAGCTTGTTTAGAAATTCCAATGGGGGTGAAGGTCAATAGGTTACAGGACTAAGGTTAGAACATGTGTGTGAAATAGAAAGAATATGAGGTCTTGGAATTTGGAATTCTGCAAGCTGGTCTCATCTGGCTCGGGACTGTGGGCAGTTGAAGGTGCTGAAAGCACAAGTCATTCTGGAATTCAGGTGGAGTCCGGAGCTGGAGGGTGCCTCAGTCTTGGAGCCTCTGCCTAGGATCTTCTCGGTCTGACAGTTCTGATCAAGTCAGCTAGGCAAAACCAGTGGATACCAGTCATGTTTCCTTCAGTGACAGAGGGAATCATAATTTAGAAAGTTTGAAAGAGTACAGTTAGAAGAAGAGGACAGAACATCTTAACCTACTTGATGATAGGTCATTAGCATCCAGCCCTTTAGCAATTGTCATTAACAACATGGTGTGGGGGTAGGTGGAGAGATAGGAACTAGGAGGACTGGCCATTTGTTTCTTATATATTTTCTTCAATATCTCTTCTTTTACATCCTGGGGTAGACCTCTTTAGACAGACAATTTTGGCATCTGATTATCTTCTACAATTTGTGTTAAGAAATTTCCTGTGAAAGAACAGTTTCTTAAATTTTCTGCAAATAGAAATTCAATTACACCTAAAAAACAATTTTTGAGAGGTCTTTTGTTTCCACCGCTATGATAGAAAATTGTGCAAGATTGTAAGAAAGCACACAACTTTATTTTGACTTTCGAAGATATAGTAAGGATGCAAGACATAGAAACGTAGAACAAATAATAATGGAAGATGTTATAGGTCTCAAAATTATAAAGAATGGTTGTGTTGGAGATAAGAGACATCCATTCCTCAGGGCATTCCATTTGATGGCCCCATGGCTCATGGATTTCCAGCTGTAGGTCTCAACTTTTTAGTGGGTTGCAAAATTTAATTAAGTTGCTTATGTCAACCATTTTAAAAATACAGTAGAAAATATCAAAGTGTCAGGTCAGGTCATGGACTTTTTTTTCCCAGTTGTAAACATACACATATATGCACAAGTGTATGTGATGGGTTTCTCTATAAAATGTATTTCTTCGCATAGATTCAATCAAACAAGTTTCAAAGATGCTCCTTGAGCCAAAATAATCCCCAAACTAGATCTTTGTTGCTACCATTTATTAAACGCCTAAAAATTTCCAGGGCCATTAATAATGATGCTTTAAAAAAGCTTTTTAGGAAATTACAATAACAACATGCCCAGTGCATGAGTCAGCCAGAGGACAGTCTTCATAACAGCTAGCATTTCTTGAGCGCTGCTCATGTGTTGGACATCGTGCTAAATATTTTTCATACATTATCTAATCTACTTCTCATCACAATACTCTGAGGAGGCTACTATTCTTCCTGTTTTTCAGATGATAAAGCTGAGGTTTCAAGAGGTAGAATAACTTGCCCCTGGTCACTCAGCTAGAACTCAATCCCATGCCTATCTGGCTCCAGAGACAAGGCATGTCACTACCATACTACATTTATTTTCCAAGAACAAATCCCTCATGGAAAGCTTTGTGATTTGCAAAACTTCCTTTTGCTGTTTCCTTTGAAATGTTCTTCAGTTAGCACTAGGATCATTCAACCCCTTTTGATTGTTACAGAAGGCCGATAAGAGGTGTTTCTATGGTTATGGGTGTGTAGGTTGGGGTGCTGTTGGGGGAAGTTGATTCCTGCTCTGATTCTATAAGACCTGTTTCCTCCTCCTACAGACTCTGCCCTGACAGGCCCAAAGTCTCAGATTCTGAGGTAAGCCTGCCTATCCCCTCTGAATGAATGAAAGTTAAGCTATATTGCTAAACTGCTCTCCCTCAAGAAGGAAACATGGAGACTGGGACAGAGATCCGGGTGTGGAGGGGCTGGTGCCAAGGGATGTGAAGTTGGGCAGAGTGTTGAAAGGGAGGCTGAACAGTGGAGACACTTTTATCCCCACTCAGTGGGGATAAAGATGGTGAGAGCTGTAGGCGAGCAAGATGAGGACTCTCTTCCATCTCCTCTTTGGAATCTTCAGGAACATCCTCCGCCTAATGCATTGTAGGGTTGAGTCTCAGTATTCTGAGTATATAAAGAAACAAGTTAGTACAGTGTGAACACAGATCTCCTCACCATGAGACAATCAATATGTATTCCCCCTCTTCCCTCCCTCCTTCCTCTCTTCCTCCCTCCTTTCTCCCTCTCTCCTTTCTCCCTCCCTCCCAGCCTTCTTCTTTCTCTCCCCCCTCTTCCCCCTCTCCACCTCCCTCCCCCCTCTCTCTCATACCCACCTACTCATGATACATTGTATATATTTATGGAAACATGTTCCTTACATAGATATATAATGTATGACAAAACATACCAAAGTCTTAACAGTTTTTAGCTCTTCTTAGTAGGATTACCAATCATTTTTATTTTTAATGGTTTTTTTTTTTTTTTTTTGGTATTTTCTAAACTTTAAGGAACACGTATTAAATTTATCTCCAGAAGAATCACTTCTTGGCCTTTTGGCTAAGATCAAGTGAAATTTATCTCCAGAAGAAATGGAAGCAAATAGCTCTTTATCGGCTATTTTCCTCTTAGAGTTTTAGAAGGAGAAAGACTTGTGAGGACAGGGAGTATTTGAGAGCTAATTGGGGGATGCTGGCAGGGAAATCAGGCCTCCAAAATCTTCCCATCGTCCACTGTCACTGAGGGATGATTGGTTAAAGGCATTAGAAAAGCATAAATATAGCCTTGCATTTCCTTCCTGAAATCCCTCAGGGGAAAAGGCAGGGAGTGGGAGTGCAAATGTTGGGGTGATAAGACAGTTTCCCACGTTCTGTGTTCAGAAGGAGAAAAGAGGTTGTTTTAAATATTAGAAGGTGGGGGAAACGGATACTGAACACTAGCTGCTCCTGCATTTTTGTTTTACCTTATTTTAAAATACTATTATCATACTTGTGTTTGTGCCCCCCTCCCCCCACCGCCTGTGCTGAATTCAGAGGGTCTGATTCTCTAAATCTCAAATTGGCATTTTATAGAGGGTTTGCTTCATGTATGGGTTTGTTTTTTGGTTTGGGGGGGGTTTCTTTTGAGGAGAGGTGAAGATGTTAAATGAAGAGAAACAAGGAGAAAAGGAGAGGCCAGACAGAAGGTCTGGGGTCCTTCGTCCAGTTCAAGGAACATTTAGAAGTGCTCACTTGAGAGTAGCCGCTAGCAGTTCAGGGTAAGAGCAGATCGGAGAAGAAGGCGGACACCCTACCTGTCAGGAGCACGGTCTATTACAGCGGGTCTCATCCCAGCAGCACCGGAGCATCACCTGGGGCCGTCCGAAAGACACTGATGCCAGAGCCGCACCCCAGTCCCCTTGATCAGAATCTCCAGGGTAGAGTCTGAGCATCAGTACTGTTCTACTAAGTGTTTAATTTTAATTCGAGTATAGTTAACATACGGTGTGATATTAATTTCAGGTGTCCATCGTGGTGATTCAACACTTCCACACATCACCCAGTGCTCATCATGACAAGTGCTTTCCCCTATTTCCCCCATTTCCCCATCCCCTGGTAACCGTCAGTTTGTTCTCTATCGTTAAGAGTCTGTTTCTTGGTTTCTCTCTCTCTCTCATTTCCCTTTGCTCATTTGTTTTGTTTCTTAAATTCCACATATAGGCGAAATCATACGGTATTTGTCTTTCTCTGACGGACCAGTATTTTTAAGAATCACTCGAAGTGGCTCTAATATGCAGCCAAGATTGAGCACAACAGTCTAAAAGCAAATGTAGAGGTGGCAGGTGGTTGCAGCTTCACGTGCCGTGAGCTATGTGAGGAACGTGTGAGTCCTGCTTGATGAGGACCGAGGAGGAAGAGATCAGTTTGGGCTTGAGACGAGATGCCTCCTGAAAGAGTCACAGAAGAAGGAAGACTTAAGCTAAATCTGGAAGGATTAGGAGTTGACCAAATCAGACAAAGAGCGTGGGGTGCAAAGAGCTCAGCCAGTGCCAAGGCCCGGAGGCCTGCCATGCTAGAGTACATCCTGGAGCCGTCTGGGAGCGGGGGCGGTGGGGGGGGACAGACAGTGTACGAGTTTGCTAGGGCTGCCGTAACAAACACCGCAGACTGCGTGGCTTCAATGAACAGAGATTTATTGTCTCGTGTGCAATGAGCACGCAGCGCGGAGCATGCAGATGTGGTGACGTGTTCTAGTTCCGCGGGCCTAAGATGGGGCAATGCAAGAAAGCCTTTACACACACACGGGGAGCCTTGCTAAGACTTGGGGGCCAACTGATATGCCAGCTGGGAATGGGAAAGGGCAACTGGATCACAAAGTAACTCAGGGGTGTAACTGGGAGGTTGGTAGTGTGTTTAAACAAATGGAGAGGCCCATCTTTCAGGGGGGAGAGTGAGTTCAGGGTCAGGTTTGGTGGGAATGAGGTGAGAGAGGACCTCCTTCAGCAGACCCCTAGAGACACAGAACTGCAGCTGAGACAAGTTGGGGCTGGAGATGTGGAGAGGAGGCCCACCACGGGGAGCAGAGAGTTGAAACTCTGAGCTGTTCCTGGCCCAGAGGGAACAGCAACATCAACAAAAAGGGGCAGCAGGTAGCTCCTCTGTCTCCCTGTCCTTGTACACTAATCCTCTCCTGTCCCCCCAGAGCACAGGACCTAGGTCAGGAGGCCAAAGATAAATGGTGACTTGGCTTCTTCTCCCAGGCCAGCTAGGATGGCTGTGACCACTAAGGTGCTGGCTCTCTCAAAGGCTGCCCTGGGCTGTGTGAAAGTGTTGGAAACCAGTATCCCGGGGCTGGCAGGTGGGTTGTTCTGGGAGGATTGGAAATCTGAGCTACCATCAAAAGCATGGCCATTTAGTTTCCCCTAACAGATATTTCAACATTCTGCTGGGCCTCTCAGAGGAGAAAAATACGGCCTCCAGAGTACTGAGGACTTCCATGGGTACAGAATGACTCTGAGGCTTCCTTGGGAGGTCCCTATAAAAGTTGCCTTGCTATTTCTCCCCTCCTTTCCACAAGCAGATCTTGCTTAAAACCTGTGCTCCACAATTTGGGCCACGAGGCTAGGAAAGCTCCTTGAATGATACATGGAAAGAGTACTGGATTAACAGTTAGGAGACCCGAGTGCTCAGTTTCTTTCTTTTTTTTCTTTAAAAAATTTTTTTTCTTTATTTGGGGAGGGGAGGGACAGAAGGAGAGAGAGAGAGTCTGAAGCAGACTCTGGGCTGAGCACAGAGCCTGATGCGGGGCTGATCCCGAGATCAGTTGATCACGACCCTGAGATCATGACGTGAGTAGAAACCAAGAGTTGGATGCTTAACCGACTGTGCCCCCCAGGCGCCCCCCGAGTGCTCAGTTTCTAAGACACTCAGCAAATCACTTTGCAGACACTGAGAAAAAACAGACCCTGAGTCTATTTCTTCACCTCTAGCATGAGAAAGGTAGACTAGATGATCTCTAAAGCTCCTTGAAGCTCCAAAGTTCCATGCTTTGTGTGTCCTAACTGGAGCTCAGACCAAGGATCTACCTGAAATGGGCAGGTCAGTCTGAAATGGGCGGGTTTGTGAGAATGGACGGGTGAGTGGATTCTCTTCATGCTGTTTTGCTTTCTCTGGCCCCAAAGTTGGTTGCCTTCCCTGTTGTCCTCTGTCACCTGATGTTTACTCGGAGAACTATAATCAACAAAAATTGCTACATGCAAGCAAGTTTTAGCTAGATTGACTTCTGCGCAATGAAACCAAACAGTTGCTCTAAGAATATATTTGCCCTTTCTCAGCCACGTGGCACCACAGACAAACTTCTCCCATGGCAGTGGGCCCCATTTGCCAATTTGTGCAGGTAATAAGCAGCTTTTCCCCTGGTCATGGAAGTTTTCTTGCCGTGGCATGAAAGGAAGGCATTGTCAGTTTTATTATTATTTTTGAATGAAAATGTTTTGAATCATTTGTATGATGACTCCTCCTCTAGAACTGGGTGGAGTAGTGAATAAGTTCAGGGAGGGCCTTACAGGGCAAGCGAGGCCTCCTGGTAGTTATGGGAGGGCATTTTTTCTTGAACAGCAAATACCTTACTTGACTAATTCCAGGTGGCCAAAGGGACAGTCATTCCACGTTCCACTGCTTAAATTTTGGTTCTTGAGATATAAACATGAAATCAGAGAATCACAGACCCATGTTTCATAGGGGGAAGGAAAACACTGATGCTTCTTCATATGTAAATATATGCATTTGGTATCTTAAGGAAGACTGGGTATGTGCTAACCTCTGGTTTTCTACATGCTCTCTGACCTAATACTTTGGATTTCCCATTTTATAATGCAGAGGGATGTCTCAGATGCTGCTAGAGACTGGTTCCGGGCTGAGTTAGGATGTTTTGGGGGCACAGGTACTTCCAAAGACCAGAAATAATACTATATTTTAAAAATCCTGAATTCTATTTCTTCTATTTGTTTTTCTTTTCTTTTCTTTTTTTTAGCTGAAGGAAGTGATTTTATTTTATTTTGTTTTCTGTAACACTGCAACAAAAACCCAAGCTATTAAAGAGATTAGGCATAGTTTTGAACCCATGGACAACATACCTTAAATGGGTATAAAGTCCTAGGAGGACCATGGGGAAATGGTCTTTCTGACTTCTGAGGTTAGAAAGAAATTGGAGAATACCCAGTGTCTATCCCGCCTCCCCTCCTGCCCCACACATGCGGTTCCTCGGCCCAGGTCCATGTAGATTGAGGAAGCCATGCTTGGTGTAGGGACTGCAAGGCTGGCTGATTCTGTAACTCCCTTTGGAAGGGCATTTCAAGCACCCTTCCTACTCATTTTCTTTCTTTCTCCATTCTGCCTCCTTTTCTCTAATTAGAGTTGCATATGTTTCAAAAGTAACAAATGTTTGAAAAGCAAGATCTAATCAGTCATCAGACTTATTTTGTAAGTTAAATAGCACCAATTTTTTAATCTTTGCTTCAAATCCTTAAAAATATTTTTAGATGTCTGATGAATTGTCGGTTTATTGCTAATTCCTAGAACTTTCTCATTTCACAACGTCTCTCAAATTGTGAAGATTCCTCTCAGATCAGCTCCTGCATAACTCAGAGCAGAAATACACATTTGTCTAAAAGCCCCGAGTGACCCCTCCCCTGCCCAGAGAGTTCTTTTTTGGCAACTTCACTTTAGGAGCAGCAATCCTGACAAGAGCAAGCCATATTCAGCAATGGAGGTGACAGAAGAGCTGTCAAGAGCAAACAACAGACCGACCAAATGCATCAGGCTGGGGCCAGTTATAAAAAGATCAAGTAGCTCTATACATCTTCTCAGCTCCTAGGCAGTCAATGGGTTTTAAATACCTTAAAATCAATAATTGATTTTCATCATAATGACCATGGGTCATTTTGAAAAGATGCTGCTCGCAAAGGGTATGAGCAGTATAATCCATTTAAAGAGTTGGAGAAGTGTGTTTCTTACTCTAGAATGCTTTCCAACCAAGTTTATCCAAGCAAATTTAGTCTTGGCATGAAAAGAGGTCAATTAGCTAGCAATTTTGCTGATACGTATTGTCAGAAAAATGTCAGCCAAGAGATTTTTCTGTTAGCAATGCAAAAAGATAGGGAAAGTGGGGGAGAAAAGAGGAAGGACAAGTTTCCTTGGGTAATTAGAAATAGGTAGAGGACTGGGTAGAACGAGGTAAAGGGTAGGAAGGATGTACCTGGCTCTGGGTTTTTATTTTGCTCAGACATTTATTTTGAACACTCAATTTGAAAATGTACAGCAACCTCCGGGTTAAAAATGGCAGACACCACGGGTCCTCTGAACGTGTGTGATAGTGTAGAGTAGGAGAAAGTAAAATTGGGGTTTCACCTCAAAAGTCCTTCCCCATGTATACGGTAGCTTCCTGGCTTTTAACGTAAGCCACCCTGTCTAGTGGAATGTGCACCAGGCTTGAGGACAGATGGGGGAAAAATTCCAGGAAAGCCACTAGTTTGAAACTATACCTATGTGCAGCAACGTGCTCAGCTTTGATGACAAGTTCATCTTTCTCTATCAGGATTGTTTTTTGCTTGTTTGGATCTTTATCAGATATGGAGCTTAGGTCATGTGCCCCTTGAGGTCATCAACTTGAACTAAGCTAAGCCCTGCAGAGGTCTGCAAATGTTCTCAATTAATTATTCACTTAACATTCATGTAACGAATATTTATTGAGTGCTAACTATGTGCCAGGCAGGTTCTAGACCTGAAAGAAATCGACCAAAATTCCCACCCTAACAGAGATCACCTTTCTGGAGGATATACATAGTTTCTGTATATGCTGGTTTGTTGTTGTTGTTGTTTGTTTGTTTGTTTCTAACCAAAAGGAAATCAAAGAGAGTGAAATGTGAAGCAAGAACAAAAAACACTGATGAAGAGAAAGGGTCCAACTGCACCGGGGGCCTCAGAGGCGAACTCATCCCAGATCTGGCTAGGCAGCAGGATTGACAGGGGAGCTGCTAGAAATACAGTGTGAGGTCTTACCCAAGCCTCCTCTGAATTTGTATTCTAGGTGCAAGGTCCAGGAATACATATTCTCAATAGCTCCCTAAGTGCTTCTGATGTGGCCGGTCCAGAATGGTGCCCAAACTTGTGTTTGGAAATCATTAAGCTAGTTGTTCTCCTGATGTTTGTATCTGTCAGCATTCTATCAGGAAACAAAAAACACATTCAGTTGGATAAATATTGCACAAACGTGTGGTCAGGCTATTGGGAAACCCCAAATGATGGCGTGGAGCCCCGAGGCTGGTCAAGGGGCCAACCATTAACATCTCCAAGCCTGAAGGAGTGGGAGGAGCAGGGAGGCAAAAACCTGGAGGCAGTGAGGGCTGGGTGCAGAGGGCTTCTGGACATGAGCTGTGACCTTCAGTTGCTAGAAGCATTCAGCTGGTTTGAGCCAAATCCCAGGGCCAGAAGTCCACTGAGGTAGGCCACAGAGGCCACCCTCTACGGTGCAAAGAAGGATGGAGAAAAAGGTGGACAGTGGACCTGAACGGGCAAATGAAGATATTCAGCTCAAGCCTTTTTTCAGCTGTAGGAATATATGAAAATATAGTACCCAGATTAATCTAAAGCCATATTCCTAATACTTCATGGCAAAATTGTCTTCATGAGTGATCCAATCTTAGCCTCTTTACTAACTTTATGTGGTACCCCAGAGACAATAAAATGGTACGTCTTTGTTCTTCCTCTTATTTTTTTGAGAGCATTAATATTTATTGAGTAATCATTATATTTCATGTATTACAATCATTTTATTTTAATTTATGAAACAGGACTTTGAAGTAGGGATTACTTTACAGAAAAGGAAATTAATGCATAAAGAAGTTTAAAAATTTACCTTGGGTCACATGGTGTATAAGTGGAAAGCCATGATTCAAGGTCAGATTTGTCTTCTATCAATGTCCATGCTGTTAACCTGTATGCTAATTTTTTAAGCCTCTCCAGGAAAATGTAAACCTGGTCTCTCTCAGTCACTTGGAAGGCTAGGTTCTAGGCCTTTTTCAAGAATAAGAAACCACAATTTCTTGCATTTTTTAATACGGTCTCGTATTCATTCAGTACTTACCAATTTTTGTGTTTGTTAAATATTACATATCTCCACGTTCATACTCAGGAAGCAATTTAGGCCTTGTGGATTAACCATTTATTACTTTATGCATTCATGACTCAAGGCTTAAGCACCAGGTTGGTACATTTTCTCTGTGCTCTGCAGGTACTTCTGTGCTTGGAACACAATTAGGTTGACCAACTGTTCCCGTGTGTCCCAACTGAGGGGTTTCCTAAGACATGGAACTTTCAGTGTGAAAACTGGGATAGTCCCAGAAAAACCAGGATGATTGGTAAATGCCAGTGTTCTGTTTGTTTGTTTGTTCTTAAGATAGCTTCAGTTTTGTCATTGAGAGCCTCATAATAAATTCTAAAAACATTTACAAAAATTATTGAAGTCTAATTTTCTTCACATTTCCCCTCTGTTTAGGCCCTGGTTAGGTCAATCCCTACAGTATTCTAAGTCTAGTTTCTGGTCTTTATTTAAGACAAATAAGCTGAGGCACAGAAGTCACATGATAGGATAGGGACAGAGAACTTAAAGAAGCTTCAGCCCAGACAAGTTATCTTGGTGGTCAAAGTTGGGATGGCAAGTGCTGAAGGATCTGGGTCGTCCTTAATACAGCCCAGATCCCCATGTCCTGCGATGTCAGTCCTAGACATGTGGTACTTGGCTCCAAATGCAGAGCTTATTACATGATGTTGTCATTGTGTGTTTATTGCTTATCTCCCTTGGTAGATGAAGATCATTGAGGACAAGGGCGCAGACGTCTCAGGATTTAAACTGGGCCTGTCCCATGGCAGCAGCCCAGTGACTTGTTGGGTAATATCCGGGACACAAGGGAGGTACATTTACTCAAGATTCGTTCCTGTACTTTCTCTACTCATCATGGAGCTTGACTTTGGTATCATCTTTGAAATATACAAGGCACTTGAGGTGGGGATGGGGGAGCAGGGTATCTCACGTTATAGGAGAATTGTCTGCTAAATAAGTTTTCCAATCTCATTCCCCAAAGACTGATGTGTCCTGGGGACTCTGCCAACTCTCCCCCAACTCCACAAGCATCAGGGTACAAAAATGAAGACAGCCCCAGGTCCTCTAGATTTGCTGGCTTTCTGACTCTCACATGGCCTTCACCTTTCCTTGTTGTTTGGGGGATGCCAGACTAATGAAAAAAGTTTCTTTTTAAGGGGGCAAAGATTGGGTTCAAGTAAGTGACTGAAGCTTCTGTAGGAAAACTTGCAGGAATCCATCCATCCTGTGTGGTCTTACTAAAGGTAGAGGGAAAGATGATGAAGAAGGAACTCATACTTAACAAAGTGCTTATTTTGTGCCTGGTACAGTGCTAGTGTTTTATACATCTAAATGCATTTATTCCATGCCAAACTACTATGAGATTAATTCTCATTTCTACTTACAAGTAAGACTGAGATGTGGTTGTACAACTTATCCAAAGTCAGATAGCTAGCAAGAGGCAGAGGTAGCATCTGAAACCAGCTCTGTTAAACTCCAAAACCTCCACCCTTGTTTGCTAATACATCATCGTGAAGCA
Source organism: Phoca vitulina (assembly GCF_004348235.1). Lineage (NCBI taxonomy): Eukaryota > Metazoa > Chordata > Mammalia > Carnivora > Phocidae > Phoca > Phoca vitulina. Next base: position 36,326,255 of record NW_022589714.1, read on the forward strand.
TCACAGGAGCCTCTTGGGGACCCTGAAAAATCTCTGGACTGGCTCCCTGGGCCACCAGCTTTCTTCCAATTTCTGATGTCACCCAGATAGGAAGCATGACCAAGAAATGTTGAGTATTTCCAGAGAAAGCCTACTGGATGCACGGAGCTAATAGCAGGGAGGTAAGGGAACCTCTCTAAAAGGAGGACCTGAAGAGTGGCAGAAACCATGGCTTTGGGACTTCCTCATATTATCAGGGGGAGAAGATCCCATTTATAAGTGCTAATGAAGCTGTGGTTCAATTTCGCCAGTATCAGTTATTCACGGAGAATTAACAACTGCTGAAGATCGCCCCAACCCAGTATGGCCAACAGCTGGCCTTCTGTAGTGCCCGGCCTGCGTGTTTGGGTCTAGTCTTTTGAAGATCAGTGCCCTCTGGAGGTTGAAGTCAGAGAAGCAAATGCAAGAGAGAAAAGTGACACTCAGAGTCTTCCATCTCTGCTCCTTATGTAAGTCCCTGCCTCGAAGTCCATTAGAACAAAGGCTGGGGGACCTCGGAGGAATGTTTTTTTCTAGTGTGACCCGAGTAGCATGGACTAACCCATGGAACCACTGGGTTAGTCCTGGGGGAATCAGGTGTTTCCTCAAATCAAAGCCCCAGGTGCTGGTTTGTTTCCCATGCTGGATCTTCCCACGGACTCTATCCTATTTGCCTGTCTCCAGCTAATGAGGCCTTGGGAGTAACCCTCCACCAAGGCAAATTCCCAGTGAAAAAGCAGTACCACTACACATGGAAGACTCAATGCCAGTGTCGGGTGTTTTATTTGTTAAGAAACAAGAAGGCTGGGGCACCTGGGTGGCTCAGTTGGTTAAGCGTCTGCCTTCAGCTCAGGTCATGATCTCAGGGTTCTGGGATCGAGCCCTGTGTTGGGCTCCCTGCTCTTCGAGCAGCCTGCTTCTCCCTCTCCTGCTCCCCCTGCTTGTGCTCTCTCTCTCTCTGTGTCAAATAAATAAATAAAATCTTAGAAAGAAAGAAAGAAAGAAAGAAAAAGAAAGAAAGAAAAAGAAAGAAAGAAAAAGAAGAAAGAAAGAAAGAAAGAAGAAAGAAAGAAAGAAGAAAGAAAGAAAGAAAGAGAAAGAAAGAAAAAAACAAGAAGGCCCGGAGAGCAGATACAGATTAGCTCTATGACTCCGTTCCTGCCTGGCAGTCAGTCCCAAGGCAGTGGTGGCAGGGGCTGGAGAGAAACCAGCTTAACATTTGTGAGCACCTACTGTGTGCCAGGCCCTTCTTTAACTCACTAATTTCCTTAAGAAGAGGAGAGCTATCCTTTGGTTCTTTTAAAGCCCTTGGTTGGATTTATTTCTAAATGACCAATTTGTCCCTTAAATAGGATGGCCCATGGTAGGAAGAGGTGAGAGCATAGTGCAAGGAAATGAATGGTAGCACAGTCCCAATGGGGTGAGCCTGGGAAATCTTGTGCCTGTAGTTAGGGTGGAGGGGCATGAGAGGGATTCCCAGTCTCTAAGCCTCCTGCTTTTTCTTCCCAGCAAGAGTGATTCAGGAAGGTCAGATTTACCATCAGGTCTAGGATGCCTTTGCTACTAATCTGGTCCTGACTTGAAGACCCATTTGGATAGCTGGGCTTTGATTGTGCTCCTCAGTCTCCAATTTGTGCCTTTTTCCTGTGGCTGAGACCTTGACGTGGTAAATGAAGCAGACAGTTGGTGTCTCCACCCATGTCCCCCCAACCTGTGCCATTTCTGAGTTCACTGGTTCAACTCGCAACCACCAGCACCTGCGTCCGCTTGCCTGTTGGCTTTCTCTAGAGGAAGGAACCCACTCTGGATGTGTGCACAGCAAGGCAGAAGGGCCGGTGGCGGTGGGGGGGGAATGTTGACATCCACCTCCCTGGGAGTCTTCAACCAATAACTGTAGGAAATCCAATACATCGACAGAGTGTAAAGACAATGTGAAACCCGGTACATCTGTAAGATCATGCTCAGTGGTGATGCTTAGAAGGTTCGCTCCCTTAGAATGCCCATGAGTGTCGTAAAGGCAAAGATTGGGCCTTTACTAGTACTGCAAATCCAATGCCAATTTCGGATAACAGTTCTCTGAAAATCACTGCTGTGGTGTTGGGCAAAATGGTATAGCATTAATTCGAATCTAGTTTCAGGGGGTTTAACGGACCACAGTTTCTCCCCTTCAATCCTGGTCACTCGGAATAGGTTTTGTATTAGTTATCTCTTACTGCGTAACAAATTACCTGAAACCTAGTGGCTTAAAACACTAATCACTTATTGTCTGTCACGGTTAGTGTGGCTCGGGAACTCAGGAGTGGCTCCTTGGGGTGATGGATCAGGGTCTCTCATTAGGTTTTCATCAGGGGTTGGCCAGGGCCGCAGTCATTGGAAGGCTTGATTGGGGTTGAGGATCCCCTTCCAACTCTGCTCATTTCCATGCCTCCCTATAGGTGAGATGCTCCAGCTATTGTTCTTGCGAGCCTCTCTGGAGAGCGGCTTGAGCGTTCTTACGGCATGGTGGCTTCCTTACTCCAGAGTGAGTAATCCAAGAGGCCGAGGTGGAAGCTGCAGTGCCTATTCTGACCTAGCCCCTGAAATCACATACTGTTGTTTCTGCTCAATTCTATCGACCATGGATTCAATGAGGAGGGAGCCTACAGAAGGGCACTGACAGCAGGATGTGAGGATGGCTGGCGGCCACCTGGGAACCTGGCTACCGTGGGTTTCTAGGGTAAAGTTCATTCAACTCAATGTTTTAGGTGAGAAACATATGGAACAAGATTCAAATTACATTGGAAAGTGCCTGTTGACAGGACAGCCAGACACATTTAAAAGGTTTTTATTTTATCATTTCCCATAATGCTATCTATGACAATGGATAATGATCTGTAACCTGTTTGTCAAACATTCTATGGCCCCCAGTCAAGCTTTACCTTAACACGGAGGTGGCAACCCCTTAGAAACATATAAAATGAGTCGCACTTGAGCAAAACAGAGTTTTGCTTTTGACGAAGAGGAGTCAGCTCTCAGATGGCTGCCTTCCTTTTAAAACCCTAAAATCCACGAATGCGCAGAGATGTAAGCAGATCCTTGAGCCCAAGAGTCAGGCTAGAGCAGGGTCTGGGTATTGCTACCTGCAGGTGTGTTCTGGGCCAGGATGTGGCTGCACAGTGGAGCCCTTTGTTGTGCTCTTGTGCATGGAGTCCACTGGCCTGATTGCCTCAGGGCTCATTTCCTGAACAGGAAGGTTCTACCACCTGGTGGACAGATCTCTCCAAAACAAACAGGCCCCACGCCTCCAAACCTTGAGCTCTGTGCTGAGGCCTGAACGCTGGAGAACAGAGACAAACCATGGACTCATCATCAGTGGTAGCAAATACAACTGCTCCAAGAAGTTTTTACGTCCATTAACTTCCTGCTACCAGAGATCCAGTCCGGCCCCCACAGGAATGGGGAAGAAAACAAACCAAACCAAAAACCCCCCAAACTTAAGGAGGCAGCATTGAAAGGACCCAGGGAAAGAGAAATGGCAGCAGTAGGCATGCTGAGCTTTATTTCTCAGTCGTGGACATGGCCTGAAAACCCTACTCGGACCTCATGGGAAGTAGTCCCGTGAGCCATTCAAATGTTCAGGGCTATGGTAACTTTGCCTCATGTTGTCAACTGTTAAGATACAGTCTCTGTTCCTTTTCCACAATAACTTTCTGAGGGTGGTATCATTTGCTTCTGGCTGCACTAACTAACATGGCAAGCCCTTCCTCTTTCCCTCTCCTGCTTTATTTATTTTTTCATAGAGCTTATTACTATTTCGCATTGCATCCCATGTCCACATATTTGTTTATATTCTGAAGATCTCTGTGTCTATCTAAAGGTATAAGGTCCACGAGAAAACAGGGATTTGGTCTGTTTTGCTCTTTGCCATATTCCCAGAGCCTAGTAATTGTAATTGTATTACATTGTAAATGTAATAGTAATCCATAAATAATTGCTGAAAAATAACTTTTGCCTTGAGTCAGCTATGAGAGGTTAAAGAACTTTCTGCAAGGCCTTTTGTGTCCAAAGTTGGTGCACTTTCTATCATGTTGTGCTGCCTGCCTCTCTGTTTTCTGTGCCAGGGGCCCAAAGCCCAGATTTTAGGAAACGGAGGCCACAACGTTGCGAAGCTGGATAATGGAGGAGCTCCCACTAGAACCCAGGTCTTCTGGGATTTAGTTACCCAGCCTGGATTCTGCTGCCACCAACAAGCTAAGGATTTTGCACCAGTATATAAAGGTAATAGTTTGGTTGGAAAGCGTGCTCTTGCTTTTCCCACTGTGGCTGATTGGCCTCTCGGTTGGTTCATGGGTCCATAAATGCACTTCAGGCAGAACTCAGCATTGTTACCTTCCACTCCTGTGCCCATTCCACCTGTCACAAACCTGGCATGCAGGGAACAAGCTTGAAAGCAGGTACACATGGCTACTCAAATGTCTCTATCTAGGTTTCTACATGGGAAGGGCTTCCGTTTACAGCTCTTAGTGAAACATTTGAATCCATTTGGGGAGCAAGTTCTGTGGAAGTTGGGAATAGATCTCATTTGTCCTGTGTGTCTTTTCAGGGTCATTTGACAATTCCTCATCTATCTTCGGCTTGACCGAAGGTTTTCTTCTTTGCCCACACCTGGCTATCTTCTTTGCTGCTCTGCCCTTCTCCCTCCTGAGAGCTAAAAGTCACTGTCAGGATTGAAAACACCCAGTGAACCCCCATGAGCTTTGGTTGCCAAGTTATGGAAGCCTCAGCGATCACTCCCTCATGGCCATTTGCTCGTAGAGCCAAGAACAATCAAATACATCAGCTGGGAGTCGACCCTCACAAGCAGACAGGTTGGCCCAACTTCTAACTCTGAAACAGCTTGGTGGGGGAGTCTGTTTCTTTCGAGAACAAATACATGTTTATACCCAAACGATGCAGTTCGGCGTGTTCCTCCTGGATCAGTGTTGGAGCCCATGAGCCTTTTGTGCTCATTTGGTGGATTTGTTACACTGGACTCACCTTGCCCATCACTGCTGGGGTGAACTTCTCCCTCTGCTCTGTGCCTTACGAGCCAACAAAAACAGCACTGTCTGATCAACTACTTAAGAACTGCACCAATCAGGCAGAAAATAAACAAGGGATTTTTTTTAGGGGGGGGTCCCTGGATCACGTGGCATCAAGTGACAGCAGTGTAAATTTTCCCAATAATTTGTCACATTTCCACGTTGTTTTTTTCCCTTTGGAAAGATAGTATAAAGGGAGCAGAATCAATGGAAAGAGCTCATGAGTCTTGGAATGCGGGTTCAAATCCCAGATCTTCCATTTACTGACTTTGCACCCTTGAGCGAGGTGGCCAACTTTTCAAAATCTCCTTTTTTGTTTTCATCTGTAAATCAGGCACAGTAACAACTATCTTGCAGAGTTGTGTTTGAATAATGTGAGTATAGAAACTGACAGTGCTCGGCAGATAGCAGGGTCTTCATACATGGCAGTGAATATTATTTTATTATATTATAATATATAATAATAATAATATTATTATTATTTGTTAAGTACCTACTATGTGGGTCAGGATTAGGGCAGCCATAGTCTAACGGAAAGTAGAGAGAAAGCCAGGGGAAATCTTTGTCACTGCCATCTTTTGTGTTCCTTGGACAAGTCAACCTGACTGGGCCTTCGTTTTTAACATCTTTAAAAGTAGGGGGAAATGTCATTCTCTTCACTTAAAAACCAGAGAATTGGTATTTTGGAGAGCACACTGGCCCAGATACTGTACTAGGTTTTCCTGAAATGTAACCTCACATCACACAACCCGGGACTGTTGCTCAGAGTTTACGTGTAAGGAATCAGAATCTCAGAGAGGTTGACTAATTTAGCCAAAACCATGACACCAGTGAGTGGCAGGGTTGGAATCGGAGCCTGGATTTTTTTGACATTTGTTTATATGCCATTTATAAAATGAGATATTGTATTAAAACTTAATAAGCACTAGGTTTATTATTACTATTTTTGTCAAGCTCTCACTGATTATGTTTTAAATACAGGGTTAGGTGATTGGGATCCTAAGAAAACAGGAAATAAACCCTGACTTTGAGGGACTGAGACTCTCATAGGGATCTTGTGTTCTTTGGCACATAAAACTTGCCTTCCTAAAATAAAGATAATGTTCTTGTTAAAAAAAAAGACATTTAAAAAATGTAATTAGTATCTCATTAGGAGAAGGAGAAAGTATAAGGAAGGCTATCCCAAAGCGTTGTGCAGATCAAATGAAAGCATATCTGCAAGAGGAGCTTGGAAAATAAAATGCATGCTTTAGACACAAGGCGTTGTTGTTCTTCTCTATTATTATTAAACACCACTGCTGCATCTACGGTGCTGCAATCCTTGCGGAGAGAAGACTGAAAGATGGTGCCCCCTGGAAGACAAGAAGAGCCATAGAGTTCTGAGAAAGACCCACTGTGGTAATGTTTGCAGATTGTCTGAAACTCAGAGGTTCCTAGACTAAAACGAAGGACCTTGGAGACAATTCATCCTCACAGCATTTGAAGTGTAGACCTAATGTATTTGAAAGCTTCTTAAAGCATCTAGTTTACCTTGGAAGGGTTGGGGTGGGTACCAAGGGTACAGGTAAGTTTTATCTTTAAGATAAGAAACTGATATGCTCAGTGTCAGATAGGAAGGGTGAGGTAGAGACCATGTATCTCCCAGTTTGGTGAATGGGAGTGGAAACAAGAGTTTAGAGCCAATCCCTCCCTTTACTGATGATGTGACTACAGACAAGTTACATTGAACCTTTCAGAGCATCATTTTTTTCATCTGTAATAGAAGGGTAAAGAACAAAGAGCATCAAGGACATCACTGGGGTGGATTTGGGGGAAAGGGAAATAGCACAGCCAAGGATACACCTGATACAGAATTGTGTTTCTTTCTACCATCTCTGTTAGCTGTGGTTATGAGTTTAACCCCTTCTTTTCCCAGCGAAGGCAATTAAATGGCTCACATTTTATAGGCCAGAAGGAAAGAAAGATTATATTTCCCTCTTAACTGAAATAAAAGTGTAACCTGCTTCAAAGGTTGGGCTGGTGGGCTTTATGTATTTTCAGTAACTGTCACAATGCCTAAAACTTAGAAGCTGCTCCAAAAATATTTATGAAGCTGAAAATATCAGCAGGTTGTTAATAAAACTTCAAATTATGTCTCCATCTGCCCTATGCTATTTTCACATTAGAAGAATTATCAACCCAATATCGTTTGAGAGAGTTTTGTTTCTGGTTTGGTTAAGTAGTTCCTATTGAGCCAACTCTTATAAAGATAAGAACTGTGAACTCTGGACAAAAGGTATTGGAAAATTCCAATTACTTGAAGGCACTAGAGAGTGAATGAAAATGCACAGATAGTGGAAACGAGTCGATTCATGGACAAAGTGAAGGGCCCTGGGTACATTACCCTTCTGCCCTTTTTTCTAATAAGTGTCAGCCTGAGGGCAAACCCCAGTCTGTGGCTTGTGGGGTGAATAGAGCAAGTGGTAAATGATATCTTACTGGCTTGAAGAAGAGAAAATCCTGAAAAGGAAAGGATCAGAGAGGGAAAGCCCCAGATTCTAGTTTCTAAACTGCCTACGTCTCTGACTGATCTCTGAGTCATGCATGCACAAGAATTGACTTGACAGAAACATCAATACTCTTCAGAGGAACATAACAGAATCCAGATTCTCTATAACATATTTTTCATAATGTCTGGGATATAATCCACAAATAATTGGTTGTATGAAGAAACAGAAAAACATCATCTACATATAAAAATACGGAACTTATAACATATGTAGATGTAATACATATTAGAACTATAGCATAAGTGATATGGATTTCTATACTTCATATGAAGTAGTATGATATTATCTTGAAGTTGGCTTTGGCAGATTAAGAATGTATATTGTAATCTCTATAGCAAACACTAAAAACGTAATGCAATAGGTATGGACTAAAAAGGCAATAAATAAATTAAAATGGAATTCCAAATTATCTTCATTTGGTTCAGATATGAATTCCACTGTGGATGTTCAGACCCATCCAACAGCAGTCTCAGATTATAACCACAGAACAAAAGGGTAGCAAAATCCAAATGTGAGCATCCAAAACAGCTCCCCAGAGACCTGACTCTTCTGGCCTTAATGAGAACAAGAAGGAAAGAAATAGAATTCAGAAGGGACATCCCAGATTTAAGGATGTGAGCAAAACTGGGGACATGTAAACAAAAATGGGTAAAGTCACTGGAGAGGAAGTTGGGGAATGTGCGAGAAGCTCAGGGTGCTGGTGCTTTAAGCCTGATTTCTGCAGCTTGTTGCCCTGGGACTGAGAGAAGGCTGGTAAGGCTTGGGAGGTGAGTGCCAGTCACAGCCAACCACAACCAGCACTTTGGACTAATATGGGCAAACAAAGGGCTAAGCATATTGCTAACTACATTTCTAAGATATTGCTGAAAGAAGGAAAAGAGCAAAACAACATTCTTGACCCTCTTCAACCTGGTGTTTTTGCACCTGTGTTGTTGTGTTGCAAAGCAGGGGAAGCTGCACAACCTACTTGCCACCAATCCCTCAGTTTATTCAGACCACATACTCAATTAGCATACAATTTCCAAGTCAGCATTGGACAGTTCAAAATCAATAGCTGTTTTTTGTTTGTTTGTTTATTTTGTTCTGAGATTAAAGTATGCAAAATAAAGAAGATACAGTTTTATAAAAAAAAAAAATCAATAGCTGGGAGGGCATGAAGGTGCCTGAGAAGTCCATACTAAGCCAGCCCCAAATTCCACGTTATTTTTGTCTAAACAAGTTATCTTAATGCCTGAAGAAGTTTGGGGGATACAAATTAAACTGGGAACTTCAAACCATGTCTGAACATATTGGAAACTCCTTCATATAATTTTCTAGAGTGTATATATCTGACTTAGTCCTAAAGGTAACCAAATCTTGCCCTGGTTCTGATTCAGTACCCATAAGAGGAGGAATTTCTAGGTAGAGTGAGAACATAACCCTTTACAAAAAGAATTATGATTTGATGGGTACCTGGGTGGCTCAAGCCATTGAATGTCTGACTCTTGGTTTTAGCTCAGGTCATGATCTCAGGGTCTTGAGATCAAGTTCCATAGTGGACTCCACGCTCAGTGGAGAGTCTCCTTGAGATTCTCTCCCTCTCCCCCTGCTCACGCTCTCTCTCTCTCTCCAAAATAAATAAATAAATCTTAAAAAAAAGAATAATGATTTGAGAAAGAACTCCTTATTGGAACTGGTGGGAATGGGTGGAGAGGCTGAGATAAATAGTAAAGTAAGAATGTGGATAGGGAAAAGCTGGTGTTTGCCAGAGTGGAGGGGCGAAGGAAGGATGAGTGAAACAGGTGAAGGGAATTAAGAGGCACAAACTTCTAGTTATAAAGTAAATAAATCATGAGGATGAAAGGCAGAGCATAAGGGAATATAGTCAATAATATTGTAATAATGTATGGTGACAGATGGTGACTATATTGATCATGGTGAGCATTTTGTAACGTATATATGTTGAATCCTTATGTTGTACACCTGAAACTAACATAATATTATGTCAACTATATTTCAGAGTAAAAAAAAAGCAACAATAACACACTGTTCTGGAAGTTTCTACTAAAAAAAAAAAAAAAACAGCATGGGCCTTCAGATTTTTAAGGACACAAGAGATAAAATACGGGCTGGCTACATGGGCTTTTGTATCATTGGCTTCTCTAAATGACTAAAGTGGGTCTGGAAGTCCTGGGTGAGAGATGCTGTTGAGACTGTGCTAGTGAGCAGGAGCCCTGGGGTAAGGTCAAGTGAGTGAGGAATAAAATTTGAGGGAGTGCCAAAAAAACTCAAGAATCAGGAATCAAATAACCAAGAATTATTTTAATCAAGAATACAAATTTTAACACAATACTTAATCAAATTTCATGAAAAAAAATACAGGTGTAGTGAAAAGAAGGGGCATCTGCACCCCAGTGTTCACAGCAGCAGTGTCCACAATAGCCAAACTGTGGAATGAGCCAAGATGTCCTTCAACAGATGAATGGATAAAGAAGATGTGGTTCATATATACAATGGAATATTAATCAGCCATCAGAAAGGATGAATACCCAACTTTTACATCAACATGGATGGGACTGGAAGAGATTATGTTAAGTGAAATAAGTCAAGCAGAGAAGGAAAATTATCATATGGTTTCACTCATATGTGGAACATAAAGAATAGCACGGAGGACCATAGGGGAAGGGAGGGAAATCTGAAGGGGGAGAAATCGGAGAGGGAGATGAACCATGAGAGACTATGCATTCTGGGAAACAAACTGAGGGTTTCAGAGGGGCAGGGGGTAAGGAGATGGGGTAGCCTGGTGATGGGTATTGAGGAGAACATGTGTTGTGATGACCACTGGGTGTTATACACAACTAATGATTTGTTGAACACTACACCAAAAACTAATGATGTACTATATGTTGGCTAACTGAACATAATAAAAAAGAGAGAGAGAGAAAAAAAATCCATGATGAACAAAATCTCAAAATTTTACAGAAAAACAAGCTGTTGCTATTTGCCTGTTTTACGACCCTGAGTTACTGTGCTGCAGGGATGTCATTTCCCATCAGCCCTGGGGTCCTGGGTCTGCATGCTGTTGCATGCCCCCTGGTGGGTATATGATGGTTGATAATGGTGAGCCAACAAATTGGGCATCACATGACTTTATGTATAGATCATCTTTTTTAATTGGAGAGCTTTCACCCATGTTTCCACTGGGCTCAAAGTCTGGGAGGATATTTTGATAAGGTACATAAAAGTGCACATCTTTCCTTTGTCTCTGGTTCCAACAGGGGGCAGGATGTGCTGTGACTGCCACGGAGTGGGGAATAGCCTAGAACATTTTTACTGAAAGCTTGCTTCACAGAAGGGCTTTTGAGAATTCAGGGTGAGTTGATTTACAGCTGAGGGTCTGGGGAATAGCTGGCTGCAAATTCTTTTTTTTTTTTTTTAATTTTATTATGTTATGTTAGTCACCATACAATACATCATTGGTTTTTGATGTGGTGATCCACGATCCATTGTTTTTGTATAACACCCAGTGCTCCACGCAGTACGTGCCCTCCTTAATACCCATCACCGGGCTAACCAATCCCCCCTCCCCCCTCCCCTCTAAAACCCTGTTTGTTTCTCAGAGTCCATAGTCTCTCATAGTTCATCTCTCCCTCCAATTCCCCCCCCCATTTTTCCCCTCCTTCTCCTAATGTCCTCCATGTTATTCCTTATGTTCCACAAATAAGTGAAACCATATGATAATTGACTTTCTCTGCTTGACTTATTTCACTTAGCATAATCTCCTCCAGTCCCATCCATGTTGATGTAGAAGTTGGGTATTCATCTTTTCTGATGGCTGAGTAATAGTCCATTGTATATATGGCACATCTTCTTTATCCATTCATCTGTTGAAGGGCATCTCGGCTCTTTCCATAGTTTGGCTGTTGTGAATATTGCTGCTATGAACATTGGGGTACATATGGCCCTTCTTTTCACTACATCTGTGTCTTTGGGGTAAATACCCAGGAGTGCAATTGCTGGGTCATAAGGTAGCTCTATTTTTAAATTTTTGAGGAACCTCCACACTGTTTTCCAAAGTGGCTGTACCAACTTGCATTCCCACCAACAGTGTAAGAGGGCTGCAAATTCTTAAGAACGAGGACCCAGCACAAACAAACAGGAGGACTCCGTGTGATTATGGAGCTCAGACAGTGGAAAGAGCTCTGGCTGAGGAGTCAGCCACTAAGGGTAGTCCTGCCACTGACTCCCCACGTGATTGGCTGCATCAAACCCTTCCTGAGCCTCAGCTTCTACACCAGTAAAATGAAGTGGTTCTCACGCTTGTTTCAGCTGGGAGCCCTTTCTCCAAATAAATGTTACGGAGCAGCTACAGGCGAAAAGAGAACTGATCTGGCTGAACTTGGGATGTGAAACCAAGACCCTCACCTGTTCGGCTTTTCCTGATCCCCCACAGGCGCCCTTATGGAAACCTCCTCCACCATTTCAGGACCTTCCAAGCATCGTGTGAAATGCTGTATTGATGTCAATTCTAGTTCTAACATTCTATTTTGGCCCCAAAGAAAGCTCTGCCTGTATTTGCATGTTGACAATTTGACAGTGAAATGTTTACTCATGTTAAGGAACCAGAGGAGCCTCCAGCCTTTGGATTGCATTTTTGGGTGTGCCCTGTTCTGTTTCTGGGCTCCTCCAGCCTGCAGGGCCCATGGAATTAGCAGAAGCATCAAGAGGATTTAGTCAGCCTTGCTATGGCCAGTACAATTATATAGTGGAGGAAGGCACACAGCCAGGATTTTAACATGAAGCAGGCACCCCTGGGAACATTGACAAATGACCAGGGGTTGTCTACACATGGCCAGGAGCCAGCAGCAGCCAGCTAGGCCTTTCTTCCTGATGAATGTGACAGTTCCAGACCTCTGAATGTTCCAGAACTGAGAGTGAATGAATTCTAGTGGCATTCAAAACAACAACGATGTCTTTGTCATCTTTCTTAAGATTGTTATCCTTTTAATTATGTTGGCTGTTATTCCATTGTTATGGATCTTCAAGGACATAACAGCCTACTCTTAAAACATAGGTGGCAGGGAAGCAACAGGAACTACAGGAAGGGAAGGAACCCAAGGGTCTGACAGATCCAAGTTGGAACCCCAGTTCTACCTCTTACTAGTTGTATGATCTTGGTCTGTTTTTTTTTTTTTTTAACTTGTCTGAGTTTCAAATTCCTTAGCTATACAATGGAAATAAAGTGCCAGATAGGGCTGTTATAAGCACTATAATACATGAATAAAATGCTATTAGTAGGTGTTAGCAGGTGCTAAGTAAATGTTCCCTTCCTTTTTTGCCCCCTGCAACTGTCATCTCCTTAAAGAAATAGGTCAAGAAACATTTTATGTTTATTTCAACTCTGAGATCTCTTGTGTGGGATTATGCTGATTACTTTTTTTCTTTTTCTATGTTCCAAGTTCTCTATAGTAAATGATGTTTTCTATAGTAAAGGGTGTTTGAAGTAGCTTAGTACCTAAACAAAGTTGGGTTTTAGAAGCGGAATAGGATTTTTATCCTTGACAAAGTGCTAATTTCAGTAACATATAAAGGGATCCTAGAAATTAACAAAAAGAAGACCAATAATTCAATAGAATTACGAGTAAAGTTGAAGAATGGACAGCTCAGGAAATAGGAAATGCAAAGGACTCTTAAACATGTAAAATAATGCTTATCATCACTCTGAGTAAGATAAATTCAAATTACACAAAGATACAATTTTTCACCAATCAGATCTGTAAAAATACAAGTTTGAAAATATGTTCTGTTGGCAAGGTTCTATGGAGGACAATCTCGTATGTTTACATGTATCACAGATATACCCATGCCAGTGAACTCCTATGAAAAGAGCTCCAAGAGATAAGTAATCAAGTAAGCTGTATATGCTAGAGTGTGAAAAATAACCTACTGTTTGTGTAAAAAGGATACCAAGAGGAAAACCTATTTTTATATTATTTGCTTGATATGCAACAAAATCTGGAAAGATAGGCTAAGAAAAGTGGTGGGAACTGGGCTGATGATAGGGGTGTAAAGAAGACTTTTCATTGCACATACTTTTATACTCTGTTGATTTTTAAATTTTTGAATGTAGTCCCAACTTAAAAATATTTTCAGTCAAAAAGATAAAATATATTAAAAAGAGAAGATGGAGAATTTTGTATAGGCAATCAATATTGACTAATATAGCATGAAATAAAAAAAAATTAAAGACAACCATCTCCCAATATAGGGAACTTTATTTCTGACACACAGTGGGTAGAGTAGTCTTTTAATTTGCTACAGTTCTGATTCTGCTGGAAGGTTTACCAATACTTTGCCAATGCCACATTCCATCAGTGCATTATTCTTATAACTTTTTCTAAATCTATGCACTTTATATAACATAACATCTATCTTACTATCTGTAAGAATGCCTATTTATTATTATTAAAAAATAATAGTGCATCATAATTCCATCACTCAGAATAGTAGTGGCTTCAGAATTTTTATGTTGGAAGAGCTTAAAGACAATGGATTGATTGGAAGTTGACAACTAGGTAGGTGTGTTAAAGTTTCATTTGTGAAACATTTTCTTTAAATTGAGTCATGGTGGGACTTCTGGGTGGCTCAGTCAGTAAAGCGTCTGCCTTTGGGTCAGCTCATGATCCCAGGGTCCTGGGATTGAGTCCCGCGTTGGGCTCCTTGCTCAGCGAGGAGCCTGCTTCTCCCTCTGCCTACTGCTTCCCCTGCTTGTGTTCTCTCTCCCTCTGACCAAGAATAAATAAATAAATAAATCTTAAAAAAAAATAAATTGAGTCATGGTGAGTCTTTTCAGCTGGTTCCACCCCCAGGCAAGTCACCCCCAGTTTTCAAGCTACCCCAGCTGATAGCATGGAGCACAGAGACAAACTGTCCCAGAAAAACCTTGCTCAAATTGTAGATTTTAAAGAAAATAAATGATTGCAGTTGTTTTCAGTTACTAAGTTTGCGGTGGTTTGCTACACAGATCTCGGTTCCCTTTTATCCAGCCAGTGTATCCATCCTCCAGCTGCTGTGAGTGTGGACTGCTAACAGTTTACATATGCTCCCTTCTGCAGAGAACTGTCCTGTCCTGGCTAGGGTCACAAGGGAGGTTATGTCCAGCACCCTCACCCCAGGGCCAGCCTGCAGCCAGTGACTAATTGGTAAAAAAGGTGGTCCCCTTGTCACAAGGCAGAATTGACTCTATGGTACAATTCACACTCCAGGGCTTCCTATGGGGTGAGGCTAAAGCTAGATCCCCAGTGAAGCCACATCCTTGTCTAGCTCCTTTCCCTGCCCCATCCTCTTCTCTCTCTCTCTTTCTCCTGAGAGCTCTTTCAATGTATTGCATGTGCTGTAGTCCTTGTCTCAAGCTCTGCGTCAAAGTTCCTGACTTGAAACAGGCACTAATGGAAGCTTTAAGAAGTGTAGGGGAGAAATCTTCCTAAGCCATCTCTTGGTGCCTCCACTGCCCAGAGATACCTTTGTTAATATTTTGGTGTACAAGAAATTGTCTAATAACTTGCCGAGTATGTAGTACATTCCCTGGCAAACAGTAATCACTCAAGAAACACTAACCATTATTATCATATTCCTCCAGTGCTTTTTCTGTATTCAATAATCATATCTATTTATTAAGCACATACCATGTGTCAGGTAATGTTCTAACGTATTTCATATATAACTCAATTAGTCCTCACAGCAATTCTATCTAGTGATTACTATCATTTCAAACGAGGCCACTGAGCCTTAGAGAGTTTAAATAACAGATCCAAGGGCGTACAGCAAAAAAGTGGCAGAGCTGGATGTCTGCATTATATTTTAATCATCATTTCACTGATAACCTCTTTGTGGCCAGTTGCTTCAGTGCGGGGCTGGATGTTTTGCTGTGTTAAAGAACTGCAAGTGTGCATAGTAATTCACTCCAGCTGTGACTATCTCCACCCAGTCCTGGGAACTGCCCTCCTAATAATCTCAGATGGTCTTTCTTCCTTAAATGGCCACCATCCTTTAAGAGTTACATTAAATCTTATCTTTCCATGTAGTTTGTCCTGATTTCTGTTGTACTTGCTCATCTCTTCTATAATGACCTCCTACAGCTTTGCTGGATGTCCAGGTCATTTTGGTCTCTTAAAATTTCCAGTCACCGCTGGCCGTGACACATTCCTTTTTAACAGAGGTTATGTTTACTGATGGACCTGTTTCCATTAGCTAGACTAGAAGTCTTTTTTTTTTTTTAAAGATTGTATTTATTTATTTGACAGAGAGAGAGAGAGCACAAGCAGGGGGAGCAGCAGAGGGAGAGGGAGAAGCAGGCTCCCCACTGAGCAGGGATCCCGACATGGGGCTCGAGCCCAGGACCCTGGGATCATGACCTGAGCTGAAGGCACATGCTTAACCGACTGAGCCACCCAGGTGCCCCAGAAGTCTTTATTTTAAGATTTATTTATTTATTAGAGAAAGAGAAGAGGGGGAGGAGCAGAGGGAGTGGGAGAGAATCTCAAACAGACTGAGCATGGAGCCCAACATGGGGCTTGATCTCATGACCCTGAGATCATGACCTGAACCAAAATCAAGAGTTGGACACTTAACCCACTGAGCCACCCAAGCACCCCTAGATTGCAAGCTTTTTAAGGACAGGATCAAGACTTACTTATTTGTTATTTCTCTAGTATCTTATATAGTGCTTGGCACAAGGTAGATTCTTAATAAAAATCTGTTAATTGGGTAAATGAATCAACAAACTATTTCATGGGTGTGTGTGTTTCCTGTCTTTTTTTCTGGATTGTAAGATTCCTCAGGCTCAGACCTGCTTTTCAATTTCTTTTGTGACTTTGTATTTAGCAAATGGTAGGTCCAGGGCAGAAATTTCATGAGATTGAATTGGAATTGTCTGCCCTAAAGGATTGGTCCCACTTTGGTCTTGCTCTGGGAAAAGGCAGCTCTCTGTCAAAGTGAGTCAGTCCCATGTAACATCCTACATGGAATTAGAGAAATTTTTAATCTCTGAATTTGTTGCACTGCCAACCCTATGTGTGCTATTATTTCCATAATTCTGCATGTGACAAAATGTCCTTGACTTGACCTTGTGGGAATATGTAAACCATGAGATTCAAACAGGGATGTTTGTGGGAGGAGGGGATCATGTGATGTGGAACAATCTTTATTTGCAATTCCCTGACTCAGGAGTGATTTCTGAGAAGTGGCAAGAGGTGACTCTACAGAGAGCCTTGCCGGCCTCTACAAAGACAAGATTTTTTATGGGGATGACACTCTGCCAGCCTGACAGGAAATAGAAAACAAAGGGGCAGCTGACTCTAGGTCCCATCCTGACCAGCACCAGCTTTTTACAGGCTAGTTTTTATAATTTTTTTTTAAGATTTTATTTATTTATTTGATAGAGAACAGGAGAGAGAGTGAGAGAAAGCACAAGCAGGGGGAGCAGCAGAGGGAGAGGGAGAAGCAGGCTCCCCACCGAGCAGGGAGCCCAATGTGGGGCTCGATCCCAGGACCCCAGGATCATGACCTGAGCCGAAGGCAGACGCTTAACTGACTGAGCCACCCAGGTGCCCCTACAGGCTAGTTTTTAGCATAAAGCTAAACTAAACTCTCCTTCAGGAGTTGAAAGCTGAGCTAAAGGAATACTGGAATGTCCCTCTGTACTGGATGACCAAATTTACTTATTTTTATAAATAAAAACTAATTTTTAAAATGTATCAAAGAGCTTACAATTCAAAGTATCTCAATGCACACTTTTTTCATTGAAAACTGTCTGACCCTCCCCAAGTTTATCTATTTTATAAGCATACATGATCAGTATTGGGGTTTGTTCAAAGAAATATGTATTATTTTCAAAGAATAGGAAAAAGGCAGTGAAGTACAGGGGGTTTAGGAAAGTTCCTTAAGCTTTGGAGAATATTTCAACCTTGCTCTTCAAATGGGGTGCCCAGATAGCTTCATGTTCAACCTCAAGGTCATTACGTGTACACATTGCTTTAAGTCAGAAAAGATGAGGGCTTTTTGGGTTGGGGTCAGGGTTGGGATAGGGTAGGGAGAAATTCTGGGCATCCACAGCTGTAGGAAGTGCTTGTTCTCTGTTAATTTTGTTTACTTATGAGGAGAAAAAGAAGTCCACATGTCTCTTTGAAGCCCTGTGGGACTGTATTCACTGTGAGCACACAGAGAAAGCCCGTGATTGTTCCTGGAATGCTGGTCTCACCATTTATTGTCCTTGGATTAAAGCCTGCTTTGCATTTGGGATAAAGATTCATTCATTCCTGTGCCAAGAAATAAAGAATTCTATTGTCTTCCTGCCCAAATTGTTCCGAGACAATCTTTTTTTCTGAGACCGACAAGCCCAGATAGCATCTTGCTTGGCTCCTTGATCTGGTCTCCAGAGGAGATGCTGTGCCCTTTTTTGTCAGAGCTTTTCCACCACAGTACCGTTACACAGAGCAGACCTGTTTCCCTTGGTCCTAGGAGGCTTGCTCCTTTCACAAGGATCCTTGACAACCTCTGGGCATTGCCAAACCAGACTTAACTATAATTCTCCACCATAAGAACTGTTGTGTCACTTGAATAGACAGAGTGATGATGAGCCCTTGGTGGCTGCTAACTCGATCCACAGGGAGAAATGAGTGTAACTTTTTTGCATGCTGTGACATGTTTCATCCCAGAATATTCCTTGATTATCCATAAGAATAAAGGCCGATTTAATTAAAATGAACCTAGAAGTGTGAAAAATAAAGGGCAAAGAAATTCGAAATAAGCTGGTTATCTCTTTGGAGGAAAACCACCCCAGGTGGGCCTAAACAAATTCCTTTTTCATGTCTCACAGAATGTTCTTGTTCATTTAGAGGGTTTAATTCCAATCATCATGACAGTGGTCATTTGTCACTTCTACATCTGCCCTCCTAAACCTTCCTCACTGCCCTCAAGCCTTCCTCTGTCAGCAAACCTACTGGTCCCTGACCTGTGAGAGAAGGTTACGCTGTTCCCCACCACACACCTCTCTCCCTTCCTCCAGTTTCAGACAAAGGCAGTCGTTTCCCAGTGTACTGCTGGTCCCTCCTCTTGTGCTGTTCATCCAAACGGTCTTCTCCAGGAGCTTGTGCCAAGTTATTTCTGCTCTGTATTGTCCTATCCTTTTCTCTGTGAACTGGTCTGTTCCCGTGTCCCATGAAAACGTTCAGGTCTCTCTTTTACAAACATTCTCTCCTAACCTGTGTCTTTCTCCCCTTCTTACCCCAATCCCTCCCTTTCTCTTCCCTTCCCTTTCCAGATAAGATCTTAAAAAAGATCCTTTATATTTGACATTTGTACTTCTAACTACATTAAACTGCTATACTTTTCATGACTGTGGTTTCCACTTTAAACCCTCAACCTCCCCTACGATGACAACTTTCCCCGGCCCAGCCCACAATTCCAATAAAATGGTCCAGTATAGAGCACTTGACACTAATTGCTAGAGGCAAAGGACTCCTTTTAGCCTCACCTTGTTTGACTTTTATATAACACTTTTCTCCATTAATCACTCTTTTCTTCTTGAGATTCTGCTCTTGGTTTCCATGACACCAGCACCTTCTAATTCTTCTCTCTCTGATGATTCCTCTCCACCCCCATCCTCAAATGCTGATGTCCCTTACGGTCCCTGGGTTTTGCCCCTTCTTACTCTTTTCTGGTAATTTCTTCCATGTCCATGGTTCCACCTTCTGCCTGTGTACTGAATACCCCCATATTTATATCCCCAACCTCAGACTTTTACCCTAAGTTCCAACTGCTTCCTTCAAGATTCTCTTCCCCTGGATGTCACATATAGGCAGCTCAAACTCAAAATAGCCAAAATTGCACTTATCTTTACTATAAAGCCAGTTCTTCCTTCTCTACCCCTGTCCAAGAAATGATAGTACCGTCCACCTATTTACTCAAGTCAGAATCCTGTGTGTGGAGACGTCATCCTAGTTTCCTCTCTTTCTATCACTTCTATAGCCAACCAGTTGTCAGTCTTGTAGACTGGACCTCCTCAGCATCTGTGATATGTCTCTGTTGCTCTCCTTTATCCTAGCTCTTGACTTCCCTGGATTATTAAAATGCTCTTGCTTTCAGTTTTTCCCTCCACAGTCTATCTCTCACAAAGCAGCTGAAGGGAACTTCCTTCAATAGCTCCCTATTGCTTGCAGGATGAGGTCCATACTCCTTAGTGGGCCCAATAAAGCTGGATGTCATGTCAGCCTGGGTTCCTGCAGGTTCACCTCTCACCTCTACCTTTTGTATTCCACTCCCCACACAGACATGTGCTATACGTACACTTTTCTCACCTTGTCCAATGCTCTTTCTTCTCGTACTTTCCTTACTCATTTCCTTACTTGTCTGTTCTCTCTCCCTTCAACCCACTTCAATGCCACATTATCTACACAGCTGTTTTAAGACCCCTTTCCAGGTTTATTCCACCTCTGAATACTAGGAGGCTTTTCTTGACTCATACCCATCTCCTACCTTCAGGTACAACAGTTCTTCCTCTGAGTCTCGTGGCGCTCTGTACATTCTTCATCCATGGAATCTCTAGCCCTTTATTACCAATGTTGTGTTGGCACTTACTATAGTGCCTGAACTGAATCAATGTTTCTTTGAATGAATGAATGAATGAATGAACTCTTACCATTTCTAGCTGGACAAGTGTAACTTACAAATCTCAAGTATTAACAATGGAGGAGTTTTCCCATAGAGGATAAATCTGCAATGAGAAAGGAAATAAAGCCATTTGGCATATCCAATATCTTTAATAATCAAGAATATGGATTTTCTCTTGTTTAGCATTTCTGAAGTGTTTACTGAGTGTTAGGTAGCTAAAAACATACGCTGCTGTTAGTCAAAATTAAAACGGCTCTGTCAGGGTAAATGCTTTTACATTTTAAAAATAAAATGAGTTTTTGGTTAGAGAACACTTTAGCAATTTGAATTTCAAAGTTTTGCAAATGGATTTGTATTTGACTTTTCTGTACTAGCAACACAGCTAATTTGAATATGGACTGTGCTATTTTACTTTCTGCAAGCACAAGTTCACTCACTGGTAGCTGTGAGGAGCACATCCTCAGGTCTACCTACGTAGAATATTTGCCTACAGGTGGCAGAGGAAAGACACATCATGCCTACTATTATTTACTGAGCATTTACTCTGCACTCAGCAGCTTCTACCTATCATTTCATGTAATCTTTACAACCACCTCTGGATGCAGGGGTTCATTTATAAAAGAAGAAACTGAGACTGTACATATACCATTCAGTAGAAGGATTCCTGCCTAGCAGTGGATCTTTAGCAAAGGGTTTTGGTGATGTCTTTGTACAGAGTAGAGTAAGGAGGCATGGCGGCTTGTTCGTGACTCCTTGCCAACTACTGGCCTCTAGTACCAGCCAATCATCCTGAGTCTTCCTCTACCCTGAAACTTTCATCCTTCTACAACCATCCAGCATAAAGACCTAGTTGTATCATTCTGCCGTGATTCTTACATCACTAGTTTTCACGCTCCCTGACTGCCTAGGTGTGAGTTTGTTTCATTCTCTCAAATTCAACACCTCTGAAATTCAACTGGAGCCAGATGCTGTTTTCAAGATCAGATACTAATCTTCCAATCTTATAAACTAATCTATGTTAATAAGTAACTGGAGGAGGGTTAGAGAATCTCTGTCTTTCCCATCCATATTGAAAATTCATAGTAACTGTGTTCTTGAAACCATGTCATCCTGTGCTAGTGTTGTTTACCCAAAAGATGAGTCTTAGGTAAATTTCAAGGCATGAAGTAGGAAAGGGTCATGTCACAGCTGGCTTGAAGATATGCAATTTTAGGAAAGTATGAGGGCTTGAGTTGGGAAAAAGCCTCAAATTAGCTAGAACAGTGCTCTCCAATAGAAATACAATGTTAGCCCCGTAGTTACATATGTAATTTAAAGCTTTCTAGGAGCCAAAGAAAGAAAGAAAGAGGTGAACTTAATTTTAATAACATACTTTAGCCTAATTGATTTAAAATACTGTTATTTCAATATATAATCATTATAAAAAGCATGAGATATTTTACAATTATTTAGTACCAAGCCTTTGAAATCTGGTGTGTATTTTACATCCTGGACTAGCCACATTTCAAGTGCTCTATAGCTGGAGGTTCCCTATTGGATAACACAGCTCTAGAATCCCAGGGTAGAAAGAAAACTCAAAGTTATCAAATCCTTCAACTCTTTGAGGGCTGAAATCCATGGGGAGCTTCTAGGCTAAGTGAACACATCTAGTAACAGAACTGCTTCTCAACATTGGGATGCTCTTACCTCTAGCAAGTTTTTGGACTCTGATCTCCCAAGTTTAGAGAGAACAAACCTAATACCCCTTTCATAGGACAGTGTTTCAACTATCTTGGGAAGACCAATGTGATCCCTGAGTTTGTTCTTTTGGGAAGCTTTACTAATGTTTTCAACTGCCCTGTGTGAAATGGAAGATTTCCAGAGTCAGAGGGCATAGGACATGATTATCTCTTAAGTGCTTTCCAGCTCAAATGTTCTATGTCTCCAAATATTTAGCTGCCAACTTAAAGACTCTGTATATAGTAGAAGTGAAAAACTTCAAAGGAAGAAATAAGCCAAGTAAATTGATGAGTCATGTGTTCCTGTCCACATGTTATGGGACCTAGAACCAATTAAAAGGGAAAATTGTGATGTTTCTGTGTAAGTTCATAGCTGCCCCTTGCTATAGTTCTTAACCCTCCGTGTGATATATTTTTCTCTTTTGGATCACTATAGCCCTTCACCTGGTCTACCACTTAATCTCTCCCTATGCTATCTATATATTAGAGCCCAACTCCAAATATCTCAGAAAATAATCTGTGAGTAGTCATTTATTAGTGTGAATTCAAGATAGTGAGTTTCTCTCCTAAGGATAATTGCAATTAAAACCTTATCTCTAATTATAGGTACTGGAGAGGCAGGAACCTTTCTCATTCATGAAATCATTGGTAGAGATTCAGCTATACCTTATTTTAAGCAAAAGATTATATTTAGGTCTTTGGTTCATCTTATAGATAGAACAAATAGCATGACTTAAGCAGAACATAACTTCTTCCTTCACTTTATGTAGGACTCTTATCTATTTATTCAACAGATGATAGATTATAAAAGGGTCACCACCCCCAGATTATGGTAAGTACAGCAGAAAGAACTCAGTGAAGAACCTGGGATGGATTTGCCCAAATTCTTCATTGCTACTAGAGATACAATTCACATTATTATGGTGAACACAAAGATGGAGGGGCCTTAGAGTTGGAAACAGAAATCACATGGTCCCTTATCCT
Source organism: Phoca vitulina (assembly GCF_004348235.1). Lineage (NCBI taxonomy): Eukaryota > Metazoa > Chordata > Mammalia > Carnivora > Phocidae > Phoca > Phoca vitulina. Next base: position 36,349,232 of record NW_022589714.1, read on the forward strand.
AAAGGAAATAGTGGTAAAATTTTGCCAAATACATAAAGTATATACTTTGTTTTTTTGTAAAATTGATGAATTCAGAACAATTTAACACATAAATTCAGGGAAGACATATGAAAGCATTTATTAAATTTGATCATAAAATCTTTTTGATAATACAGTTTCCTAAAGGACTTTTTTTTTTTTAAGATTTTATTTATTTATTTGACAGCGAGAGACACAGTGAGAGAGGGAACACAAGCAGCGGGGGTGGGAGAGGGAGAAGCAGGCTCCTCGCTGAGCAGGGAGCCCGATGCGGGGCTTGATCCCAGGACCCTGGAATCACGACCTGAGCCGAAGGCAGACTCTTAACGACTGAGCCACCCAGGCGCCCCCCTAAAGGACTTTAAGAGATAACTTAATTTACAAAACACAATTTACCTTTTCAGAAACATGTTTTTTGAGGAGATTTAGACCTACCATTAGTACCTATTTGTATATGTTCTTACATCCCAGAATTAACATTCAGAACGCTCCAGCCAACCATCTCAACATCAGGAAGTTTTTGAAGAACAGTCCAAGAAGGCAGAGATGTAAATAAAGGGAGCTGGAGAATACTTCTGAAAGAGAAAGGATATGATAAAAATAAGGCAAAAGGATTTATTCCTTTATTCTCCAGCCCTTTTCCAGAAGGGAAAAAAAAAAAAAGGATGGTGATAAATAACACTCTTGGATTGGGTTTTCCAAAGATGGCCACAACATCTCCCTTTCTACATGCCTTTCTATAATGTGACCTTGTTATGCCCTCATCAATAGGTGGAGTCTAATTCCCCTCTGCTTGAATGTAGAATGGTGTTACGACTCATGTGGAACCCACAGAACTGGTAGGAGTCAGTTTGCATAAATTTTATTTGTTGTTTGCTTTCTTAAAAACTTATTTCCTTGCATTGCTGCATGATGTGTACATTTGCTTTCTTTAAATTAACTTTTTATTTTGATATAATTGTAGAATCATATATGGTTTCAGGAAACAGTAGAGAGTTCCAGTATACTGTTACTCCTAATGATAATTGTAAACATATTGCAAAACTACAGTTCAGTACAGATATTGACATTGATACAGTTAAGATACAGGACATTTCTATCACCCCAAGGATCACTAATGTTGCCTTTTATAGTCACATCTATTTCCTTCCCATCCACACCCCCTTCTTAAGCCCTGAAAACCACTCATCTGTTCTCCATTTCTATAATTGTGACGTTTCAAGGATGTTATATAAATAGAATTATATGGTATATAATCTTTTAGGATTGGCTTTTTTTCACTCAGCATAATTCTCTGGAAATTCACTCAGAGGATGTTGCAGGTATCTACAGTTTGGTTCTTTTCATTGCTGAGAAGTATTTCATGGTAGGATGCAAACAGTTAGTTTAACCATTCAGCTGTTGAAGGACATCTGAGATGTTTCCAGTTTGGGCCTCTTATGAATAAAGCTGCTGTGAACATTCATGTACAACTTTTTGTGTGACCATATGTTCAATACAATTGCTAGTATATAGAAATACAATTGATTTTACATGGGGATTCTGCAAATTTGATAAATGTACATATTAGTTCAAACAGTTGTGGTGTGTGTGTGTGTGTGCGTGCGTGTGCGTGCATGTGTGTATTTTAGTTTCTTTGGGCTTTTCTATGTAGGCAATCATGTTATCTACAAATAGGGACAGCTTTATTTCTTAATTTCTGGTCTGTATACCTTTTATTTCCTTTATTGCCTTTTTGCATTGGCTAGAACTTCCAGCATCATGCTAGCAAGAGTGATGAGAGTGGATATCCTTGCCCTGTTTCTGATCTTAGGACAAAAGCATCATTTTTCCCTATTAAGCCTAATGTTAGCTGTAGGCATTTTGTAGATGTTCTTTATCAAACTGAGGAAATTTCTTTTTATTTATAGTTTTCTAAGAGGTTTAATTTTTTTTATCATGAATAGATGTTGAATTTTAACATGTTTTTCTGCATCCATTGATAAGATCATTTGATTTTTCTTCTTTCACTTGTTAATATGGTAGGTTACACTGATTGGTTTTTCAATATTGAACTAGTCTGGCATTCTAGGAATAAGCTTCACTTGGTCATGGTATATAATACTTTTTATATACTGTTACATTTTATTTGCTAATATTTTGTTAAGGATTTTTGTCTATATTCATGACGGATATTAATCTATAATTCTTTTTTAATTCTGTGTTGGTCTTGTTTTGGTATCTGTGTAATGCTATCTCTATTAAACAAACTGAGAAGTGTTCACTCCTCTTCCATTTCTTGGAAGAGACTCTGTAGAATTTATGTTAATTCTTCTTTAAACGTTTAGTAGAATTCTCCAGTGAAATCATCTAGATCTGGAGACATTTTTTTGTGTTGGTGGTGGTGGTCTAAATTACAAATCCAATTTCCTTAATAGTTATAGGGCTATTCAAATTGTCTATTTCAAATTGGCTGAGTAGTGATTTTTTGAGAAATGATCCATTTCTTCTAAGTTGTCAACTTTATGTGTATAGTGTTTGTAGTGTTATATTATTATTCTTTTATTACTTTTATTATTCTTTTAGTATCTGCACTGATATCCCCTGTTTCATTCCTAGTATTGGTAATTTATGTCTTCTCATTTTTTAAATCAGTCTTGCTACAGGTTTGTTAGTTTTTTTGATCTTATCAGAGAACCAGATCTTTGTTTCACTGACATTATTATTTTTGTTTTTAGTTCCATTGACCTATGCTCTTATCTTTATTACTTCCCTCCTTACAATTGCTTTGGTTTATTTTGCTTTTCTTTTCCTAGATTTTTGAGATGGGAGCTTAGAATATTGATTTGTGATTTTTCCACTTTTCTAAGGTATGCATTTACTGCTATAACAGTCTCTACACCACTCTCACTCTGTCCCACAAGTTTTGACATGTTATCTTCTTATTTTCATTCAGTTTAATGTATTCTTTTATTCCCTTGATAACTCCCTTTTTGGACCATGGATTGTTTCAAGATATATTGTTAGGTTACCAGAAGTTTGGAGATTTTCTTGTAATTTTTCTGTTTTTGGTTTCTAGTTTGATTACAATGTGGTAGGAGAGAATTTTTTGTATGATTTCAATTATTCTGAATTTTTTGAGATTTGCCCTATTGTTCAGGATATGGGTTATCTTTGTGTATGTTCTATGGGCACCTGAAAAATGTATATCCTACTGTTGTGGAGTGGAGTGCTTTACAGATTTTGATTAGATCCTGTTGGTTGATAGTGTTGTGTTCTTCTTTATCCTTGTTGCTCTTCTGTCTAGTTGTCCTATCAGTTGCTAAGTAAAGGATGTTGAAATCTCCAGCTATAATTGTGGATTTGTCCATTTCTCCTTTCAGTTCTTGCATCACATACTTTGTAGCTCTGTTCTTTGGTCCCTATACATTTAAGATTGCTGTTTTCTGGGTGGATTAAAATTTTATCTTCTTGTAATGCTCTTCTCTGTCCTTGATAATTTCTTTTCTCTGAATTTTACCTTATCTGATATTAATATGGACACTGCTGCTTTTTATTTTGCTTAATATTTCTATAATATACATTCTTTTACTTTCAACCTGTCTATACAATTATATTTTGAAGTCAGTTTCTTGTAGATAGCACATAGTTGGGTCATGATTCTTACTACATTCTGCCAATCTCTGTCTTTTGTTTGTTGTTTTCAGACCATTTATATTTAAGTTAATATATTGCTATGATAGGGTTTAAGCCTACCATTTTATTTTTGGTTTTCTGTTTATTCTCTGCCTTATCATTTCTGTTTTCTTTTTTCCTGCCTTCCTTTGGGTTACTTGAATATTTTTATAATTCTATTTTTAGTTATTTATGGTGTTTTTGACTGTGTCTCTTTGTAGATCTTTTTTAGTGATTGTGTTAGGTGTATATATACATAACACACTCTACTCACTTGTTGGAGTTAAGTGTGGAAGCTCTACCGCTTTTTATGTCTCTTTACCCACTGCCATTTATAATTGTCTCAAATATTTCCTCTATATACATTTAGAACTGCATTAAATAACAGTATAGTTTTTGTTTCAACATTAAAATATAATTTAGAAAACTCAAAAGAAGAAAAGTCTATTGTATTTATGCGTATTTTTGCTACCAGATTCTTTCTTCCTTTTTGATGCTCCAAAGTTCCTTGTTTGATTGTTTTCTTTCTATTTAGAGACTTTCTTTCAGCCTTTCTTTTAGCCATTCTTTTAGGGTAGGACTGCTATTGATAAATTTTCTTAGTTTTCTTTCATCTGAGAAAGTCTTGATTTGCTCTTCATTCTTGAGGATATATATATATATATATTGGATATAAAATATTTTTCTTTCAATACTTGAAAAATGTCTCCTTCTGGTCTCATAGTCTCTGATGAGAAATCAACTGTCATTTAATTGTTTCTCACTGTAGGTAAAATATCATTTTTCTCTAACTGCTTTTAAGGTTTTTTTCTATGTCTTTGGTTTTTAGATATTTAAATTTGATGTGCCTTGGTGTGGATTTCTCTGGATTAATCCTATTTATGATTTGCTCAACTTCTTTAATTTGTAAATTTATGTCATTTGTCAAATTTGGAAAGTTTTCTGTCATTATTATTTTAAGTACTTTTTCAGCCTTGCCTGCTTTCTCCTCTCCTTCTGAGACTTCAATGACTCCAATGAATATTAAATCTTTTGTTATAATCCCACAGGTCCCTGAGGTTCTGTTCATTGTTTTTCCAGTCTATTTTCTCTTTGCTGTTCAGATTCGGTAATTTCTATTGTTCTATTCTCAAATTCATTGATTCTTTCCCCTGTGCCTTCTATTTTACTGTTGAACTCATACTTTGAGTTTTTTCCCCAGTCTTATTGAGAAATAATGAACATACATCACTGTAGAAGTTTAAGGCATACAGCATGATAGTTTGATTTACAAGTATTGTGAAATAATTACCTCAAAAAATTCAGCTAGCATCCATTTTCTTATATAGGTACAATAAAAAGAAAAAAAGAGAAAAAGGAAAAAAATTTTTACTTATGATGAGAACTCTTAGGATTTATTCTCTTAACTTTTCCTGTATATCATATAGCAGTGTTAGCTGTAGTCCTCTTGTAGTACATTACATCCCTAGTACTTATTTATCTTATACATTGGGTTTTTATTTTCGTTATTTTACTTCTCCATTCTAAGATTTCCATTTGCTCCTTCTTTATATCTTCTATTGTTTTGCTGAGACTTTTTTTTCCTTTTTCATTTATTTTAAGCATGTTTGTAACTGCTCATTGAAACATTGTTATTATAGCTGCTTTAAAATATTTGTCAGATAATTCTAACATCTCTGTCATCTTAATGTTGGAATCTATTGTTTTTTTTTTTTAAATTTACTTTATGATCTTCCCAGTTCCTGATATAACAAATGATTTACTACTGAAAACTCGACATTTTGATTATATTACGAGACAATAGAACTTATTTAAACTTTCTGTTTTAGCTGCCCTTTTCTGACACTGTTCTAGCAGAAAAGAGGAGCCCCTCATTATTGCCCTGTAGGAATAGAAGTCCAGGTTCCCCACTTGGTTTTTGCTGACACTCAAGTGTGGGGCTCCTTGTTATTCTAGTTCCACATTAAGCTACCACTGATACCTCCCTGGCTGACGGGGGTAGGATTGCCTTGTTCCTGTTTCCAATGTGGCCTCTATTGTCACCATGGAGGGGGGTGGTCTCATTACAATTGGGCACTGGTGAAAGTCCTGACTCTATACTATACTTCCTCTGACACCCCTCCTACAAGAGTAAGTAAGCAATGCCTCATTACTGCCACTACCCATGTGTCTCTACTGACACCAGTGGGAGAGGGAACAGGACTTATACTACCTGGCGGGAGTGTCCCAGTTCCCTACTCAGCTTTCTCTGACACACCTTGGCAGGAGGTCTTGGGTTCCTCATTACAGCCTGGTGACAGTGGAAGACTAGGCTCCCCATTTTGCCTTTGCTGGCATGGATTTGAGGTAGGACCTGTTTTTCTGTTGTATTTGTCTGCAACAGAATGATCATTGTTTAAAGGTTTTCTGCCTTGTTAGTTTGCCCTTTTCCTGGGGCTTTCCTTGGGGCTTTTTGTGATTGCGTCTGTTAGCATTCCTGGATTACCCCCTTCTTCGGCTCCATGTCTGGGATATATGAAACAAAAAGAAAACACAAGGGATTCACAACATGTCATATTTTGGGTCCGGAGGTCCCTAGTGGGTCTGCCTTCTTCTCTTCACCTTTCAGGGCCTTCTTATGTTTGTTTTATGTGTATTATCCAGGATTTCTAGTTGCATAATGCTATGGACTGAGTGTTGTATCCCTCCACATTCATATGTTAAAACCCTAATCCCCAATGCAATGGTATTTGAAGATGGAGCTTTTAGAGGTAATTAGGTCATGAAGGTGGAGCCCTCATGATGGGATTAGTGCCCTTATACAAAGAGACACAAGACAGCTGGTTTCCTTTCTCTTTCTGTCATGTGAGGATACAGTAAGAAAAAAAAAAAGTGTCCATCTGCAAACCAGGAAAAGTGTTCTCACCATGTACCAAATTGGCCAACAACTTGATCTTGGACTTCCCAGATTCCAGATCTCTAAGAAATAAATTTCTGTGTTTAAGCCATCAAGTCTATGGTACTTTTTTTTTTTTTAATTTTATTTATTTATTTGACAGAGAGAGACACAGCGAGAGAGGGAACACAAGCAGGGGGAGTGGGAGAACGAGAAGCAGGCTTCCCGCCGAGCAGGGAGCCCCATGCGGGGCTCAATCCCAGGACCCTGGGATCATGACCTGAGCCGAAGGCAGACGCTTAACCGACTGAGCCACCCAGGCGCCCCAAGTCTATGGTACTTTTATTATAGAAGCCCAAGCTGACTAAGACACGACTTTTGAGGCTAGGTCAGAAAAGGCTGTGCATCTTCTGCCCGACTATCTTGAAATGCTTGCTCCATCTACTCTGAGTCCACCGTATGGGGTGGCCACAAGTAGACACTCCAGTCAACCTTCACAGCTGAGCTCCCAGCCAACAGCCAGTGTCAAACGTTAGCCATGGAAGTGAGCTTTCTTGGCTGTCCAGCCCAGGCAAGCCTTCTGATACTTGCAGCCCTAGATAATAATATCTAATTGCAAGTGACAGAGAGAATTACTCAGAATTACTCAGCTGCACCATTTCTGAAATCTTTGTTCACAAATGTATGAGTAAAATAATTGCTTATTTTTTATACCTCTAAGTTTTGGGGTAATTGGATGGACAGCAATAACAACCAGAACACTACTTTATAGAAGGAAAAATTGAAGCAATGGAGATTATTTGACTTTCTCAAAGGTCTTTGGCAGTTGTTTTCTATTGCTGCTAAAACAAATTACCCCAAGTCTGGGGTAATCTCACAGTTCTATAGGTTAGAAGTCTGATATGGGTCTTACTGTGTTAAATTCAAGGTTTTGACAGGGATTAGGGCCTGGACATCTCCAGGGTGAAAGTGGGACATTATTCTGCCTACCACAGCAGTCAACTAGAAAGGAAACTAGAACTCAGATATACTAGCTCTCACCATTTGTGTCTACCAAATTCTGTAGGGCAGAGTTAAATAACCTCCTTAAGTTCTTTCCAGTCAAAGTTTCTTAAATATACCCTCCTGATATTTTCTGCCATCTCCCAGAATGACCTGTGATTAAGCCCAAGGCCACAAATTAAGAAGAAACAAGGTTGTGCTCCAAATACAAAGACTTTCCTTCCTGTGGCTCTCTTTCACTGTTACCTGTCTCCCTCCTTCCAGAGTGTTTCTGAGTATTTAGAAGGATCTGGCCATTCAGTATGTAACAATAGATTGGGAACAAGGAGGAGGAGAAAGGGAGAGGGGGAAGGGGAAGTGATGGGATGGGAAAGGAGAAGAGGAAAAGGAAAATGACTGGAGAAGGGGGAGGGAATGGAAGAAGAAAAGAAGAAGAAGAAGAAAGTCATAGCACAGGGAGGTAGGGAGGTGAGAGAACAGCCAGCTGATAGCAAGTTATGGATCTTCTATTTGCACATCTACCCAGCATGGCCGATAAGAGGCACAGACACACAGAGTGGACATAGGGCCCATGCTAGCCTTTACAGAGCCTTTGTTAAAATCAGAAAAGGCAGGCTGTCTGGGCAGATGTGGCACATGATTTGGCAAGTGGAGACCAGGCTGAGTTTCAGCCCTGACTGTGCCAGGTGCCTTTGGGAAGACATAACCTACATAGCTGTATGCAGTACCCTGATAATGGCCTCCACAGACAGCTGCCTGCCCACTGTGTGTGTGAGGTACAGCATTGGCACTGGGCTGCTGACCACTCTCACCAGGGACCTTCTCCAGGATTGTCTAAGGAAGACCTGGAGGCAGACAGGTCTTGCCTGGTTACAGATTGGATCAGAACTCTTCAATCATAAATCACTTCCTTCTCCAGCCAAAAGAAGTCCCCAGTCCCCTCTTCTGTCTGTTTGTCATTCTTCCTGGAGAGTAGTCACAAGGTCAGTATTAAAGAAAGCAGAGAATTAGAGAAGCAGGCTGTCTCTCCAGAATCCTCCCCATTTACAAGAGGTCTAAATGGCAGGGCCTGTTCGGTCCTAGCTGAGACAGCAGCCAGAAGGAGGGGTGGCCGTTGAGGCAGGCAGGAAGAATAATGTTGTTGTTTAATACTGCCCAGCTCAGCAGATGAAAGCCTGCAGGCCTTTGGCTGAAGATAGCACAGAAGGGGACAGGCAGAGCCAAACTTCAATCATTCCTCATCAGTGTTTACATCAGTGAGCCCTGGGCACTGCCCTGCTGGCAGCCTGGGTTCTAGTAGCTATTGGCGCATGGCCTGACCGAAGAGAGTCCAGATTTTGGAGGGAGTGGAGGGAAGTAAGAACAACATGTCCTGTTCACTTGGAGGGTATGGAGGCCTCTAGAGAGGCCAGATGTACAGGTCACCTGGCTTTGGGGTGATGTACCCTCCCAGACCCAGCACACGTATGCCAGGAGAATCTCAGATTGGAGGTGAAAGAGGCCTTACAATTAGGATATGGTTCAGCTTTCTGACTTTAGCTAGGGGAAATTGGATCCTGTCCATTTTATAGGTAAGCAACCAAACCTGGCCTTACTTTAGGATATATGACTAGCCAGTAGATTGAAGGGGGAAGAGGGTAAGGTAGAAATGCAGTCTTTGGTCCCCACTGCTCCCCTCTTGGGAACACCCAGGCTGGCCAACCTGGAACAGCATGAGCAACACTCTGGAAATAGTGCTTGCCTGTTTGCCCCTTACGCCCCAACTCCTTTGTAGGAATTGCCAGAATCTAATAAGCCTATTATCCAAGGCTTAAGTGGGGGGTGTTGATTATTTAAGGGAAGTCATGGAAAAGAGAACTTGATGCAAGCTTTTAATTCTCTGTAGGACTCGATGAGATGGAGAAGAAGGAAATGGACATTCATTCGAGGAAGCCTCATTTTTTTAAGCATTTATTCTATGCTAGTTGTTAGCAAAGTACTCTGCATATATTGTTCCCATTTAATCTGTGCCTCTGAGGGAGGCATGAATTGAAGTAGGTTTATGGGTGAGTTTAGGGGGTGAAATGCCTTATTTAGCATCGTCAGCCGATGAAGTGGAATTGGCTTCAAAACCAGCAGTTGTCCCCCTGAGCCCCTATTCTTAACCCCTGCACTATCTGCTTCTCATGGTGGAATAGGAGAGACAAGAGGGAGTTCTGGAAAGAAATGGGGAGTGGATTTGATTGGCAGAATGGGTGCAATCTACGTACATTTTCTGTGCTCAGACATGGGTTAGGTGCTCAGTACTTCTTTGGGCATCTGCTGATCTAACACTTAGCTATTATATTAATGTTATAGAAAATTCAGCTGTAACAACATAAATGAGATCCCCCAAATTCAGTTTCATATGATGGAGGGTCAGCTCATTGTGAGGTTAATGAAATGACCTGGTTGAGTCTGCTCATCACCCAGCAGCCTTATTAGACCCAAATTCCTATTATGATGGGTGAGGTGGTTACACTATTATTGTTTATTTGTCCATATCCTTTATTAATTTGTATGTCCCCCAAGGGTAGCGATTGCTAGCATTTAGCTCAGTAAAGTCCCTCAGTAATTAAAGAAACTCTCTCCAGTTCCCTCAATCCTCTCAAGAAGTTCTCAAGGTGAGTTAGTTAAATCAAATTATTTTGTGGTAATCATTTCACAATATACATATATATCAAGTCATCACATTTTACACTTTAAACTTACACAATGATATATGTCAATTATATCTCAATAAAGCTGGAAAAAAGAACAAAGAAAAAAAACTTCAGCCATATGATTTTGAATAAAGTTACAAAACAGCTAGACTCAAGGCTCCTATTGTCTCCTCAAATGGTCAAACTCCTTTTAAGAATTTAAAGCGGTCATTTAAATTTATGTTCTGGGACCCAAAGAAAATCTCTGAAGTGGCATTTCTTTTAACCAATGGGTCCAGAAACTTTTATGCATTGCACAGATGGGGGAACTTCATCCTCTGAAATATCCCAAGACTGGTAAAGTTTACTTTAAACCATATACTTAAAGTCTCATGATTTCTAAATTTGGACAGAGAAGCATTAAGGCATGATTCAAAGATAAATAAGGAAAAGCTCAGAAACCCAAGGTGGACAGACCTAATTTCCAGAGTCAGCTTTTCCACTGATTCCGTGACTTTGAATGACCTGGCTAACCTTTCAAAGCCTTAGTTTCATCATTATAAAATAGAAGAAAAAAATAGAACCCATCACAGGTGGTGTTGTGAAATTTAATTGAGAAAATACATGCAAAGTATTTCCTGGAACTAGTGTGTTCCATAAACGTGAAATTAGGAGGTGAAATAAGCAGAATTACCTTGGTTATTTCCATTCAAAGGTTATTTGTGTCTCCTAGGAAGGGGTAGGTGGCACAGGGGGTGGGTGGTTAGGGGAAGCACTGTGGTCTGTTTGTTGTGGGACAACCACAGGGAGAAGCTGCTTCAGCAGATTCCATGAGTCAGTGCGGGGAATTGTACAGGTATTGTTGTGCCTGAATGAAATTCACTGCTGAATTTCACCATTAAGGTGGAGCCTCACATTTTCTCTGATTGGCAGCTTTCCTTGTTTCTTAATATAGAAACCTGTTCTGTGAATCATTACACCTCTTTTCCAAAGACCTGAAATAGTCTACTCTCAGAAAAAAGTTTCTTCTCTTTCCCTTGGATTTTGTTTCTTGTATCTAGTAGGCAAGCCAATACTTTAAAGTGCCTTAATGTCGGGAAGGACTGACATTAATAATTCTCAGTGTATTCCGCCTACCCAAGTATTCACTCTAAAAAGATGTTGCCCTTGGAGACCTCTTGAAATGTTGGGTCATGGTAAACACAGTATTGATGCTTGTTGAATGAACCTGAAGTGTCCAGATGTTGTTCTAGCTAGTCAGTTGTTGGGGAGGTTGGATTTAATATAGGATTCTTCATGTATTATGTGTCCAATTACCTGACAGCTACCAAGGTCAAAGGAGTTATCTGTGGGATCTGGGTGGCTAAGGTGATCCAGATGAAGTGTCAGAAATTTTCCATACCCTTGACAAAGGATGGCAGCTCTTGATGTCCTGATGGTTTTTGGGCAATGCCCAATATCTCATTGATTTTTATCTATTTCTGGTTGGTTAAATAGATGAGTCTCAACAAAAAAGTACAATATTATGATTTTTGAAGAATGTGATAGAAATCATGTAGAGGCCCATAAGAGTAGCATGAAAAATCCAGAACAACATGGGTTGGACCATCTATGTTTATGGCTAGTTAGCTTGTAATGAGAATGAGGGTGTTTTTGGATGAGATTAACATTTGAGTTGATAGACTGAATAGAGCAAATTGCCTGAATGGAACAAAAATACTGACCTCCCTGTGAAGAGAGAGAATACTGCCATCTGAATGATTGAGTGGGGACATTGGTCTTTTCCAGGCCTCAGATTTAGACTCTTCCTGGATCTTGGATCTTGAATTTGCCAGCTTTCAGACTGGAACCCACACCATTGGCTCCCCTAGTTCTTAGGGCTTCAGTTTTGGACTGGAACTACACATCAGTTTGCTTAGGTCTCCATGGCAGACCTTTGACTTCTCAGCCTCCCTAATCATGTGAGCCAATCCCTTACAATAAATCTCTTTCTATCTATGTAGATATATATAGATAGCCTATTGGTCCTATTTCTGTGGAGAACCCCACTAATAATACACTTGGTAAATTAAACATGCTTTTGTTTTTGTTTATTCTGTTCAAGCATTTGATGAGTCATTTAAATTTGCTTTCCCACTTTAAGTAACTGCATCTCAAACTCTGGCCTACTGCCTAACTGTGAGCTGCTGTTATGAGAGGGAACTAGAAAAAAGAATATAGGTTTATAAAGATAAATTTATACTACCCCCTAAAATCCTCTATGTGGGTTTATGTGGCTTTTTCTTTAAAAGTTTTTGTTAAAAAGTTTTGTATATGATAAATTATAAATCAGGTCTCCAGTTTGCAAAGTGTGAGTGTGAGAATGTGTTTGATCAAGTTTATGAATAAAGGCTTACAGAATATGTGAAAGAAGCATTAAATTTGAGAATACTCCACATAAGAGTCTGCTTTGAGGTCTGAAAATTAGAGTTGAGTCAAGTTAAAAGAAGTCTTTTAAGAGAGGTTGTCACTAATCAGTACCAATGCTTGCCTGGGCACTGAACACATATTTCAAAAGAAAGGTTTTGGATTTCTTCTTCATCATTGGCTGTACCCTCCCCCACCATGCCTTGCAAGGCAGAGGGACCGCCAAGGTGAGGAAGAGGTGGAAGGAAGAGGAACAAAAAAAGGGGGGTAACAAAGATGGATAATTAAGCATGCTCTGACCCTGTTTCCATTTCATCTGTGTGCAGGAAAATAGAAGCTGTCTGCAAATGCACATATCCCAAGGCCATAAAGAAGGAGCAGCAACAACCATAAATAGCCAGAGCAGCAAAACTGAGTGTATTTTTTCGGTCTCCCTGTCTTCTTTCCTCTCCCCTGCCACCTTTTCTTTATGAAAGAAATTTATTTCTTTTTAAAGGTGTTATCTTTTTTTACCCATTGATCCTAGAAGCTCCTCTTTGCAATTTCATGGCAAACTTGCAATGGAACATCATCCTGGAGTGGAAATATTTCTCAACATCAGGTTAATTTTGTTTTGTATTTTAATGATACATGTGAGCATGCACACATACCTCATAAGCCTTGGACGTAACTAAAAAATTCTCTTTTGTGTTCTTTAGTACATTTGGAAGGTTTCTTCATATTGATCTTGTATATTTGTTGGAATCATTCCTTACTATTTTGTTTGAACAAGTAGAAAATCAAGCCATATTCTTAACTATGGGAGCTCAACATTCAAAAGATTAATTATCCTCAAGTTTACCTATACATCTAACATGATCTCAATAAATATATTAATAGATTTTGGGGGCGCCTGGGTGGCTCAGTCAGTTAAGCGTCTGCCTTCAGCTAAGATCATGATCTCAGGGTCCTGGGATCGAGCTCTGAGTTGGGCTCCCTGCTGAGTGGGGAGTCTGCTTCGCCCTCTCCCTCTGCACGCTCTCTCTCTCCCAAATAAATAAATAAAATCTTTAAAATAAATAGATTTTGAAGGAGGTAGTGTTTGTTGGATGGAGAGACCCACAAGCTGATTTTAAAGTCTATATGGAAAAATTATTCTAAAGTTTATATAAAAATTAGAAAGAAAAAAATTTGAAGAGGAAGAATGAGAAGAGAGAATTATTATATTGGATATGAAAATGTATCATGAAGCTACAGCAAATAGTGTTGAGCTTGTTCTTGCGTAAACACAGATGAATGAAAAGGACAACAAAGTCCGTAAGTAGACCTCAAGACACATAGGAATTTCATATTTAATTAAAGTGACATCTCAAAACAATGAGGAAAAGATAGCTTTTTCAATCAGTGGTGTTGGAACAAATAGTTAGATAATTGAAAAAAAACAGTAATTAGCAACGATTTGTCTGCTACTGGCCCGCTTATACTACATATTCCAAGAAAACAACGACTGGTTCTCAAGCAGGAGTAAAACAGAGGAAAAATAAGAACAAAAATTCCAGACAGAAGACCCAACTAATTCCTACCTCTAACTAGTCAAATATATAACCGAGATGGACTTTCAGTGATTAGGACCAATTACAACTAAGCCTCCTGACAAGGAACAAGTCCGGGTATGGCCATCAAACCTGGTTGCTTAAACAACTGATTAATGTGGTTCTAAGTAAATCCTTTCAGTTGGAAAAAATTGCTCAGGCAAAAGAGACCAAAGGTGTGCCTGTCCCCATGAAGCTTGAGTCCCTCAAGGTATCTGCCTGGAAAAGAATGGGGTGGGGGGGCATAGCCATTGGCACCAAAAGTTCTGTATCCAGTTCCAAAGTGGGTGGGGGGGATGCGTTTCCCCCACATGTCCAAGCAATTCTTGGACACCAGCTGGGTGACCTACAATTTAACTCAATTCTGACATTGTTTATCTGGAGATAGCACCAGATTCCGTAGGTTAAGGGCTAGTTCCACAGATTGCCCCCCACACCCCCCACTTCAGATGCCAATTGCAGCTCCAGGTTGTTACCTGTCCTTCTGAACGACTGGCTACAAATCAGAGGTTCCCTTGACTCCCTCCTTGGGTTTGTGCAATTTGCTAGAGTGGCTTATAGAACTCAGAGAAACATTTTACTTACTAGGTTACCAATTTATTATAAAAGGAGATTACTGAGGACAGATAGATGGCTGGAGCCCTCTCCCAGTGCGCTACTGTCCCCAAATTGCCACATGTTTACCAACCTGGGAGCTCTCTGAAACCTGTTCTTTTGGATTTTTATGTAGGTTTCATTACACAGGCATGACTGATAAAATCATTGCCATTGGTGATTGATTCAACCTCCAGCACCTATCCCTTCCCGGAAGGGGTGAGCCTAAACGTTTCAGTCCTTCAATCACTTAGTTGGTTCTCCTGGCAACCAGCGCCCTCATCCTTAGGTGCTAAACAAAAATCATCTCCTTAACATAACATGAGACAATTTTACCACATTCATTACTTAGGAAATTCCAAGGGTTTTAAGAGCTCTGTGCCAGAAACAGGGACAAAGACCAAATACATGTTTCTTATTATTAGTCACACTGTAACAGGCACGTAGAGCTAATTGGAATAAAATCGGTAAAAAAGCAACTATGTTTTTAAGAGAGTTGCCCTGTCAGGAGAGCCACTGTTATATTAAAAGGGATTCTAGCTTCTTTGCCTACAGCCACAGCTTGGTTAGCACCTTACCCACCATCCAGCTTCACACAAATGCTTCACTGCATCCCATCTACCACCTCTGTTCTTTTCCAATAAATTTCCTTGCTTCCCATCCGCCAGACAGGAAGCAAATGCTACTTTCAGATTTCTCTTAGGAAAGCATTTGTCCCACTCTTGGTACCCATTTCTGTATTAACTTAAGCTAATTTACACTGTAGTAACAATTTCAGAATTTCAGTTGCTTAAAACAAAGAAAAAAATTTATGTTTTGAACATATAACACATTTTAAACAGATCTATTGATGGACTTTTATACTGTTTTCAATTTTCATATATGGCAAATAATTCTGCCCCAGATATATGTGTATAGATATGTATTTGCATGATATATTTGTATCATTTTGCACATGAGCAAGCTTATTTGTAGGTTATATTTCTGGAAAGACAGGCATACTTTGGAGATCCTGCCAGTTTGGTTCTTTACACCGCAATAAAGTGAAGAGAGCAATAAAGCAAGTCAAATGAAAATTTTGGTTTCCCAGTGCATAGAAAAGTTACGTTTACACTGTACTGTAGTCTACTAAGTGTGCAATAACATTATGTCTAAACAAATTGTACATACCTTAATGAAAAAGTACTTTATTGCTAAAAATTGTTAACCATCATCTGAGTTTTCAGCCAATTGTAATCACTGATCACAAACCACCATAACAAATACAATAATGATGAAAAAGTTTGAAATACTGTGAGAATTAACCAAAATGTGACACAGAGACATGAAATGAGCAAATGCTGTCTGGAAAAATGGCGCTGACAGATTTGCTTGATTCGGGGTTGCCACAAACCTTCGACTTGTAAAAAATGCATTATCTGTGGAGCACAACAAAGGGAAGTGCAATAGAACGATGGATGCCTGTAGAATGGCCAAAGGATATGTGCATTTTAAAATTCGATACAGAATCACTAGTTTATACACCCAACAGCTGTATATGAGACTGTTTCCTTCTACCTACAAAAATATTATCAATTCTTTTGTTTTTTTTCCCACCTGAGAGGAGAAAACTAATTTTTCATCATTTTCATATATCTTAGAACTATTTGCGTCCTGTTTTTCATTTATTCCTGTTTGTCCATTTGTCTCTTTGATTGTGTTCTTTTTTTTATTGATTTATAAGAACTAATTACATATTCAAGAAGAGTCATTTATGATATAAATCAAAAATATTTTTCCCATTACTTACTTATATTTGGATGCTGTTGTATTTTTTTGCCATGAAGAATTTTTTCCCTCTTTTTATGTAGTCATATACCAACCTGTGTGATGTCTGAGTTATGATCTTTCTTTATAAAAGGTCTTTTTCATAAAGGAACACATTATTTAAAGAATACAATGGAAACAACTTTTTTGTTTTCTTCTAGTATTTGTAGTTTCATATTTTGTTTTGAAATTTGTCATACAGATGAAATTAATTTTGGTGTAAGGGGTGAGGGAGGGATACATTCAATCTCTAACTGGTAATAATAGTGAAGGCCTTTGTAGGTGCTGATTTGTTGGCTGTGGAGCAAGGCATAGTAGAAACTAATTTTCCAATTAGTATATTCTTGTAATTCTGACTTTTGTACCCCGTTCATATGAATCTACCTTATTTTCATTGAAATAAGTATATTCTTTGTTGTTTTGAAACAAGAAACAAGGAAGTAAGCAGCCCCTACTCATATCCATTTAAATATCACCCTACAGGAATATGGAAACAATGTTGTCAGATCTTCTCAGTTTTCAAAAGAAGCTGAAATCTGGATTTTCATGTGAAATCCCCAGATGTTTAAATGTTAGCAACTAATTCAGAGTTTTAAAAACACCACATGGGCCAAGCAAAACACATCTGCAGGCCAGATGGGACCCACAGGGTGCCAGTTTGAGACCTGTGGTTTAGACATTTATTCTCACCCTTGGGGATTCATTTAAGTGCCTTTTCTATGGGCCACTGGAACATAGTGTGGTCAGCCCTTATCACAATGTATTTTAACTGATGGTGCTGGCCTAGTCTTTCTATTAAGCTACAAGGCCCTTGAAGGCAGTATATATAGATTTTGAGGTCCCCATGGCCTGGGAGTGTCTTGTACCTAGTCGATATTTAACACGATTGCTTGTTGAATGAATAAATGGGTGTATGCATGAACTCAGCTTGCATCCGAACAAAGTGGCTCAGGGTCTAAGAGGTTACCTGATTCAGACCATTCCTTCTTTTTCCTCCCTTCTCATCAAGTGCCCCAGTTCAGCCTCATGGCAACTAAACTGTACCCTACAGGGATTTTGTCAACAGGTGGCCTCTTCCATGGATGTGAGTCTTGGCCACTAGGTGTCTCCCTTTGCTTAAAGGACATTCTGAAGCCCTGGGGTCAATTGGCGGTTTGCTAAACAGAAACAAAACACTTAGGCAAAAAAGAATGTCTTAATCTCACGCCACATCTTCAGATGTTTGTCCTCATGAGAAAGTTGAGTACAGCCACAATGTCAGAGCAAAAATGCCCAGGCACAGAATCAGATTTATTTTGTTCTGGGAGAGTCTCCCCTGGGGGACCGAGTGACAGTCTGTTGGGTTTTAGCCTCTAATCCCGCAGACCGTTGACTGTTCTTCTGGAGCTTTGTGTTCCTTTTTTCTGCTGCTATCGGCCAATGGAGAAGTGTGTCTTACTGTTAAGCGTCTGGGGTTCTAGAACCTGCATCGTAAAAGCAGGACTTGTAAACCGTATCAGATGCAGCTTCACTGAGGCTGCCCTGACGCGCATGCGCGGTTTCCCACGTCACGTGACTTCGGGGGCACGTGTTCCGTTGCAGGAAGGTCCTCTGAGCTTAAACAGGACGATGCTTGATGTTGTATAATTCTCATTTTAAAGACAGGCAGAGTGAAAAAAAAGCAAAGTTCATTGCTTTCGTAGTCCATGCTTTCTCTCTCGGTGTTAGCTCTGGCATTCAGATACCGTACGCTCTGAACCAATGAAAGGCGATGGTGGAATTTTGCCTGGCGCTGCTAACTTTACCCAGGCCTTGGATTTTAGTGACACTGGAAGCTTCCTTGTTCAATGAAATGGAGATGCGCATTTATAGGGCTTTGGTGGCTCTGCAGTTCACTACGAAAGGTTAAGACGATAAGGATGCTATGTCTCAGCGCCTAAGACATAATGTCACCTTTGTCTTTTCTTTGGTTATTTTTGGAAGTGTTGGATACTCCTGTTTGCATTTCTCATCTGTCTTTGCGAAGTAGCAGAGTCCAGGTTAACAGATCACAGACTTTGAAGGCAGGCTGGGTTGGTGCCCTGGCCCATCATTTACTTAACTGCTCTGCACCTCCATTTCCTCACCTGGGAGATGGGGTTGATAGCGGTGATGCTTGGCAGGTTGCTGGGAGTATAAAAGCACATGGACACTGCTCAGAACAGTACTTGGAACTTAGTAAGTGCTTAGTAAATGTGAGCTGTTACTACGTGCTTGATCATTGATCTCTGGTTTTCTGCCCAGGCCAGAGTTCATGTGTGTAGATTGTTACACTTCTCTCTGATACCAATGGGGAAATACTTCCTATAGTTTTGTGAACTCTCCCTCTGTTTATTTGAATGTACTTTAAGGCTAAGTAGTATTACAATTATTATTAAATACCACTCCCCCAACAGTTTCTCATAACTCCCTTCAACTAAGCTTTATCCTCAAATAGCTTAGTAATTCCCTGCCCACCTCTCTTTAAGTCCTAGTTCTGAGTGTTAAGAGACTATATCTGTTTTGATAAAATCTTATCATATAAGTTAGGAAAACTTTTTCACTATAATTTATATTTTACACTCAACCCTTCTTCTTTCTACTGTTCCATTCAGGGTTTTAAAAAATATATACCTGAAATATCTTTCTTTCTTTTTCTTTCTTTCTTTCTTTCTTTCTTTCTTTCTTTCTTTCTTTCTTTCTTTCTTTCTTTCTTTCTTTCTTTCTTTTCTTTCTTTCTTTCTTTCTTTCTTTCTTTCTTTCTTTCTTCTTTCTTTTTCTTTCTTTCTTTCTCTTTCTTCTTTCTTTCTTTCTTTTTCTTTCTTTCTTTCTTTCTTTCTTTCTTTCTTTCTTTCTTTCTTTCTTTCTCTTTCTTTCAGAAAGAGAATAAGAGTGAGTGGGGGGAGGGGCAGAGGGAGAAGGGGAGAGAGAGAATCTTAAGCAGGCTCCATACCCACAACCCTGAGATCATGACCTGAGCCAAGATCATGACCTGAGCTGAAATCAGGAGTTGGATGCTTAACTGACTGAACCACCCAGGCGCCCCATACCTGAAATATATTTTTTAGGATTTTATTTATTTGAGAGAGTAAGCCAGAGAGAGACAGAGAGAGCATGAGTGGGGGAGGAGCAGAGGAAGGGGAGAAGCAGACTCCCACTGAGCAGGGAGCCCCATGCAGGACTTGATCCCAGGACCCTGGGATCATGACCTGAGCCAAAGGCAGATACTTAACCGACTGAGCCACCCATGGGCCCCTGAAGTATTTTTTTTTTAAAGATTTTTATTTATTTAATTACATATTTGAGACAGAGAGTGAGTGCGAACAGGGGTAGGGGGAAGAGCAGAAGGAGAGGGACAAGCAGACTCTGTGCTGAGCACAGAGCCCGATGTGGGGCTCGATCCCCTGACCCCAAGATCATGACCTGAGCCGAAATCAAGAGTTGGACGCTCAACTGACTGAGCCCCCCCAGGGACCCCTGAAATATTTCTTACTGCATTGAATCATTTCACAATATGAAATGAAGCCACCTGAAACAGCTCAGGGCCTATCTCACCCTTGAGTCACCATATCATTCAGGGCGACCAATTGTGTTTGCAGCCCCCGGATTAGAGCTTCTCTAAGGCCGAGGGCAAAGAATGCCTAGCACCTATGATGGATACACACTGTCCTCCAGAGTCCTCTCTAGGTTCACCTACTGACCTCATTTAGATATTGCTTCACACCCAGTGATAAGATGGGATGAGATTTAGAAAACGAGTTCCAATACCATGATTCTGTTTGCCAGCTCCTTTCTCCAGGGCCTCAGGTTGTTGCTGTTTATTCCTGTGACTCTGCTTTTTCACTGGGAAACCAAGCCATCGGACTGTTCAGGAAACCAACACAAACAAACAGATGACATGGCAGGTCTCAAAGTGCTCCCTCAGCCTCTGGTCTTCCTCCTTGTTCTCTTGGGCATCTATAGGATTCTGGGCCCGGCCTAGTCAAGGAAGCTCAGTGGTCAAGATTACCAGAGAAGAAATGTAAAGTAGACCAGATGGACCAAAACACATTTGTTTAGCTGCCTTTGTATGCTCAGGTGAACACCTTGTTCCTGCTTCACAGGTGAGTGTGTGTGAGATTTCGTAGCAGAAGGAGAATTACAATTATGCCAGAGGAGCAAGGCTTCCTCAACTCTGCCTTCACAGAAGGTCAGCTCTTCTTGGGCACAGAACAATGATATGTCACAGTGCCACCACAATGCTCAAAATCCATGCTGCTTTCTTTTGCTTTCTATCCTCTGCAGAGACTGGAGAGCCCCATAACCTGACCAGGAAGTATTGAGGAATTCAGCATCGCATGTGTTAGTAGATCATTAGGAGGAAGCTAGAAGAGGTGAGTAAGTGGCTTACTGGTGAGTCATCAGTAATTCAAAAGCACACCCTATTTGTGAAACAACATAAATATTGGGCATACACTATGATCTCCTTCCATTAAATATGGAATTAACAAACTATTAACTATATTCATTTGTTTGGATTCAGATTTTCCCCCAAACCAATGTGCTCAAGAAATTATTGATGTCTATTGTTTGCCTAATTTTCTACGATCTGCTAGGATGTTTTTGGTCTAATAAGAAACTATAGGGATCCTTCGGTTCCTTGGGCCATAGGTCAACCCCTAGGAAGTAACTGGGCTTTACAATACAATGAGCTGGAGGTCAGTAACAGAGCTTCTGTGTGAGCTTCAAGCGCTCCCCACATGAAGCTCCACAGTGACTGGCCATTTTGTCTGCCTTACTCCTTCCCTTTATCCCTGTCCAATTCGACAGCCACTTTTCTCCCTAAGCTATCGGTAGATTATTAGTCCCATTTTATAAACACATTCCCACTAAGGTATCAGTGACTTCTGTGCTCCTGCAGCACTACACTTTAATATAGATAATAGGAAAAGAGCAGCACTGAACTGAAAAGATAGCATCTAATCCTAGGACTTCAGACATTGGATCAACTGAGTAAAGTCCTTCCAGAAGCTTTCCACTCTTGTATTTGGTCTCCACTTACAATTGGTGGATCAGGAAAGAGGCATAACCCTGCAGAAAGGGCACAGAGGAGAATGGAATTAACTTGATTAAATTATGAGGTCAGCTCTATTCTACCCAGGCTGGAGGGGACAAAGGCTGGTTGATGCCTTTGAACAGTTAGGGATGGTCAAGTAGGCCTTGTTCTCTTGACAACTTTTCGCTGGACTAGATTTTGACTTGATCATGAAGAACTGTGTCAAAGACCAAGTGGCTCAGCTGGTGTTAGAAACAAGAGGGTCACATTGTGATTGGGCCTTCTTGGCACAAAAGGTCTTCAACATGAAATTATGGGCTCCAATTTTATTAAGAGTATTGTTCACTCTATAAAAGATATTTCTATTAGAATTTAGTACTCTGAAGATCATTTTCTCCCATTTTCTCCTTCCTAAGAAGATGAATGTTTCCTCTTTTGTGGTAAGAACAATGTACCTGATTAGCTTCCCCTTTTCTTTCTTTCTTTCTTTCTTTCTTTCTTTCTTTCTTTCTTTCTTTCTTTCTTTTCTTTCTTTCTTTCTTTCTTCCTTCCTTCAAAGATTTTATTTATTTATTTGACAGAGAGAGAGAGAGAGCACAAGCAGGGGGAGAGGCAGAAGGAGAGAGAGGAAGAAGCAGGCTCCCCGCTGAGCAGAGAGCCCGATGCGGGGCTCAATCCCAGGACCCTGGGATCATGACCTGAGCTGAAGGCAGACGCTTAACCACTGAGCCACCCAGGCACCCCCTCCCCTTTTCTTTAAATGTTGGGAAGCTTTGCTCCTAAAGTGACGTTTCAAATTTATAAAATAGTGTAGATACCTCATAGGCTTTTATTTGCATTCTTTTTCTTAATTGACACTCTACTTTTATAGCTTCCCTTTTTGTAGTTTGGGTAGTTTATATAGAAATTTTATAGGTTGCGTTTCCTTATTTCTATTCTTTTTTTTAAGGAATTTATTTATTTATTTGACAGAGAGAAAGAGCGAGCACAAGCGGGGGGAGGAGCAGAAGCAGAGGGAGAAGCAGGCTCCCTGCCGAGCAGAGAGCCCGAGGCGGGGCTCGATTCCAGGACCCTGGGATCATGACCTGAGCCTAAGGCAGATGCTTAACGACTGAGCCACCCAGGCGCCCTCCCTATTTCTATTCTAATATAGTTTTTTTAGTGCACTGGCATTGTGTGCCACCTCAAGTCATTTGCAAAACAGGGAGTGGCTTAAGACCACTTCAAGTCATTTGTAATACAGTGTTAGTTTTCTAACCAGATGGGTCCTTAGGAAGGAAAGAAACATTTATTAAAAAGTTAAAAAGGTTTAGTTCTAGGTTTTCTAAGGACAAAGAATGTACCGAAAGCATTCACCTTTAGCATGTGCGCTGTTCTGTTTCGCTGGCCCCCATTCTGTATTATCCCACCAGTAGGTCTGAGCTTCCTTTATCTGGGAAATAACCAAGTTGGTTCTTCAGCTTTGAGTGAGAAAGAAAAGGAAGAATAATATGGACCCCTCCCTTCACTCCCTAGGAATTGCCCACCTCCCCCAATTGAATGATACATGAAGGTCTCATTCCTCCCGCTTTATGGGGTATGACCAGGGGTGTCCTGAGGCTGGACCCAAAAGCTTGACAGAGCGGCATTTTGTAGCAGACAGATCTAGGGCAGAAGTGTTCTGCATTCCCCTAGAGCATTTTTCTCCCACTTTCCTTTTGTGGTTTCAGAAATCTGTGTATGTTGGTGGTAAGAATCATTAGGTCTTGGACTCAGAGCCCCTTCCTCATACCAGCCTGGTAGTGACTTCAAGTGGGAGGGAGAGTCAGCAGAAAAGTATTTCTCTCTTCCTTCTTGAAGGGGGTGTGTCCTAGGCTTGTTTGCCTACAAAGGCAGCCGCGTGAACCAGGAGTTGCTTAGGTATCAGTGGACCTGCATGAATGCCCCTGGGCCGCTGTGCAGATATTAATTAGCCATGTCTTTCCAAACAGCCTTAAGAAGTGATTGAACTGCAAGTACACTGGAGGAAGGGCTCCCAGAGGCTGTGAAGAGAGGAATCACCAGGTAAGCCCGAAATCTGTGATTTGATTCCTCAGGATATGTATTACTATCACCAGTACTATCTGTTAATTTGAGATAATTTCCCCTACCCCTGGGGAAAACTCTGATTTCAAGATACCATTTCCTGAAAAAGGTCAAATAAAGGAACAGAGAATGGAAAAAGCAATGAGCAGAGACAAGAGAGTTCATCCTCTTGGTGACTGTATTAATTGAGATGATTTGCTGATTCGCAGACTCCAAGTTCCCTGACTCAAAGCACACACCTCTCTCTATGGATTACAACCCAGGACCCCCTATTCTTCAGGTGTGCCTGGGAGGTAGATTCACTGGAATAAAGAAGGTGCCACCAGGGATACGTGTTAAAAATATCAATTTCACGACTTCTACTGGTCAGTAACATATTAGCTTTAGCAATCTCTTAAAATAAAAATACGTTTGAGCAGATTAAGTTTATTTTCACTTTAAGAGGAATTCATAATTAAGCTTTGCCTGAACCAGTATAAATCTGGGAAATACTTCCCAACTTAACTCCCTCCTTGGACTTAGAAAAATCGAAAAATTGACCTTTATAATCATTTCCCCGCTCCTTCTCCCTAATAAATATAAAGCGATACACTGTATTTTCTGACTGACAGTCTTTGAAAATTGGCAATTTTTCTTTTCCCTTTTTCTTTTCTTTTCTTTTCCTTCCTTCCTTCCTTCTTTCTTTCTTCTTTCCTTCCTTCCTTCCTTTCTTTTTTTTAGAAAAATCTATTTATGTAAACCCGATATCCTAGATAGATGATGGGAAGTTACTGAGGAAAATACAGAAAGAAGGTTAAATTGGAAGAGATGTGGAGAAATGATGTCTGTGGCTTTTCCATGACAATATCCATTAAAGGAATCCTGATAATAACACACATAGGTGGGAAATTAGAGATGGGAAAGAAATAATAAAAATAGATAAACATATATTCTATAATTTATTTGAATATTAGCAGAGCCTTTTATGGTTTTTTTCTGTAATAGAGCCACTGCTAATTATCCAACCATAACCAAAATTAAAAACAGTCTTATAAAAATGGCCACAAAAATAATACTTTATTCAACTATTAGCAAATATTATAACTTTGAGCACATTATTTAGCTTTTCGTGCTCTGGTTACTTAATTTGCAGAATGGTGGCAATAAGCATTAAGATTTAAATTAAGATTTATTTATTTATTTTTTTAAGTTTTTTTTTTTTTTTTTTTGAGAGAGAGAGAGAGAGAGAGAAACAGCATGACAGGGGAGAGGGTCAGAGGGAGAAGCAGGCTCCCCGCTGAGCCGGGAGCCCGATGTGGGACTCGATCCCAGGACTCCGGGACCATGACCTGAGCCGAAGGCAGTCGCTTAACGACTGAGCCACCCAGGCGCCCAAGATTTAAATTAAGATTTAAATTAAGATTTAAAATACATGTATGCATGTGGAGGCTTCTCAGGTTGACTTGCAAACCCTTCTATTTCGTGCACAGCCACAAATTGATGGGAATTGTTGTTGACATGCCTTATAGGTATGCATGTCCTACTCTCTAAAAAGAGAGTAAATTTCTTTAATTTTTTTTTCAAGTAGTGATAGGGTTCCCATCATAGGATTTATCTCTTGTTGTGCTGAAGGCAAGGGGAACACCAGACTTTTGCATCCATACACCCTCAAATGTCATTCATTCCACAATTAAAGGAATGATGTCATTCATTCCACAATTAAAGGAATGCAACTATTCTCCTAGAAAAAAATAAATGAGCATATTCATTTAAACTAGGGTATAAGTGACTGATTTTAGCATTTTGGTTGGGAGCGAGGGCAAACTGGAAGCAGCAAGAGGGTCCTGGGTATTGATGGGTGTCACCGGTGGTAGGGGTGTGTCACGAGGGGAACGAGCTCAGAAGGTGGACAAGTGGCATCCTTGGGACAATGTCACTGAATTCTCAGTTTTTCTGAACGCCACTCCTTAATGAAACCATGTTCCACCCAATCTAAACATGTATTTGCAACTTTAACAATATTCTACCTTGTTCTCTTTCTAAAGTTCTTTGGCAGGAAATACCCATAGCTACAGAAAAGGGGAAACCCTGTTCCCAAACACATCACGGAGTTTGAGTTGTGTGTGAGCAGGGAAGCGCTCACAGGATGTCAGGGTCTCCACAGTTCGAGATGAGCTAGATACCTGGTCTTAGCAGCTGTGAAAATAATCTAGAAACTTGGAGGGATAGTGCAAAAGGTCTATAGCATCATGGCCTGAAATGTCCTCTCTGACACGCCCTGCAGGTTCCAGGCTTGCTGAAATCCACAACCGTGGTACCCAAACCCATGGGGAAGCGAGGCTCTCTTACCCACCCACACACAAACCACAGAGCACAAACCACAGAGCATCTCAGAGGCTCCTGTCTGATGGCAGGTGGAAACCCGGAATTCTGAGATGTTGAAAATGAAAATCCATAAGAATTAATAAGTGTGAAAATGCCCTGGCATTTCATGGCATTCATTCAGTCGGTTGAATAAATGATATGTAAAGAGAACAGCAGTGAGGTATGTAGCCCTCAAACTGTGCAAACTGGAGTTAAATCTTGTTGATGGGGGTTCTCAGGCCCCCGTGGGGTCTCTGGGTCTTCAGTGCAGATGCCCGTTTTTAATCTCTGAGGCCCACAAACCTCGGAAACTCTAGTTTTTCATTTTGTTTTAAATAAAGTCTTTTAAAATAAAGACTTCAAATAAAGTCTAAGATAATTTCCTTGTTTGCTTACTTAAAAAGTCAAGCCAGAAAAAAAATATATAAATGGCTAATAAACATCTGAAAAAAAGAAGGCATAATCTTAGGGATAATCAAAGACATGGAAATTAAAACTATTAGACAAAAATTTTGCCTATCAATTTGGCAAACATTAAAAAAGGTGCTGGGGACAGTGTGATGAAACTTGTTGCTTTTTTATCATAAGATAAAATAAAAAAACTGATCGTAAAAGTTCCTTTATTGTTTAGGGATAAGCAGGTGTTTACTATAAATTTACAGTATTAGGTAGCTTGTCACAATGGAACAGATCCACACCTGCCAAGTTTTGGGTAAAGAGACTTTGTATTAAGCAGATTATATTTTCCATGAAAGCCCTGCATACTTGTGTTTGCAGTTTAGCTCAGTTTTGCTTGAAGACTTCCCTGTGCTTAATCTCTTAGAGAATCAGGCTAATTGTTTCTCATAAGAAACTTAATGTTATATTTCTTAGGCATATAACACTCTACTATGTTGTTGACCAAAATTCCAATTAAACAAGTAAGTAGGAGAAGAAAAGACACAGCAGAAGAATTTACAAATATTTAAGTCAGATTTTTATTATATATTGAAGGTGGCCTTTAAAACTAATAAAGAATTATCAAGGTGTCTTGCTAAAAGAATGGTTTAGTCAAGAAACGTAGTTGGGATAACTGGTTGTTCCTTTGGAGGAAAATGAAAGTAAATGCTTATTTCATACCAAAACCTAAAGTAACTTCAGAAGGATTAAAAGTTTAAACACATTTTAAAATTAAAGAAGGTTTAGAAGAAAATATATAAGAATATTTTTACACTCATTCTATAAAAAAGATTTTTGAACGTGACTCCTAGTTTAAAATACATAATGGAAAAGAGTGACAGATGTGATTTCATGAGCTCTTGTGCAGAACATAGAAAGTTAAAAAAATTTTAACAGAATTTATAACAGAAGTGACAAAGAGCTAATATCCATGTTATATAAAAGTTCCAAAGAAGCAGTTCTTAAGAAAAAGTAAACATTCCAATAGGAAAACTACGGGGAGGGCATTTTAACCACGCTGATCAAAATTCAAAATGTATAGACCTTTTGAAGCGGCACTTTACTCTAACCTGGAAAAATCCCAGTTTGCCCAGAATTAAGGATGCCCAAGAAGAAGCTTAACAGAAGGAACGTTTGAGGGCAGATTGTAGGAGTCCAAATAACGCATTTGCCGCCATAATGCGTGTGCTTTTTATCTGAACATAGTGTGGGGCCTGGGAGGTTTTGGAATATGGACTGACATAATATTTGCAGGATAGGTGGAATGCCAGGAAGCTGGTTCTTTGTCTAGAAGAATCATTTGGGGAATATGTTTGGCAAACTTGCTTTTACTCATTAGGAAGTTAATGATGACTGTTACTAGGCATTGGGAAACAAAGAATGAATGTTCTTTAGTATATTTGAAATAATTAAGATTTATCAGTCTAAGCATTGAATGAAAGTTGGATATCAGTTTTACTCTTATTTAAAAAGGTACCCAAGAAGAGCTTGTAGCATTTTTAATCTGACCATTCACATAAGAAGATGCCACAAAGCTTGTTCTCTGGTTCTTTCCAATAGGCCTGATAAAGTGTTTTTTCATCCTTAGACACTGACAATACTCACATTTGCTAGGAGGATAGCTTTGAAACGTATATTATTCTTCTTCCTGAACAAAGAAAGCTTATTTGTAAGGAACTCAGATGGACATCAAATTAACAATCCAGGACCTTATTAAAATCATCTCCCAAGCAACAAAATGCACTGGCTCAGAGTCCAAGAGAAATTTTAGATTCTTCGGGGAGAGAAATTGAGAGAAATAGTTGATAAATTCTTTTTATTTAGAATTTAGGTCTACCCTTCTCATTTTCTGCAAGCATGAAACGGAAATAATCCCCACTTTATTTACAAGATTGCCAAAATAACCAAATCAATGCATAGGAGAGCATTTAGTAAATTACAAAGAATTTTTCTTATTTCTTATTATGTAACCATCACTTCCCTCAAGTGCTATTCAAGTACTTTTTCAAGGGAACAATCTAAGAGGAAGTTCAAATTCCATGGGTTTTTACCTGCTCTAAGTAAGCAGAGTCATGTGGGGAAGATGGGAAATAAACCTGACCTGGGGATTCCCGGAAGGCTGGGTCCCTACTGCTGAGCCAAAGGCTTGGCTGAAAGAAACAGCTTGGCACCTTCTCTGGAATGCCATTAATCGTCCTTTAAGGGCTTGGTGCTGATGTTGGCTCTACTGAACCATGAATGACAGGAGAAAATCTTCAGTTACAAGTGGTTGGGAAAGAGCCAAGCCCTGAGGCTGGCGGTCAGGCTCTTACAACGGGACTGAGCTGGACTCGTCTGTGGGAAATGAACTCTACCAGGACATCGGAAGAAGTATTGGGTGATGAGCTAAGAACAACAGATCATCCTGTATCTTTGCTGAGATACAAAGTACAGAGGAAAAAGCTTTAAAAAGCCCAGAATCTTTGTTAGTGGGGAGCACACAGCCGTGCTAGGCTGACAACACCAGCAACATGAGAAATGCTCTGCAGCCAAAGTTCCCATGAGTGGGAAAGGACACACAGACTTGTAAAAAATGTTTCTCAATTTTTGGATCGAAGAGGATCTGACGAAGAGGTAGGGTCACACACTGGACTCTGAAGGGACATCCATTCAAGGAAACATTGCAAGGTTTAAAATAGGGAACAAAGAGACCCCAGCCACCCAGCAGTTGGTTTCAAAAGTGGGTCTGGGTCACTGCTTTTGGAGTTTCCCTTAATGGGCGGAGCTAGTGTGTATGAATGCCTGGCCTGACTGTGCTGTGAACCACCCGGGCCTGGCACAGTGCCTGGGAAATTGGAGGCTCTCAATATTCAGTGGTTGAACAAATTAGGGTTTAGCAGATTGGTAAAGCGTCCTAGGAAGGAATGACGGAGCTAAGTCATTCCTTTTGTCTCTTCCAGCCTTATGATTTTAGGATTCTCAAAAATCACACCTCTCTTCTCAACCC
Organism: Phoca vitulina; assembly: GCF_004348235.1. Lineage (NCBI taxonomy): Eukaryota > Metazoa > Chordata > Mammalia > Carnivora > Phocidae > Phoca > Phoca vitulina. The sequence goes on from NW_022589714.1 coordinate 36,378,681, forward strand.
AAGGACTTCATTCTTAGTAGGTGCTCAGCCAATCTCAACAGATATTCCAGAATTATAATAACCAGTTTGAGGAGGAAACAGGTATAAAGCCCAATAAAACATGTTAATCATTCCCAGCTTAGATTTGATGACCAACAGACACTAAAGAAAAGAATAATTAAATAAATAATACCCAAAGAGAAACTGGGAAATGGGCATATAACAATAGAATCTGAATGTGAGTGGATCTGAGCTCACCTTATCCTATATTGCTTATTTTATAGAAGAGGAAACTGAATTCCAGCATGGTTTGTTTTTTTCTTTAACTTTCATAAGTTCTGACAGATAAAAAACAAACCTGGGGTTAGATTCTAATTCATCTACCTCTTTTCCATTATGCTGATACAACAGAAGCCACTAAAAACATGCTAAAATGTAAAATATCTGCTTCAAATTGTACTGTGCACACATATTTATGTAGATACTCACTGAGATTTTAGATAACTTTAAATTGTAGTTCTTCCAGAAGAAGTGTGTCTAGCTCAAGATTCACCACACCTCCCAATATTTTTCTAGATGTGAATTGGTTTTCTTCTTTGTCCCCACCTACCTTTTCACCTGACCGCTACCAGATCTGCTTACTTAAAGGAGAACAAAGAAACTCCTTTCAAAGGCAAAAGGCCCAAGGATTCCTCCATAAAGATAGATCCCAATGAAAATGTTACCAAAACTTTATAAAATAAAAGGTGAAATAAAACCAAGGCTTTACAGGTCCTCTGCTGGTAAAACAATCAGTTCTGTTTGAGTCATGATGTCCTTCAGATCCTAACTGGAGATCTGCTGTTTTCCATTAGTGTGTGCACGTGTGTGTGTGTGTGTGTGTGTGTGTGTGTATGTGTGGTATGCACGTGTGCCCATGTGAGTCCAAGACAGAGAGGAGGGAGACAACTCTACTGGGAATTCTTCTATTTATAGAGGAAGAAACAATCCCATAAATATTGGTGCCAGGAAAGCAGCCCAAGTGTGCAACAGTGTCTAAGATTAGACTGTTGCTAAAAATGCTGGGAAGTGTAGGAGTGAGCAGTTCCAACTCAGAACTGCTGTTGATAAGGTGACAACTGTTGACATAAATAAATAATATTTGGAACCCATAAAGACGTAACTGGAAGAACGGAGAGACAATGGACAGCCTTCTCTAGAGGCGTAGTAGCAAATCCTAATGATTGTTCTCTGCAAACTGAAGGACAGGGATTATCAGGAATGAATTCACTTGAATGAATTCAGGGAAGTGAGGGGGGTTCTACCATGGCCAGGCCTTCCCACTGCAGCTGGTGCCAACACAGCTGTGGGTCAGGCATCATCGGCCCCCAGTTGCTGCAGAACGAGTGATGTAAACACACATACTCCGATGTCAACAACAGCTCCTTGTCTGTGGCAGGGGCACATAGATTCTGAGAAGGTTTTAATAATAAGGACCTTTTCAGCTTGGAAAGGAAGTGCTGAAAATACCATGAGAGTTGCCTCTAGTAAAGTCAGAGTTAGGTGGGATGTAAGGTTACCCTAGACACACACATACACACACACACACACACACACACACACACAGAGTATTTCTTGACATCCACACTGTCCAGGACTCTCTTTTGAGTCAGATAATTCAGTTACTGTAACAATATATTTTTTATTACCTTGAGGTTGGGGTCCATCCTTCCATTTACATTGTGGTGGCCATTGACCCGGGAGCACTTTTTATTTGATAAGTTAATTTGACTCACAATTGAAGGCAAATTCTGACACAATTCAGTAAGGAACTATAAATAGTGGTGATGATATTAAAATATTAGTAATGCTAGCATTAATTGCTAACCATAATTGAGGCTTACCACCTGCCAGGCATTGTTCTGGGTACTTTACATGCAATAATGCATTCAAATCTCCTAAGAACCTCTGAATTAATATTATTTCCTCCATATGATAGATTAGTAAACTGAGGTATGGAAAGCCTGAGAAAATGTCAGAGGGCATCTACTTGATAAATGTCAAAGCTGGTCCCTGAACCCTGGGCAATCTAGCCACAGTGCTTGGGTCCCATGTACCTTGAGATACCATTTTCCCACCTTTGACTAGTTGTCAAATAGAGGATGCCCAGGTAAATCTGAATTTCAGAAAAACAACAAATAATTATGGACAATGAATAGTGTCTCAAATACTGTGTGGCGCATACTGAATATTAAAAAATTAGTCGTTATTTATCTGAAATTGAGTCTTCCAACCTTATCCCAGAAGGGGGTGTATGTACCAAGGAAGCAAAGAAAACATTTTGATTAGTTTGAGCTTTGGTCCCAAACCCCAGAGTAGAATTCAAATCACAGGTTTGGCCTCAGCACCAAACTCCTGTTTCCTATCCCAGAACCAGTCTAGAATAACAACTCTTAAACCTGCCTGGAGGTCAGCATCCCTGGCTGGGCCTGGCCTGTCTAAGGTTTAGTAGGGTTTAGGGTGGGAGGGGGGCACCTGTATTTTCTAATGAGCTTCCAAATATATTCTTTTCTCTCCCTCCTCTTCCTCCCCCACCCTGTCCCCCTCTTCCTCCTCCTTTTTTTTTATCAAAATCTTTTTTTTTTTTAAGATTTTATTTATTTGACAGGGAGAGACACAGCGAGAGAGGGAACACAAGCATGGGGAGTGGAAGAGGGAGAAGCAGGCTTCCCGCTGGGCAGGGAGCCCGATGTGGGGCTCGATCCCAGGACCCTGGGATCATGACCTGAGCCGAAGGCAGACGCTTAATGACTGAGCCACTCAGGCGCCCCTTCCTCCTCCTTTTTTAAAGTCCAGCTATTCATGATTGGCCTACAGAGCAGTGACTGGGGATCACAGGTCTGAAACCCTGACTGTAAGTAACAATTTACCATTTCTAGCAAATCTAAGGAGACAGCCCAGAATATACCCACCACATGGGAGGAAGAGGGGAAAAGAGGCCAAGAGTATGAGAGAGAGTTTCCTCAAGATGCCCAGGCTGTCATCCAGGCCTTCTTGATTTGGGTTTGCAGCCTCAAGCCTGGACAACATGAGGGGGAAAGAAGATTTTTTCAGAGAGAGAGATATTGAGAGAAATGATTGAGAGAAAGAGCCATAAAAGGGCCAGGCCTTCCATTTAGGAGCAGGCCCTGGCTCGAGGAGAGGGTAGGTCACACCCACATGCATGGTGACTGTTTCCCTCTTTGAAAGGTCCAGCACTAAAGACCATGGTCCAAACAGTGCTCAGTGTCAGGAACTGACATTAAATAGTTTTCCCTGGAAGTAGAGAAAAAGAATGGGGTTGGAAAGAGACAAGCTTCCTCTGCAATGTGGCTGCACTCAAAGAAGGTATTGGTAATTAATTTAGTAGGATGTGACAATTTACCAAAACAAAAACAAAAAACCCTCCACCCAATAAAATAAAAACAAATAGTTATATTACAAAGCTGTAGTGATAAAAACAGTGTGGTACTGGCACCAAAAAACAACAACAAAAAAAGACACATAGATCAATGGAACAGAATAGAAAACACAGAAATGAACCCACAACCATATGGTCAATTAATCTTTGACAAAACAGGAAAGAATATCCAATGGGAAAAAGACAGTCTCTTCAACAAATGGTGCTGGGAAAACCGGACAGCCACAGGCAGAATGAAACTGGACCACTTTCTTATACCATACATGAAAATAAATTCAAAATGGATTAAAGATCTAAATGTGAGATAGGAAACTGTAAAAATCCTTGAGGAGAACACAGGAAGTAACTTTTTTGACATCAGCCATAGCAACTTCTTTCTAGATATGTCTCTTCAGGCAAGGGAAATAAAAGCAAAAATTAAGTATTGAGACTTCATCAAAATAAAAAGCTTCTGCACAGTGAAGGAAACAATCAACAAAACTCAAAGGCAACCTATGGAATGGGAGAAGATATTTGCAAATGACATACCTGATAAAGGGTTAGTATCCAAAAAATATAAAGAACTTCTAAAACTCAACACCCCAGAAATGAATAATCCAATTAAAAAATGGGCAGAAGACATGAGTAGCCATTTTTCCAAATGAGACATACAGATGACCAACAGACACATGAAAAGATGCTCAACATCACTCACCATCAAGGAAATGCAAATCAAACTGCAATGAGATATCACCTCACACCTATCAGAACGGCTAAAATCAACTACACAGGAAACAAGAGACGTTGGTGAGCATGTGGAGAAAGGGCAGCCCTCTTACACTGCTGGTGGGAATGCAAACTGGTGCAGCCATTCTGAAAAACAGTATGGAGGTTCCTCAAAAAGTTAAAAATAGAGCTACCCGGGGGCGCCTGGGTGGCTCAATCAGTTAAGCATCCAACTCTTGGTTTCAGCTCAGGTTATGATCTCAGGGTCACAACATCAAGCCCCGCATCAGGCTCCACACTCAGCACGGAGTCTGCTTGAGATTCTCTCTCTCTCTCTCTGCCCCTCTGCCTGCTCTCTCTCTCTCTCTCATAAAATAAATAAATAAAATCTTAAAAAATATATAACTACCCTACAATCCAGAAATTACACTACTAGGTATTTACCCAAAGAATACAAAATACTAATTCAAAAGGATACATGCACGCCGATGTTCATACCAACATTATCTACAATAGCCAAATTATGGAAACAGACCAAGTGTCCATTGGCTGATGAATGGATTAGGAAGATAAAAGAATATAAAAGAATGAAATCTTGCCATTTGCAATGACATGGATGGAGATGGAGAGTATTATGCTAAACTGAAATAAGTCAGTCAGAGAAAGACAAATACCATATGATTTCACTCATATGTGGAATTTAAGGAATAAAACAAATGAGCAAAGGGGAAAAAAGAGAGAGAGGCAAACCAAGAAACAGATTCTTAACTATAGAGAACAAACGGATGGTTACCAGAGGGGAGGTGGATGGGGGATGGGGGAAATAGGTGATGGGGATGAAGGACTGGGTGTTGTAAGGAAGTACTGAATCACTATATTGTACACCTGAAACTAATATTACACTGTACGTTAACTAACCGGGGTTTGAATAAAAACTTGAAAAAAAACCAAGTAGAAATATCTAAGGGCACATCTCAGAAATAATTAAGTTCTGTTTCATGTAATTGTTCTGTTATTTAACTCTTCTGTTATTTATACATACACACTGATACATTTTATTATATGTGTGTGTATATATGCACATGTTATAAAATATATTTCTTTTTATGGGTCCTGATCAAAATGTTTGAAAAACACTGCTCTATGGATGAATGTCCATCACTTTTGGAAAGCACAGAGCTGGCTAGAGGAAATAGGACCCAGAGCAGATGAGTTTTGAGAAGCAAGATCTAGAAGAACAATCTGGAGCACAGGCTGTGCCCAAAGTTAAATCAGTAGATTTTTGAAGGAGCTTTGGCAAGCAGGAAGGTAGGGACAGGAGAGGACTATTCACCTAAGGGGTGAAGGGAAACACAAAAGTTGTATGTGTTTCATTGCTTACTTTTCATGCTTCCCTAGAAAGCCCTGGAAAGGGTCTCTGCTGACATGTAGGCCACGTCAGTGGTAGTCTTTACCCTGTCTCTAACATCTTTTTTCTTTTCTTGCAGATCAGAGAACAAAGTGTGGGGCAGTGCTGTCAGGCATGGCAGGGTTTTATGAGGGTTAGGGTATACCTGGGAAACAAGGGAAGGCCTGGAAGGGAGGGTCCAGCTCTGTGTTCTCTATGCTGCTAACCGAGGACACTTATTTTAATGGTGGGTTAGTGAGTTTGGGAATTAGAGTTTTTCATCATTTCCCATGGAGATGTGAAAGAACGTGGAGAGGCCATAGGGACGTATTCCTTCGTTTCTGTCATTGCTGTCCAGTACAACTTTTCAAAAAGTGTGGTTAAAACCCTATATAACGCAGAATGTGCCATCTTAACCATTATTAAGTGTGCAGTTTCAGTAGTGTGAAGTATAGTCACATTGTTGGACATCAGATCTCTGGAACTTTTTTGTCTGGCAACACTGAAACCTATATCCATTAAATAACAAGTCCCTGTTTTTCCTCTCCTCCAAGCACTTGGCAACCACCATTCTACTTTCTATTTCTATGATCTTGACTTCTTTAGATACTTCATAGGAGTGGAATCATACAGGATTGGTCTTTTTCCAATCGGCTTCTTTTTTTTAATCTAATGCCCTTGAGGTTTATCCATGTTGTATCACGTGACAGGATTTCCTTCTATTTTAAGGCTGAATGCTATTCCATGCCGAATAAAACTTTTGGCAATAATGGAAGTGTTCTGGGCCGCCTGGGTGGCTCAGTCACTTGAGTGTCTGGCTCTTGATTTTGGCTTAGGTCATGATCTCAGGGTTGTGAGATCGAGCCCTGTGTCCAGGTCCCCACTCAGTGCGGAGTCTGCTTGAGACTCTCTCTTTCCTCTCCCTGTATCCCTCCCCCTGTGCACTCTTTCTCTCTCTAAATAATAAATAAATATTTTAAAAAAATAATGGAAGTGTTCTGTGTCTACACGGCCTGACATTGGTAGCCACTAGCTACATGTGGTTATTGAGCACTTGAAATGTGGCTAGTGTGACTGAGAAATTTCATTTCATTTCATTTCATTCTATTGTAATTAAAATGAAAATTTAGATTGCCACATGTATCTGGTGGCTACTGTATTGGACGGAACAGTTCTAACTTACTGTGATATTTTTTGTTGATACCAAATAACCTGGGTGTACATGATTAATTTTGTGACCACGACTATGTGCTGAATTTTGTCCAAATTATTCTGACATAAGCATAACTTGAGGATAATTTGTTGATATTTACATCAACTATAAAGAAAGAAATCTCCTGGGTTGGTTCATTATTATTTTTATGCTTAAACACTCTGATTCTATCCTTATATTCATGGTTCTAAGGATCTTCGGTTATTTTAATGCTTGTTTTTACTGAGATGAAAAGGAAACGGTGAAATATAAAAAGGCTGGATGTTAAATGCATTTGGTTGCAAAGTTAAGCAAGTCATGATTTTAAAATAGCCTCTGTTTAGTCAAATGTGATCATTGAGAAGAGAGCTCTCGATCAGTTTTCTAGGCAGTTTGTAAAGATGGAAACTTACTACTTCTGCTACCGGAGTGGAAGTAATGGTATCTCAGGCTACAGACACAAAGTGGAAAAATCATCAACCACTCAGGCTTCTGATCCGCTCAGTTAGCCCTACCGCTGTGTATGTTCTTAAATTTTGGCTTGAATGACTTGTTTTTGTGCCTCAACCTTGCATGGTACATCCGTTGTCTAGCCACAGACTGTGGCCCCAGTTGTTTACGTTGAGTCTGGGAGAAGGAGCGAGGCCAGCTGAAGATGCAAGTCCGCATGCTCTGGCTCATCTCTTTCTTCACCCTCATTGAAGGCCAGGAAGGCTTCCTGGGGGTGAGTTGGCATATGCCCCGTTTTCCCTCTCTACCACCACTCTTCTCTCCCTCTGCACTTTGAAAACCCGTCACTCTCTCAGCCACTGGAACTACATAATTTAATAGACTTGGAATCAGAAGTCCTGGGTTCTTGTCTCAACATGATCCACATTAGCTATGTGTAGCCTTGGACAAACAGTTTCATCTCTTGAAATTTAGAGGACCTAACTGCAAAATAAGGAACTGAGCCATCGTAGAGATCTCTTCTAGCTCAGTACATTCCTTTCTATGGTTTCTTTGACCAAGGAAAGGCATAAAAATTGGCATGGTCAATCCTTGGACTCTCTTCCCTGACTACACTCACTTTCTTGACGCTTTCATCTAGGATCATGGTTTTAATGTTCTCTATATTCTGATGGCTCCCAAATTTACATCTGCATCTTGACCTTCTCCCCTGAACTCTAAACCCACGTATCTACTATCTCTGTGGTATCTCCAGTTGGGTGTTGAATAGACCCCTTAACCTAATATGTCCAAAACTAAATTCTTGATTTTTTTCCCTCACCAAACCTGCTTCTCCTTTCCCATCTCAGCAAGTGATATCATTGTTCTTCCGGATGGTTGGTCAAAAAACTGATTTTCATGTTTGACTCTTCCCATAATCCCTATCTAAACCATTGGCTCTTGTTTTGTTTTGTTTTGCTTTATCTTTAAAATACACCCAGAATTCAAACATTTCTCGCTACCTCTATGGCTACCACCTTGATCCACACCTTCAGTATCTCTCACAGTATGTCTCACCTGTGTTATTTCAATAACTCCTGAGATGCTCTCATTGCTTCTGTGCTTGTCTATTCCTAACATGGCTGCAGGATTGAGCCTTCCAAAAGGTAAATTAGAGCACTGTCACCTCTGTTCAGAACTCTCTGGTGGGTTCCCATCTCACTCAAGTAAAAACTAAGCCGTTACCCTATAAAGATCTACACAGCCTACCTCCTTGGAGATACTCTCTGATCTCACTGCCTGTCCCTCTCCCCTTACCCACTCCACTGAGCCACCCTGGCCTCCTCACTCTGTCCTCACATGCCAGGCATATTCTTACCCCAGGGCCATTACACTGCCAGGAAAGTTCTTTCTCTAGGGATCCTCACTTCCTCACCTCCTTCAGGGTTGTGCTCAAAAGTTGCCTAAGGGAGGCCTTCCCTAGCCACCTCTCCACCATCCCTGACTTGGATTTTAGATCCATAATTTCAGTTCATCTGGGAGAGCCAACAAGGCCTAGGAAGTACATCTTTACAAAACCCTTCCATAATTATTCCTGTTTTCTTTCAAACAGAGAAATGAAGGCATCAAAACAAAAAGAGGACTCAGTGTGAATAAGAAAAAGCATCCAGGTGAGTCTCCCTTAGGGAGTGTGGTACAGTAGACCTTGATGCCAAGGGACCAAGGTTCCAACCTCAGTGGTGTTTCTGACTGGTTGTATGATCTTAAACACACTATTAAACACGTTGAATCTGGGAAATGAGAATAATAGCAATCCGTACAAGCAAAACATTTGTGAAGATTAAATAATACATAAAAGCATAGTATCCTGCACCATACCTGGCAAGTAGCTATTCCATACTCTTCTTTTCCTTCCTTATCTTAATCCTAACAGTGTTAATTAGTGGGCACAGCCCTTAGTCTAGGAATAGGTTGTGCTCTGAAATTTAATTTGTTGTTCTGATGTTTCAAGCACTGACTGTATTTCCTCATGGAGACAATGATACACACAGATGGTTGTTAGGCTCCTGGATCAGCCCACAAAAGCCTTTCTCCAGGGCAGTGATCTGTCATACAACAGTGTGCTAATAGTGTCATTGACCTTACCACCACTCAATCCTGCAATTCTCCAGAAAATGGAATAAAAATTCAACTCGGAATGCCATGAAAACATTTTTCCTGACAGTAAAAATACAGTTAGTATTTAGTGAGCTGTTCCTAGGTGCCAGGCACTATTTTAAGTGCATTAGATGAATTAAATCCTCACAATGACCCTCTGATTTAGGCACAATGGTCATCTTTATTTTACAGATGGTGAAATTAAGACACACGGCTAGGGGGCAGGAGGAATGATTCAAACCTAGTTAGTCTGGCTCCAGAACCAGTGCCATGAGCCTCTGACACTGACTGTTCCCCCCACCCCCACCCCACTTCTTACCTGCTTGGGCAGGAGTCCCCTTAGCTTTCCCTACTTGGTGTGGTTCCCAAGACCTGGGACAGAGGTTCCAGCCTGCAAGGAGAGGGAAGAGTACAAGGCGGGGCTGAGGCTCTATGCAGTGAGATGGTGGAAGTTATGGCAGACAGGAAGCTCTTGTCCATGTTCTGGGACATGTCAGACTCAGCCAACTTCCTGCTACCTTCTTGACTGCTTTCTGAAAAGTCTAGGGATTGATCCGCTGGTTTCCTTCTCTATAAATTTCCCTTCTGCCTGGCTCCCTGGGCGCCTAAGAAATGGGAGAGTCTCAGAGAAGCTCCCCATCTCATCTGTCCCTGCAGAAAGCATGGATGTCTTGAGAAATCTGAGACTTCTAAGAGATTTCACTGCCAGTGGCAATCAAAGGAGACCCAGGATAAAAGGATATTCACCTCTTCCCTCTTTTTCTCTAAGGTCCTTACATTCCTAATCTGGGGTGCATAGATGAGCTTGGGACAGTCTGGAAACACCATGAAATCTTGCACTATGTTTTATGTGAATGTGCCTAAATGAGTTCTGGGAGGGAGACTACTCCTAGGATTCATAGTCTCCTGAGCCCAGAACACATAACAGCCTCTCCTTAGGGAAACAAAAGGTGCTGCTCAGGAGTGATAAGGCAGAGACGAGGATGCAGAAAGCCTCAAGGTTTGGTTTGGTTTTGCTTTTGCTTTTGCATTTGCATTTCATATAAGGTACTCAAAGTTGGCTAATTATTGAAACCTCTTCATAGGAGAAAAAAGGGCTCTTTGGAGAGGAAAGTGTGAGACTGGGGGTTTTATACTGAACATCCTTCAAGGAGACTGGAGCTGGGAAAGCAAGAGGGAAGAGTGACTAGAATTTTCTCACCTCTTCTCCCTTGGGTCCTGAGGCGTGAAACTTGACCTTGGATGTGTCCTGAGGAAATGTGTAAAGTCAGGAGGGTGATTGATGCCAGGATGGGTCAGGGAGAGCGGGAGCAGCTGTCCTGTCAGGATGGGAGAATAGACATAGGTCAGGCACATGTGGGGCTATCTGCAAGTGTTCCTCTGGAGGCTCATTTTTACTTAATGTCTGGATGAGCAGAAGTCAGTAACAAGCCATGTGGCATAGCCCAGGACCCCTAGACGACACGTGACGAACACTTCCTGGTGGTTTCCTTGGCAATATTTCTCTCCCAGACTGAAAAAGGAGGCTCCTGACTATCTTCCTCTCTTTAGGCCCAGTCCAGGAGTATGAGCTGCTGCTTCAGGTGGCCTATAGAGATTCCAAGGAGAAGAGAGACTTGAAGAATTTTCTGAAGCTTCTGAAGCCTCCATCATTATGGTTACAGGAACCAATGAAGATTATTAGAGCAAAGGCCACTACATGTAAATCTGCCCTCTGGGGACTGGGAGTGGAAGGGGGAAGGTGGGCAGCAGTTGGGATAGGTTAGGTTATGCTATGGAGACAATCATCCCCACAATATGTGTGGCTTGAAAGAACACATGTGTTATTTCTTCTTCATGCTACATCTTTATTGCAGGTTGGCAGCAGGGTTGTGTTGGTGTGGTCACTTGGGAATCCAGGCTAATGAATCACACACTATCTCAAATGTACCCAGTTGGAGCCCAAAAGAAATAGAATATTCAAGGGTTTCACATTGGTAGTTGAAGTCTCCAACTTAGAAGTGACACACATGAATTCTGCTCATAACTTATTGACCCAAACTGATTTCATGGCCCCATTCAACCTCAGGAGGCCAGAATATGTAATCCTACTGTGTCCAGAAAACAGCTAGAAGTAATTGACAAACAGCACTAATGATTACAATGCTGGGTTTCAGAGACGTTAAATGATTTGTTTAAAGCAGTAGTTCTTAAAGTGTGGTGCCCACATTAGCAGCAGCAGCAGTATCAGGGATCTTAATGGAAATGCAAAGGCCCCATCCCAGACTTACTGAATCAGAAACTTTGGGATGAGACCCTCCAGGTGATTCTGACACATGACAAAGTTTGAGAATCATTCACTATATATCATAATGCATATTTTCACAAAGATGTCTGGTGACTTCATCCCAATTTTTTGGTCTATTATAAAGGATGCCTTTTGATGGGTGTTTTAAGTCAGTCAGTAGGGAATGAGCACACAGAATTGGCTGATGGAATTTTTATTCATGACTCTCAAGAAAAAAAAAAGTCTCTCAGTGTTTGCCATCTTGCTTAGGGGACCTACCCGAGAATGGTGATAGGTGGATGGGAGGAGCTTCCAGTAAAATAGTGGAAAAATACCTTCTAGAACTCTCTTAAATAACTGTCAGGTTAACACACCCTCTTCTGCTTCTCTTTCCCATTCCAAGGGCTATCTACTGGGCATCCATCCTTCTTTTGGATGCTAGACCCAGCCACTTGATTTTATGTTTGCTAAGTGTCTGGTATCAGGCTCAGAATCTATTGAGTTGGGCATATCCTTACCCTAATCCTATTGCCATCCTAGTTTTATCCTTCTAGCTCTTGATGAGCACACTTGGTTCAGATTCTAAGTCAGAGCCAAGGGTGAGAACTCAGCGTTGGTCAGTTTATAAACCAGATCGTGTGAGACCAAGCCCTGTTTTTTTGTGCAGACTGTGGCAACCAGAATGGGGTTTTGCACTGTGCCTGTGAGGATGGCTACACCTGGTTTTCTCCCTCATGCCTTGATCCCCACAAATGCTACCTTCACACGGCTGGAGGGCTCCAGAGCTGTCATTGTCATCTCAACAACTTCACCCAGAGCATCAATATCTGTGAAAGGACAAGTAAGCACAGAAGGGTACCAGGAGGAGAGCTCTGGTGGTGGGGGGAGGGGGGCCCTGGGCCCAACATGCCACAGGGAGGGAACTCTAGCTCCTCACCCATGTGTTAACTCTTTGTCTCCCTGAACAGAACTAGTGTTTGCAGGGTCATCAAAGGACAAGACAATATACCCCACTAGACCTAGCTAGACACAGGGAGAGCTTCACAAGTACAGAAAATTCAGAAATGTGAGTTGATGATCACTTCAAACTTCATCCAGCTCAGCTCTGCAATTCTATGATTTTATTGAGATTGAGGGGGATTCATGAAAACCTCAAGTAGGGGAACTGCTTGAGTAAATACAATTTTTTTTTTCCTGCCTTCTTTTCATGGCTTTTGCCAACATCAATTTCCAGAAAAGAGAAGTCTAGAGAGCAGGGAGGAACACAGGGTGATTATACTGAAATGTATGTTCTAGATGGCCAACAAGTATGTGTACTGAATGCATCACCAAAACAAAAGAGAAGTTAAAGGTCTAGCTTAGGAAACCAGTGGAAGCTGAGGGAGCTAAATTTCCTTAGGTTTATGATCAGTGGATGAAGAAGTGAGCCAAATGACGTGGGCTCCAGGACCTGAAGGACTTTAGGAAGTTTCCTCAGAGAAGACTCCAGTTATCTTGAAGCTCTGGATTCTGGTAGAGCTGTGCAAAGAGAGGGAGAAACTGAAATAACCCAGCTTTCCTGGGCATTTCTGGCTCCCCTTCCCAGGACCATGCCAATTCGTGATGGCCACACATATTTATTGAACACCATCTTTATACCCAGATCTGAGGCAAATTCTGGGAAGACACAATGAAGCATTTCTCTTTCTCTGAATTAGCAGCCTAGCTGGGGAGGCTAGGCTGTAATACAAGAAAGAAGACAGTGTAATTTCTTCAACAAATTTGAATGAAAGCCTACCTTTTGAAAGGTGGTCTGTGTCTGATGCATCTTGAGGAGATACAAAGATGGATCAGACAGGGATTACACTCACAAGGGTCTCCCCAAAGTGGAGTGGGGACATATAAACATAAATGCTCACAAACAGATATGTTGGTACAAGAGGTTGTAAAGGGATATGAAAAGAATACTGTAGGAATTTAGAGGAGGGAAAGAATCTTTGCATTTGGAGATCAGGGGAGGTCTTGCAAAGGAGGTACATTTGACTAAGTCCTGAATGAAGGATAATCGGGGTTTGTCCATATGAAAATGGGCAACAACCTGTCCCAGCACAGAAAAGCACCAGCGATGGGCAAGCAAGGGGTATATTGGAATTAGCAAGTAGTGTTTTATTGTTTTTTTTCTTTTTTAAAAATTTTTCATAAGGACGGTGTTTGAGCTCAAAGCCTAGATGGGCACACATTTCAGTGTTAAGTGACTGCCTTTCTTAACCACATGTGGGGGGCACACATTTACCTACTTATAAGGTTGTCTTGATCACCAGCACCTTCTCATTATATTCCAAATCCACAACTGAAAAGTCTAGTTTTGTGTATGCTTCCTATATTATTTTAGGTGAACATTCATTATAAGAAGAAATTGAAATACTGCTGTTGAATAGATGGGCTTCAAATGTACTTCTGTAATTTTATGCTGTAATAAATTCAAGTGAGTAATTTTTATATCTATAAACCTCTTTTTATTTCCCATAGAGGTTTGGGGCACTTTCAAAATTAATGAAAGCTTTGCCAAAGACCTTTTGAATTCATCTTCTCCTTCATACTCCAAATATGCCACTGGAATTGAAATTCAAGTAAGCACTTTCTACTTACTACATAAGAAATTGTTGGCTAAACATAAGTTCAGATGTTTTCAATTCAGCATGTTTATTTAATACATATTCTTAATTATTAACGTTCAATGAGTTATTACAGAGCAGTTAATCGCATTGCCCACAACTGACGTATGTTGAACATTTTCTTTCTGGGAGAGTTTTAGCAGTTGATTTCTTTCAATTTCTCTTGTGTTCACTTTTGCTCATTTATGTGAGTCATATTCTAGCAAGGATTCTTGGTTATTTTCTGTTTTTTATTTGTCAAAAGAAAATTTTTCATGCTCTAGGCTCAATTGTCAGCATTTGGGATTCGTTCCATAAAGAAGCCTCACTTATTAGGGGCTAAAAAGAATTACTGAGCAAAATTCTGGACTGTGTAATGAAGTCTCAGAAAAACTAAATCAGTGTCCGTCTGCCTAGGATGTTGGTTCAGGTGTCATTTTCACTGAAGCCATACACACAAATACTTTCCAGATAGATTCAGTTTAAATGCATATGGAAATGTATGGCTTATTTTTGTGAAGGAGGAAACAGATTTTGGAAAAATTTATATTATCTGGCACCCAATACCCTATTCTAAGCAATTGGTTCTTCCATCTTTATTAGCAAACTCAAAATAAATGACTGTGTGTGTGTACAATTCTTAACTGTCATTTGAACTGTATTTGTATAATATGCAACTACCTGCTGTGGTATCTCTTTTCTTTCTCCAGTGGTTCTGTTGGTTTATTTATTATCTGCATCAATTTTTTTTTTGCTAAAATATCTTTCTTGTATGGGGACAAAGATCAACATATTGCCCCTTTTTCTCTTTGTAAGCTTAAAGAAGCATTCAAAAGCATTCAAGATTTTGAGTCAGTTCGTGTCACCCAATTTCGGTAAGTAACACAATGACCTTAGAAGGGCATCCCCAGAGGGCCGCCTGGGTGGCTCAGTCGCTTGAATGCCTGCCTCTTGATTTCAGCTCAGATCATGATCTCAGGGTCCTGAGATGGAGCCCTGCACTGGGCTCTGAGCTCAGCAGGGAATCTGCTTGAAATTCTCTCTTTCCCTCTCCCTCTTCCCCTCTCCTTGCATGCTCTCTTTCTCTCTAAAATAAACAAATAAATATTAAAAAAAAAAAAGAATGACATCTCCAGAATTGTGCAGCTATCCTGCAGAATGCCTAGTGCAGTTCCCAAATGACCTTGACAAAAAGCAGGGAAGAACTGGTCTTTCTAGTAGGATTCTTACTAAAACTGGACAAAAGTCTGTGGTGCTTCTTAAAGTCAGAAGAGGAAATTTAAAAGTTGAATGGCATTCTCCAAGCTATAGATCAGAGTCTGGAACTGCAAACCCACAGTTGCAGAACTTGGGATGAAGCAGGAGATCATGGTATGCATGTAAGGGAAGGGATAAGGGGTGGAGGTGAGGGTTGTGGGTTGCAGGGGGATGGTTTTTCTCTGTCCACAAGCACAGGGGGGTATGATAAAAAGTTGTATAATTGGGAGCCATGAGGGGACCCTAGGGTAAACTTATATTTTTGTGTAGATATGTATGCACCATAGCTCAAAACCCAGTAGGCATTGTCTATAGCAAATAAAGAGATATTTAGTAAATTATCCTTTTGCTTATGCTTTCATTCCAAAAGTTATTTGGTTAGTTAGCCATGTGTGCATTGATTACTATTAATGGTCTACTTGATAGAGGAAGTGGCTTAGAGGTCAGAGAACTTGACTTCTTATATATATATATATTTTTCACAGTTAACAGGAACAGCTATAGGAAATTTTCAACAGCATTGCTATAAATATACTGTCCTGGATATTATCTTTCCAGTTATCTCATGTTCTTATATAAAGGCCCATGTGTATAATTTTCTTTACAATTCAATGCTAGGAAAAACACTGCTTTTTTCTTATACCAAGGTCTATATAATGAATTATATTTTCCTTTCTGACTTTGCAGTCACTGAATGCATAGACAAACTTGAAACTCAATCACAGTAATTTTTGTATTCAATGTTCATATTTTTCTTTACCTTTGTCCTGGTTTTCCATTTATATTTCTAATGCATATTTCATTCCATATATCTTATGAGCTGTCTCCAATAATTTGTAGATAAAATTATAAAGTAGGCATAAGTCTATAAATTACAATTATTTAGGTTTTACTCTTTATGTATATGATTTAAAGTAAATCTTAATCTCTTAGTGTCTCAATTTACTTCTCTGTTGAACAGGACTGTTAAAGCCTGAGGAATCTGATTTAATTCATTAAGTCAAATGAAATAATAGGCAGGACAATATTTTGTAAACAATGTTTTGTTGATAGAAGAGCCATATCAATGCAAAGACACTATGACTCTCACTACATAAAAGAGTATTTGGATTTATTCAAACATTGTGAGTGGTAGTTCAATGTAGCGAATAAGAATTTGTTATTTGGGGGCGCCTGGGTGGCTCAGTTGTTAAGCGTCTGCCTTCGGCTCAGGTCATGATCCCAGGATCCTGGGATCGAGTCCCGCATGGGGCTCCCTGCTCAGCGGGAAGCCAGCTTCTCCCTCTCCCACTCCCCCTGCTTGTGTTTCCTCTCTCACTGTCTCTCTCTCTGTGTTGAAAAATAAATAAAATCTTTAAAAAAAAAAAAAGAATTTGTTATTTGGAACATCAGAGATTCTAATCCATCAGTTAATAATTAATAATTACCTGACCCAACTTCTCTTTGGGACTCCAGCTCCCTTATCTACAAAATGGGGACAATACAATGTTTACCTCATGGCATTATTGCAGGATTTACTTAATATATGTGATTTCACTAGTTTTCATGACTTCAAACACCATGTGTACACTGATGGTTTCTAAATTTATTACTTGACCTTGGCCTCTCTCATAAAGTCCAAGCCTAAATATCCAACTGCCTGTTAACATCTCCACTTGATTTTCTAGTAGGCATTCAAACATTATGGGTCCAAAACAGGGGTCCTCCAACTTTTCTCCTTAAAAACTTTAAGCTACTTCTCCCACTGCTGTGTCCATCCCAGTTACAGCGATGCTAGTCTTCCAGTTGCACACACCCAAACTTGGAGTCATCCTTTGTAATCATTTTTTATTGAGGTATAATTTACATACAGTGATAGCTCAAGCCTTATGTGTACGGTTTCATAAGTTTGACAAATGCTTGTACCAGCCACCTTTTAATGAGACAGAACATTTTTATCACCCCAAAAGTTCCCTTTTGCTCCTTTTCAGCCAATTCCATGCCCACCCCCTACCTCCCACCAGAAATCACCACTGCTCTTATTTCTATCATTGTAGGTTAGTTTTGTCTATTCTAGAACTTCATATAAATGGAATCACCCAGTGTGTAGTTTTTGTGTGTGTCTGGCTTCTTTCCCTCAGCATAATGTCTTTGAGAGTCATCTTTGTTTTTCTGAGTGTCAGGGGTTCCTTCTTTTTGTTGTTGTTTTTTTTTTAAGATTTATTTATTTATTTTAGAGAGAGAGAGGGAGAGAGAGCAAGAGTGGGGTTGTGGGAGAGGGGCGGAGGGAGAGGGAGATAGTCTTAAGCAGACTGCCCACTGAACGCAGAGCCCATTTGGGGCTCGATTTCACAACCCTGAGATCACGACCTGAGCTGAAACCAAGAGTCAACACTCAACAACTGAGCCACCCAAGTGCCCCCAGGGAGGGGGGTGGTGGTTCCTTCCTTTTTATTGCCCAGTGCTATTCCATTGTATGACTACACTGCAATTTGTTTTTCATCCCTTGCAGGCTTTCTTGACTGGTTCCTTTCTCCATTCCCAGCAATCTTCGTAATTCCTATGGCTCAGTCTTCAAGTACAACCTGACTACTCCCCACAGGGACTGCTGCCAAGTTCAAGCTCCCATCACCTCTTTCCTGATGGGTCCGCCTGGTTCCCTGCTTGCCTCCCTTCAGTCCATTCTCTGCAGCAGCCAGAGTGACGCTCTGAAGCAATAAACCTGAGCATGCCACTAACTTTTACTAAAGAAAGAAACCTTTTAATAAAAATAAAGTTCAAGCTCTAAGGCCCTACCCGATCTGGCTCCTGGCTACTTACCTAGTATCATCTCCTACCATTTCTCTCCTGCTCATTGAGACTTAGTTATGATGCAATCAAATAATTTATTTTTCTCTTCTAACTTAAACTGATTTCATTGAACTCAATTTATTCTCCCCAGGAAAATTCAAACCCACATTGAAGCCTTTCAGTATTGAGAAGCAACTCTGGTTCTTGACCTGGCAGCTAGTCTTTAACTTTGTCTAACTCATAGGCATTTTCCTGCCTCGGGACCTTCACAAATGCTGGCATGCTACATCGATGTTCTTTGTAACACAAGCCTTTTCTTCTCATGGTTTGGGCCTCAGCTTTCACCCTCTGCACAGAAAAGCCTTTTCTGACCAGCCTTATTCAAAGTGGGCCTCATTGGGACACCTGGGTGTCTCAGTAGGTTAAGCGTCAGACTCTTGTTTTCACCTCAGGTCATGATCTCATGGGTATTGAGATCGAGCCCCGCCTCAGTATCTGCACTCAGCTGGGAGTCTGCTGGAGATTCTCTCCCACTGCCCCTCCCTCTACTCATGCATGCGTGCTCTCTCTCTCTCTCTGTGAAATAAATAAATAAACAACTAAATCTTTAAAAAAATAAAGTGGGCCTCATCTCCACCTGCTATTCTTATCACTGCATCTGTCCCTCATAACACTTAACTAAATTTATATATATTTTATATACAATTATATTATTACTTATATGTGGTGGTTACTGGTTTCTTATTTGCTTTTTCTTCTCCGCTAGAATGTAAGCTCCATGAAGGCAAGGACCATATCTATTTGATGTGTTCCTTTGGACCCAGTGACATGCCTACACACAGCAGGCCCTGAGTGACTGACTGAATGAATCTCATTTTTCTTTCCACATAGTCATTATAGAGATGGAAGCATCATGGCCGGATTTGAAGTCGTGGGTTCCAGCAGCACATCTGAGCTGCTGTCAGCCATCGAACAGGTGGCTGAGAAGGTGAAGGCAGGCCTTCACAAGCTGTTCCTGCTAGAAGACGGCTCTTTCAGAGTATTTGGAAAAGGTGATTCTGAATTCCCATCCCCCGCTGAGGTTATAGGGATCCTCTACTTAGTAGCTCATTTGTGTCTTCAGGAAGTAGACTGGACATGTTTCTGATACAGAATTGTTCTAAGACTGACTTTTAGAAGACAGAGGCAGCTGTTTTCCCCCCAACTCCCACCATGATGAAACTCCATTTCAGCTGCTTATTTCAGATCCTTGTGGACCAGCCATGTGGTCTCCAGCTCCCAGGGTAACATTGTGGAACACTGACTTCTCAGCAGGCTCTGATGGAAATCACTCAGCAATAGTGTACTGCGACACATGCTGAAAGAGCCCTGGGGCTGACATGTTCCTAAATCATAATCCAAGGAACCCAAGAAAGAATGCATGTGTCTAGATCTTTAACACACACCCACACACACACACCCCCACACACACACTCCACTACTTTTCTTCAGATTTTTTTCCTCTTTCTTTTTTACATTCAATCTTAAGCCTCTTTTACCTGGATATGTGCCACTTTCAATAACATTTATTCAACAATATTTACTAAGTGCCAAAAGTGTCTTGGCACTTAGGACACAGTACTGGGAAAAACAAGCAAACATCAAAGCCCTGGAGGATCTTCCATTCAGGGTTTCCTTCTCCTGGTCCCACTCATGGTCAGAATATACTACTTGAGGGCCAGCTGCAAGCATAACTATTGGCTGGTCACAATGTGAAAAGCTTCTACAAAGGGTAAAAAGTAGGATGTGTCACCCTAAAATGGTGTAAACATATCATTATTGCTTTGTTCCATAGCTTCTTGCAGATCTTCTGATTTTCTAACATTTCCTGTAAACTCTTTCCTGAGAGTGATCATACCCTGTTTGTTTTTTTTTTTTTTTTTTCCACCCGATGCTTATTAGTTTATAGCTCACTAAAAGCAAAATTGTTGGCACAGGTCAGACACCTGAGGGCAAGGAGAGGCCTTGGAGAGGGCATCAGAGAGGAGAAAGGGTACTGAGAAGAATGAAGCTGGGCATCAAGGACAAATTTCTACTCCTGAATTTTGCCTGGGTTTTGTCTCTGAAAATATGACTTCTAAAGCACTGCTGTATACTTTACGTAGAGTGCCAGGATATTTATACATTTTTCCTTTTTGTTTCCATTTTTTTTTTCCCAGCCCAGTGTAACAGCATTGTCTTTGGATTTGGGTCCAGGAATGATGAGTATATTGTTCCCTGTAGCAGCGGCTACACTGGGAACATTACAGCCAGGTGCCAGCCCTCTGGGTGGCAGATCCTCAGGGAGATGTGTGTGCACTCTCAGCTGGAAGAACTGAAGAAGGTAAAGCATCTCTGTCTTGTGTTTTAAGTTTCACTGTGGGCATCTCCCGGTGACATGGCTAGGTGGAGAATAATATATCAGTTTGTCTCATTGGTCAGTGCCCAGAAGTCAAGGGTATATCAGACCCCGGGAAACATAGGCAGTGTTGGCATGAGTAGCAGAGTCTAGCTAGAAGCCAAGAGAGTCAGAAAAAGTCAGAGTTGATGGTTCTAGTGGGGAGGGAACTACAGAGGAATGAATCAGTGCTGAAGACGTCTATGATAGATGGCAAAACAGCAACTAAGCTGGTCTTAGAAGTCCAGAAAGCCTGGGAAACAAAGATCCAAGTAGAGGTGTGAGTCAGAAGCTGTAAACTCAGTACAAGTAAGGATGTATACATGTCAGAAATCTGGGCAGGGAGTGGGTCAGCCAGAGATGAACCATATACAATGACCGAACTACCTTGGATCTTAAGGGTCATCTGGCTTATCAACCTGTTTTTATAGATCAGGTAATGAAAGACTAAGAGGCTAATGGTCCCTCTGGTAGCAATAGTGTTGAACTAGAAACAGTCACTTGATTTCCAGTGCAGAACTATCACCTCCACATGATGTTTTCTTAGGAAGGTTCAAGTTCTTAAGGCAAGACAGATACAAAAATGGAAACGGTGGTGAGGAATTTGAACTCAAGTCAGGAAAAAGAGGGACTCTGAGACCAGTTCACAGACATTGTTTTGCAAATGGATGTCCAGATTGAGCAGAACTTCTCTCCCAGCCAGAGACCCTGCTACTGTAGATGAAACTCAGAATGGTATTTCTGAGCTTTCTGAGGTTTACTGCTCCCTTTCTGAGGTTTTTCATCTGTAAACTGGGTGGGGGAGATTGGACCAGATAGCTTCTGGAGTCTATCCTTGCTCTTGCTTTCTTTGCCTCGGTTCCGGGCATGGACCATAGCTGGGACTAGTGCAACCCAGATATGAGGGCAGGCAGATCCCATGTGCTATGAGCAGAGAATACCACTGTCAGCTGAGAAGAGCAAAAAGAAAAACAGATGAGGGGCGCCTGGGTGGCTCAGTTGGTTAAGTGTCCAACCCTTGATTTCAGCTCAGGTCATGATCTCAGGGGCATGAGACTGAGCTCCCGTCAGGCTCTTTCTCCCTCTCCCTCTGCTCCTCCCCACCCCTCTCATGCTCACACTCTCTCTCAAAAAAAAAAAAAAAAAAAAAGGAAAACAGATGGGATCTGGTTCCTGGGTTGACTTGTTTTGAACGGAAAGGAATATCCCTATTTGGCTGCCTTCCAAGATAGCTCAGTGTAGTGGAAGCAGAGAGGAGCCTCAAGGAAGCAAAACTCCAAACCCAATGACAAAGTGTGGTCAGATCTCCATGTATCTTCTCATTCCACAAGGATTTCTCAGCAGAGTATAGTGGATATAACAGGACTTAGTACCAGTAGACCCTACCTTTCCACTTCCTAGCTGGGTACTGTTTGGAAAGTCACCAAATCTCACCGAATATCACTTTCTGTATAATTAGGATAATAATTTATATGAAACACAAGCATTTCATTGTTCTGTGGAACTTAACCATTTTTATTCCTAGAATTTCAGTGTGATCACAGGCAATGCCACCGAGACAGCTGTGTCATCCTTGGTGCAAAATCTTTCCGTCGTGATTCAGCAAAACCCCTCAACCACAGCTGGCAATCTGGCTTCAGTGGTGTCAATTCTGGACAACGCCTTGTCCCTGTTACTGGAGAGCCATTTCAAGGTGTCCAGTTCCACAATGGAGGTATGATCTGTGCTTATAGGACTCCCTTTAGAGGCTCAATCTCTCAGGAGGAATGACAAAAGCCCGAGTTGAAGTCTCACTAATGGGAAAAGAATGAAGGGTTATGGAACAGTCGTTGTGTGAGCCTTATTGCGTCCTCCACAGTGTACCAAAAACTCATGGCATCAATTATGTGAGTTCAAAGCAAGAGGGAGCCACCTCTAGGCAGGCTTAGAGGAGGGGTGAGCATCTGCACCAAATGACACTGTATGACACAGGTTCCCACTGTTTAATGTCTTTGCAGTTGTCTTTTCTGTGGCTATGAGCTCTGACTTTAATAGCGTATATTTTAAGAACTTCCTCTTTTCGACTGGAGAATTCATGATTTAGTTGGGTATTTAAAAGTTAGCTTAAATTTTATGCAAATAAAACTTGCTTAACTAAGAAATGCAAATAGGCAAAAAAAAAAATGATATCGTAATCTGGTCACCCTAGAGTAGCCACTGCTTGCATTTTAGGTATCATCTCAGTGCCTAGAAAATGAAGAGTAACACATAGCAGGTGCTCAATAAATATTTGTTAAATAAAAGTCCTTCCAAACATTTTGGACGTGTGCATTTTATATGTTAAAGTGTATAATATTTTTGCAAAAGTGGATTATAGAATTACACTGTTACATGTCACATGATTATACTTTAGCTATATAAGTTGACATTATGTCAGAGATGACATTAAATATAAATAAGTTAAAACCCTGTGAATCAAAGAGAAGATGCTCAAATTTGTTTTGTTTTGTTTTTTTCAAAAGCCTGACCTTGTGTTGTTTACAAGAAACCAACTAAAACAAAATGACACAGAAAGTCTAAAAATAAAATGAAGGGCACAAACAGAGCAGGCAAACAGAAACCAAAAGAAGGCAGAGGTTAGGGGGCAGTAAAAGAAACATGCTATGGGATTCGGGGCCAGAAGCCACAGAGGGCTCATTTAGGGTAAGACTCGGTCAGAGTGATGATGCCTGGGGCAGAATGCCTGGGAACCAGAGCTCTAAGCCAGAGACAGGACCCTGTTGGGGAAAGCAGCACATTTCAAGGACTTGTTTGGAAAAGGAATCTCTTAAACTAAGACTGACTCTTAAAACCCACAACAGTTCCATGTTTCTCAGTCACTTGTCCGGTGCTTAAGGATTTTTGCTTTATATTCTCTTATTTTGCTTTATATTCTCTTCTATTAATTCATAAATCCACGTGAAATACAACTTGAATGTCCATGACAGGAATTTAGAACTTCCGATGTTAGCGAAACAAACATAACGTTGGAAAGCAGTTGAGAATAATGTCTCACTCTCTGAGCCTAAGCCTGAACAGTGAGACGGGCATGTTTGTCATCTCTGAGGAAGGAAGTTGGCCCTGATGCAGTGCACATCACAGGATTCTTTCTCAGCTATGCTGGAACCCCAGTGTGCATAGGAATGCCCTGGGGAGATCACTCTGCAACTTATATGATTCCGCTGACCCAAGTTTCTTAACCCAAAGCTTTCTCTTCCACTGTGCAGAGTGACTAAACTGATTTTCGCCGATGAGTTTGCTGTGGTCCTCATCTGGGCCAACTCTCTGGGCAATTGTGCTGACCCTAATACTAATGACTAGCCCCTCCTAGTGCTCTGACCTGCTTATTCAAAACACAAACTGACTTTCGTCCTTGTATCTCAGGATGTCATCAGTATAGCTGACCACATCCTGAACTCAACATCAATAACCAACTGGACAGTGTTACTGCAGGAAGAACAGCATGCCAGCTCACGGTTACTGAAGACACTGGAAAATATCAGTAGCCTCGTACCTCCAACAGCTCTGCCTCTGAATTTTTCTAGGGAATTCATTAACTGGGAAGGTATTCCTGCGTCCCCAAGCCAACTCAAGATGGGTTACAACTATCAGACTGAAATGCTCCCCCCAAATGCCTCCATTCCCGTCAGAGGCCGTGTGTTAATTGAGTCAGGCCAATTCCGGTGGCCCCTTCCAGAAACTATTATCAGCATGACCTCGTTGACCCTGGGGAATATCCTATCTGTTACCAAAAATGGAAATGCTCAGGTCAATGGGCCCATGATATCCACGATTATTCAAAACTATTCCATAAATGAGATTTTCCTGATTTTTTCCAAGATAGAGTCAAATCTGAGCCAGCCTTATTGTGTGTTTTGGGATTTCAGTGGTTTGCAGTGGAACAATGCAGGCTGCCACCTGGTGAACGAAACTCCAGACACGGTGATGTGCCGATGTACTCACCTGACCTCCTTCTCCGTACTGATGTCACCCTTTGTCCCCCCTGCCATCATCCCCGTGGTGAAATGGATCACCTTTATGGGACTGGGCATCTCCATTGGAAGTCTCACCTTATGCCTGATCATTGAAGCTCTATTTTGGAAGCAGGTCAAGAAAAACCAAACCTCCTATACACGTCATGTTTGCATGGTGAACATAGCCCTGTGCCTCCTCATTGCTGATGTTTGGTTTCTTGTCGCTGCCACTGGAGGCTCCAGCGTAGACCTTCCCGGAGTCTGTATAGCTGCAGTGTTCTTCATGCACTTTTTCTACCTCTCCTTGTTCTTTTGGACGCTCACGCTCGGCATCCTGCTGGCGTATCGGATCCTCCTCGTGTTCCATCACATGGCCATGCCTTCAATGATGGCTGTCGGCTTCTGCCTGGGCTATGGGTGCCCTCTAGTCATATCTGTCATCACGATTGCAGTCACACAGCCAAGCAATGACTACAAAAGGAAAGACGCGTGTTGGCTTAACTGGTCTGATAGGAGCAAACCCCTCTTGGCCTTTGCTGTTCCTGCACTGACTGTTGTGGCTGTGAATTTGGTGGTGGTGTTCTTAGTTCTCACGAAGCTCTGGAGGCCCACTGTTGGAGAAAGACCCGGTCAGGAGAACAAGGTCACTATTGTCCGCATGGGGAAGAGCCTTCTCATCCTGACCCCTCTGCTGGGGCTCACCTGGGGCTTTGGCATAGGAACAATGGTGGACAACCAGAACCTGGCTTGGCATGTTATTTTTGCATTACTCAATGCATTCCAGGTGAGAACAATAAAAATAGCTTTTTTCTTTTTTTTTTTTTTTAAGAATGACTTCTTATATCATCAGGTGACTGGAATCATTAGAGAGAACTGAGGTTGGTAACACCACTCTGGAGGCTATCGCGTCTCCCCGCCTCCAGCAGGCCTGTAACAGCAATGCCTGGCAACAGTGAATAGAAAACAAATACATAAACAGACAGCAGGATCCGTATTTTCCAGCAGTTATTCTCATACTGAAGCAGAATATTAGGCTTCTTCAGGAATCCATCCTAGGATTATAAACGTTTGAGTTCATAGAGCTAATGTTAATGCCTCTTGATGCCAACCCAGTCCTCTTTCTCTTGGGCAGACCTCTGCAAAAGCACACAGGGAAAGGGAAAGAACTCAGGAGTGCGTGTTGACTCTGAACGGTGGGCGAGAAGTCTCTGGAGCACAACAGAGCAGGATCTGGCAAACTGTAGCCAGCTCTGTTTTTGTCAATAAAGTTTTATTGGAGCACAGCCATGCCCATTGGTGTAGATACGGTCTGTGGCTGCTTTCTTTACCCTGACAAAGTTGAGCAGGGCCACCCGTACGCCCCGCAGAGCCTAAGACGTGTCCTGTCTGGCTCTTCGCAGGAAAAGTTTGCCTACATCTGCTGCAGAGCATGGGTTTTACATTCCATAATCAAAACGTGTTCAGAGGGTAGGTGGACAAAGGAATCTCTAGGTTTCCCTGAGTCTGGAAGAGAGCCTTTAATCTTGGTTCAATGAAAGTTTGCTGGTCACCTCTGCACAGTGATTCAGGGCAGGGGTGCTTAAACGTTTGAGCTGTGGAGTTAAATAGGTCTGGGCTCAAATATGTCACGTTATCAACTGTGACCTCTAAAAAATTACTTAACGTCTCTTTCAGTTCTCTCATCTGTTAGACAGGGATAATAATATTACCTATATCATAAAGTAAATTAAATGACATAATTTAGCTCTCAGCACAGTGCCTGGCATGTAGGAAGTGCTAATCTGTCTTCTAAAAGCATATTGAATGGAGCACTGGGTGTTATACGCAAACAATGAATCATGGAACACTACATCAAAAACTAGTGATGTAATGTATGGTGATTAAAATAATAAAATAAAATTAAAAAAATAAAAGCAGCTGGTTCTACACCTACATCAGCACACCAGTGAACGTTTCGGTGCTGGGTACAGATGGCAAGCCCCGGGAGCACGTGCCTACTGGTGGCAGGTGTAGGGGGCTTCTGCCTGGAGCAGGTCCATGGGGAAATGCGTGGGAACAGGCATCCACTGAGGGTGTTCTGACTGGGAGGAAGATCTCCAGGTCTAAGAAAGCCTCTGCCAAGAGTTCCCCAAGGGCTGGACGTGATGGAAAGGGTGCAGATATAGGTCCTCTGCTTAGGGTTGGACCTCAGTGCCTGCTCCCGTCACAGATTTACATGCACTTAGTAAATGTTTATTTAATGCCTGCTCTAAAGAAAGACTAAGCTATAGAAGCAAATGGAAATTATTTGTTTGGCGTTTAGGATGACACAAAGGGGAAAAGAAAGCTCCGCATGCATTTAAAACCTTATTCACTCATTTATTTGTTTATACCTTCAACAAAAACATTTTTTTTTTTTTTTTGGAGTGCTTTCTTTGTGTTATGCCAGGCATGGTGGAGTCAGCCTGTGTCCTTGCCTTTGAGGAGTCCGCGTGATAGAATAGTATTCTATTCTATTGGGTGATAGAATAGTATTACACAGCAATGCTTTCTTCTCTGAAGAAGAAAAGACCACACAGGTGATTTATTCCTTTTTTTTTTTTTTTTTTTAAGGGTTTTTTCATCTTATGTTTTGGAATGCTCTTGGACAGTAAGGTAGGTGTGTTGATTTCTCTCTTTACCTCCTTCTTCTAATCCAGGCATCCAGCCCTTCCCCTTCAGTTCTAGGCTCTTACTCACATATAAGAGGTGAGACCATGGGTACTCTTGTCATCAAATTCTATAATTTTATAAAAGCCAGACTCAGTGAAAACGCTCACTGTTGATAGGAAAACTATATAGAACTAATCACAAATATATAATGTGCTGATAAGAAAACAATATAGAACTAATCACAACATATAATCTAAACATTATAGAAAAAAGGGAAATTGTTTTTACTTTTCATTTTGCTACTTTAATCTATGGTTTGGCAATCATCAAAGAGCAAAATTACTTTCTGGAGGGGTGGATTCCCTTTTGGTCTTTTATTAAATGCATGCATTTGCATAGAATACGCTGAAAGATGTATCTACTTCTACATTTCTGGAGTTTTATATGGTAAATATAAATAGCCTTTAACATTAAATAAAATCTCTAATGAAGGATGACCAATATAAGGAAAAGATGATAGAAAAAATTTATATAAACTTGTTTCATTATTTTTCCCAAGCGTTGAGCAATTCTGTTGAGAGAGGGAAAGACAGTAAGCAAACTAAGTGATAGAGACTTTGTTTTTAATAAGAAGATAAGAAGATTTTATAATTAGCACAATTGTAGCACATACACAAAATCCCTGTTTACAAAGAAGCAATTTGCTGTTCTTGATTGGACTGAATAATTCTCTCAATGGCACTATTCACATGGTTAGGAAACTCTTTACTTCAGAGATAAATTTCAATTTAGCAATTATTGCCAATTACTATTGTCTAGAATCTGAATTACTATGGCTTTTGGTACTGTTTTTTTGTTTAAATCTAGATTTGTTTATAGGTAAAGCAAACAAATAAAAGAAATCTTTTCATCAGATAGCCATGCTGATGGTCTATTAAGTGCTTCCAGGAAATACCTCTATTAAGTAACATTCCCAATCTGCAGTTTTGTTCTGGATTTGTCTATTATGATTGTATATGTGCCTCTCCTCAATATTTCTTTGTTGTCTTCTAGCTGCGACAATTGCTGTTCAGCAAATTGTCTCCTTTAAGCTCTTGGAAGCAAGCGTCCAAGGTAATTAGCTCCTTCTTCTATAGGTCTGATGCATGAAGTTCCGGTTTTACACTTTTCTCTGTGTGCAGTCCCACAGCGAGGCCACTTTTGTGTTACCCCCTAAGCCTCCGTCACCATTTTATTTAGTCTTTCTGGTGTGTGCCCAGCACAGGGTCGCTACTCATAAAGTTGAGTGAGTGAGAAAATGACCCAGGGAACGAGTGAACGAGAAGCCATGGGAAGAGGCAAAGATGCTCAAGCATTGAGGTCTGTGCGTGCTGTGGTGGGCAAATGCCTTTGAACCATATCATTTGCTTTAGTCGGACTTGCCTTCCAACATCTAAAGTCAGTGAGAACCTTTTCTCTGCCTGAATTTCTGGACCTCCTGTAGATTATTTTACCTTCGCAAAAGGAAAGGGTGAAATCTTGGTTAACTTATAATATGCGAGGGGCGCCTGGGTGGCTCAGTCGTTAAGCTTCTGCCTTCGGCTCAGGTCATGATCCCGGGGTCCTGGGATTGAGCCCCACATCGGGCTCCCTGCTCGGTGGGAGGCCTGCTTCTCCCTCTCCCACTCCCCCTGCTTCTGTTCCCTCTCTCGCTGTGTCTCTCTCTGTCAAATAAATAAATAAAATCTTTAAAAAAAAAAAAACTTATAATATGCGAGATGTTCTCTGAGTTTTCCCTCTTCAGCTGGCATAACTGACTCAGACCTTTGCAACTTGAGCTCCTAAATCTACCAACTGAGACATTTGGATGGAGACAGAGGATTCCTGTTTCATTCTTTGCCATGAAAGTGCAGTCCGTTGAAGGAGAGTAGAGTTAGCAACAAAAGCCCTCGTGTTCATATTTTGTATTTTCGAAGTTGATTTAGACCTCTGCCCTTCAGCAAAACACTGAAGGCCTTTCAGAAGGAGCTCTAAGGCAGAGATTTCTGGGTCTGATAAAAGTCAACTGACTTAGGTGCCTGAAAAGCTACATGGGTGTTTAGAGATTTTTACAAGGGACAGTATAATCTTTTGAAATAATAATTTTTAAAAAGTGAGGAAATTAACGTTTGACCTTAAAAATTTTCTCTGGGTCTGCATTTCCTAGTATGGGGCTCTGCTGTGAATTAGGGAGCAGTGGCCCCATCGCCCACAGACCTGCCCTGTTATTTCTGACTCAGTAACCGATTGGCTGAGTGATCTTAGGAGATGGTACCATTCGGTTTTCATTTTTTTCAGCTGTGGACATTAACTGTTGGACTAGTTACTCAAAGCAGAAGTTCTGACTTTCTGTGATTTGTGAGTTTATGTCTTGAAGAACTAAAATCTCTTGAACTGGAGAATGTGAAACTAATAAATCAGTCACTATGCTTAAGAAAAGGAGGGAGCCACAGCCTATGTGACTGCAGTATAGAAAAACCTGTCGTTAATAAAGTGAGACACGACACCCCCCACCCTGCCAGGAAGTGAGAGTTTTTCTCATTTGAAAACCAAAGAGAGAAAAACACCCCAAAGTAAATTAAAACAAGAACAAAAGTAAGGATGCCCGACAGTGTTTTTTCTCTCCGTTTCTAATGTAAACTGTTGACACTTTTCTTTGCATCTTCTGGATTTGTACTCCTTTCCCCATGTCATTTTTAAATCAGATGACAAAAATGGGACTTTGTTTTCAGGTTAGGTGGCTCATTTGCGTTAAAATAAATGTATATTTGGCAAAAGAGAAGATGGGTGTTTGTAATTTTCTGAGGGAGTTTGAGTGTAAAGCAGGAAACCAAATTACAGCGGTTGAGGAAGGAGAAGGCGAGGAAGAGATACCTCAGTGGGAATGTTCCTGTCAAGAAACTTGTTGTTAGAGAAAAGAGAGTGAGGGTGGAAACCAGACGCAGACTTGGGAGCAGCAGCGACGGTACAGCTGAGTCACGAGGATGTGAGCAAGTCCATATGCTGGGAGGGATGAGCCAGCAAAGAGAGTCTGAGAGAGTCTGAAGACAAGTGGGGGTTGGGGGGGGGGAATGGCTGAGGGAAGAGGATTCCTGGAAAGGCAGATGGAGTGGCTGGACTGAAAATGGAGGGATCAGCCTCTTCCCCGGACACAGGAAGCATCAGTCTGATGGCAGATAGAGCAACGTGTGCAGATTGAGTCACGTTGTGAGACAATTCAGACCTGGATACCTTTTTGTTTTAAAGTAGGAGAAAAGGCTATCCACTAAAAGATGGGAAGATGGATGGTAAAATAGAGGTCTTAAAAGGGTAGTGAAAATTTGGGTTGTTGGATGAAAGGAATTAAAGAAGCCAAAAATGTTCTCCACAAGGACCATCCCTCAAGCCACCGTGACACTGTGTGGACCTACAGTGTGGTTTCTCTCAAAATCCTCTCCCTGCTGGGGGCTCAGGGCCCCTTCCTGGCCATTTCATTGTCCCTGGCCACGTTCTCTGTAACTCTTCATCGAGAGACAGACACTGGTGGCCCCTACTGATTCTCTCTCCAGAGAGAAGAGATTTATTTATTAATGGTTCCAATGACTCAGGTCTTGTTATTTGACCAGCAGCTTAGCCCCATGTCTGAAGAGGCTGCTTTTCCCCAGACTGTGTAGAGTCCCTGAATGTGTTGCAATCTAAGATTCTTCTCTCCAAATGGGGCGGGATGCAGTTTTAAATGCAATGATAACAACTGTAGAATTTTTCTTTAGGGTTATAGTATATGTTTCCTGAGTCCTGAATTCTAGAAAATCAGTTATTTTGCTTTGGAACTTTTGGACATTTCTCATTCCTGTCTCTATGATAATTTTTTCCCCTAGGGCTCAGTGTGGGGTAGCCATTTATATATTTCAGTGAAAATCAGGAGCTATCACTGGTCTGTCCACTGCATATAACAAGAGCCTATTTCTCCTGTCTTGATTTAGCTTCCTCATGACATCGACTATGGCAGGAAATAGAAGCTAATTCTTTCCAATATTCCTAGTGTCTAGCACACGGTGGTACTCAATAGGAGATGTGAAATTAATGAATAAACCAATTAACAAGTGGACAAAGACACAATGTATCTTAAACCTCTACCTTTCCCCATAAGTACATGTTTTTTATTTAAGTATTTTATTTCCATTAGATAATTCAGTTTTCAAAATTTGGAACTCCGTTTAGCCTCTGTTCCAGTTACTAAAAGATTATTCACAAAGGGATTTGAATGCTAAGATGAGTGAGAATAAGGCGAAGTTTTATTTGAGACCATTTTTATAGAACTATTGTTTTTTTCTCAATGGGCTCCTCTTCTAGAGAGAAATGTGTGAACCAAAGAAATGTAAGCACGGACGTGCAAAAAGATAATGCTTTCCTTAAAACTGCTTTCTCGTTTGTTGTTAAAAGTTGTGAGAATAAACAGGAACACAAGATTCACTTAGAAATACATTCTTAGGCATTTTAAATAGATAAAAGCCAGAGAAAGGGTAAGAAAGGAGTACTCTAATTTCTTGAAAAGAGAATAGGGCACCACATAAGTGAAGTAAAGAATCGCTAATGACATTAAGATGTTGGGAAATGCAGAGCATGACTAGAAGAATACTACTAATGTCCGAACGACTTGTTTTTCTTTGATGCAGCAAGACTCATCAGATGTATCTGCCAAACCCAAATTCCCAAAACCTTTCAACCCATTGCAGAGCAAAGGTGAGTTAACAGTAAGCCAGATGTTAATAAAAAGTGGAAGAATGTGAATATATCATATGAGGAAAACTGAAGGGCTACTTTTAAATTTATTTTTATTTATTTTTTATTATTTGAGGGAGAGAGAGCACAAGTAGGGGGGAGGGGCAGAGGGAGAGGGAGAAACAGACTCCTCGCTGAGCAGGGAGCCGGATGCGGGACTCAGTCCCAGGACCCTGGGATCATGGCCTAAGCTGAAGGCAGACACTTGACCAACTGAACCACCCAGGCACTCCTGAAAGTCTACTGTTTTTTTTTTTTTTTTACTTTAATTTTATTATGTTATGTTAGTCACCATTCATTACATCATTAGTTTTTGATGTAGTGTTCCATGATTCGTTATTTGCATATAACACCCAGTGCTCCATTCAATACGTGCCCTCCTTAATACCCATCACCAGGCTAACCCATCCCCCCACCTCCCTCCCCTCTAGAACCCTCAGTTTGTTTCTCAGAGTCCATAGTCTCTCATGGTTTATCTCTGCCTCTGATTTTCCCCCCTCCATTTTTCCCTGAAGGTCTACTGTTAAAAACCTCACATGAGAAGTGCAGTAGAATCAGTTGGCCATGTTTCTGGAGCTCATCTGGATGGTGCTCAGGGCTGATAGAACATGGTCGGGAAGTTGATGCTCATGGAGACCACTATTGTCCCTTTTAATTTCATCACAAATGGCAGCCATTTCCTCACTTAGACATTCTATAAATCCATGACATTGATCATTGGGGTCATGGGGTGCAGGAATGTGGTTAGACGAACACCAATTGTGTCTTGACTGGAGAGTTACCCTTCTTGTGCCAGCTGCTGAGCAGTGGGCATGGGCCAGGTATTTGTCCCCCAACAGACATACCCTCTCAAATGTTCCTGCCACGGAAGAAGCCACCACCTGCTATGGGTGAGAAAGCACTCTCCCCTCCACCTGTGACATGCATTGTTTTTATGCTCATATATTGGCTGTTGTTAAAGTCAATGATATTCAGCTCCTGGAAGACTGCTATGTAAGCATTGCAAATAGTCGCCCTATGCCTGGAGGAGAAGAGTGGAGCATGGGAGGTGAGGAAGAGTCCCTGCATTACAATTCAAGCTGAAGTCATCTTTAAGTGCCCAAGTTCCATTTCATGTTAAATTATGTTAATATCTTTATTAAAGCAGGGAAATGGGCCTCTCATTTTAGATTGCAAGCAAAATTATTTGACTTCTAAAATAAAGTTCAAGGTTCTGAACTTGAAAAGGCACTTGCCTCCCAAAATGTTCAGCATGCTCACCCAGAAGACATGGGTCCCGTTATCACTGTCACCAACCAGCCTGAGTGCTTTTTACAAACCTCTCAACTTTTTGGATATTTGTCCTTCAGGAGTAGAATGAAAAACGAAGAGACCACGAAATTTCCTTCTAGCAATAACATTTTATGATCTCAAATCTACTTTATCTCATTTCCCAGCAGTATCTGAAAGATGTGATGGTTCTCTTCTCAAATGAGAGATGTCTGACAAATGCAGGTCTCTTTGGCATTAATGAAATACTGTCAACCAATTGCCTTCTGTAGCCTTCCCATCTTCCCAGAACTGGCCAGAGTTGTAAGGAGTTGCACAGGCTTATTTTCATTTTGGTCTCATGCTTGATTCCAACATAGAAACAGTAACTCTTATCCTCTCTTTCCTCTCTTAGGCATTTATGCATTTTCTCATACTGGAGAATCCTCAAACGACATCATGCTAACTCAGTTTTCATCATCTGAATAAGGCTGCGAACCATAAAATCAAGAAAAAATTTTTGGTGCAACTTGACATTTAGAGCTAAATGTCAGTGAAAAAATTAGCTCAATCTCAAATGGAATTTTCTGATTTAGGAGTCTGGAATAAAATAAGAAGGTTTCAGCAGCTTCATCACTGCTCTTTGTATCTTCAGTTAAATGGAATGATTTATTTCCATGTGGTTTGATTCAAAGGAATTGCTTCATAAGTGTAGAAAAGTAGGTTTTATTGGAAATTGCATCAGTGGTACGAGCTTTTCACTGCCACAACTATGAGTTCCTTTCTTATAAAATAGCATTATTCATGTGCCATTTCCAGTTATCTGAACTGGAGTAAGAAAACTTCATAAAAATCACCTTAGATAAATTGATGGACCATGTGTGCTTTCTATCAAAAAGTCATTGGTGCAAATTTCCTAGAGAAAGGGCATTTCCCTCCCAAATTTTTCAGTTGAATTATATGCTTTTTTTTGCCTTTTAGGTTTAGTCACTTAATTTTGAAATTTAATCAGAAATAAAATAAGAAATTCCATCTCAGACAGCTTTGTAGGCATTAGTTGGGATGTATAATAATATGATTTCATATTATAATATGATTTCATATGTATAATAATATGATTTCATATGTCTCTAAGTCCCCAAGGGAGTGATGCAGTCTTTTTCTGTCTACAAGGTGCTTTCATCCGGTCCACAGTCCAGTGAAGTGAGGTGTCCAGGCTGATCTAGAGCAGAGATGAGGAAACAGATGTTCAGAGAGGTGGGGTGACTTGTGGAGATTGGGAAGCCAGTAAAGGGGTACTGGGGACTTTTAGGATTCTGGGTTCCTAGTCCAGTTCTACAGCCCAGAATAGCCTTTGGAAATCACCTGCAATCCTAACAACATTTATAAGATCAGAAATGAGATTCATTACTCCCAGAATTCTCTCTATGTAAGAGGCAAATTGAAGGAGATTTTGGTTGTCACCTTCCAGGGAGCTACCCTAACACACCCTGGTTTTCTTTGATAACCACTGTAAGAACTTCTGGGATTCTTTGCATGTATAGTCAGCGCCACTGTTAGATGAGACACAGAACAGCAGGTGGATAGATGCCACATGAAGTGACATTTCCTTTCTATACTTTTACCCCTTGGGCTCACCTGAGTTTCAGCCCTGACTATTGGACCCAGAAGGGCTGAGCCTTTTGATTCATCCCCACTTCCAGAAATCTTAGAAATCCTAGAAATCTGCACAGGTAGTGTTTCAAGCAAGTGTCCACTATTCTAAGTGCCTTGCCTGTATTAACTCATTTAAACTCCGTAATAAGCTTGTGAATGGGGAACATTAGTGCCCCTGCTCTACAGTTGCAGAAGCAAAGGCACAAAGAGGTTAAAGAATGTGAGCAGGGCAACATGTGGTGAATGGCAGTGTCAGGACAGTAGCTGTGGATGTTGAATTATAATGGGAAGCAGGTTATATAAGTCAGACTAGAAGGAAATGGCATTGTTAATGTACTTGTAATTAAAATCCTACACTCTTTGGTCTGTAGAATCCTCTAGCGGTCTTGCATCATCTAGTTCCTATTTTACATGTAGCCCTGATGGCCTGAGTCTCAGCAGCCCGTGATTACAAGATGAAGTCATGTCCACTTTTAATGTCTCTCTATAGAAGTATATTAACTCAGGCTGCCATAAGAAACTACCACCAACTGAGTGGTTTAAACAACAGAAATTCATTTTCTCACAGTTCTGGAGGCTAGGACATCCAAGATCAAGCTGTCTTCAGGGTTATTTTCTGATGAGACCACTCTTCCTCATAGACTGCCACCTTCTTGCTATGTCCTCACATGGCCTCTTCTCTGTATGTATGTAAATAGAGGTCTCTGGTGTCTCCTCTTCTTTTATAAGAACACCAATCCTGTCAGATGAGGACCCCACTCTGATCACCTCATTGAACCTTAATTGCCTCCTAACTGGCCTTATCTCCAAATACAGGCACATTGGAGGTTAGGGCTTCAACATACGAATTTTGCAGAGACACAGTTCAGTCCATAACAAGTAGCTAGAGTTCTTATTTGTCTGTTTAATTGAAATTAGGGTCTTTCAACAAGTCCTCCCAGTTATTTCTTGAAGTCCCCAAGGGAGTGATGAAGGACAACCTCACAGGTTCCCTGCATATGACTTCACAGGCTGTGTACTGAAGAGGGTGACATTCTCATACCTGCACTATTAATGGTTCTACCGAAAGTGGTCTAGGCCATAATCTGCACAGTCATTTGTGGTGACCCTGACTAGGGCCACCCACCTTGGCCTCCCTTCCTGGTTCTGGTACATTCACAGTTGCTGCTTACAGAATCTCTTTGGTGAAGCATCAGCCCCACACCTCACTCTCTCATGGACATGCCAATGCCCATGCCAAGAGTTCTGATCCTAGATGTCTCTAAGGCTTCCGACGCTCATGGCATCAGACTGGCTCAGGGTAGCTTCCTCCCAGTCTCTGCCTCACTTTGCCTGTGTATACCGACAGTCAACAGTTCTTTTAGGCTAGATGAGTCTGATGTGGGTGCCAGCACTTAGTGAAGAGCAAGCCCATAGAGGTCAAACTCCAGGCTGGACAGTCCCTGCCCCACATTCTTTCACTCTTCTCCTACTGACAAGAGAGGAGATGTGGTTGCATTTTCATGATGCCCATTTGGAGTCACTGCTGGAGGACGGCAACAGAGTATGTGAATTTGTGCCAACCATTTGGTACTCAGGCAAGGCTGCTTACCACGACATGTCCTACTCAGGACAGTGCATCTGAATTCAGTCCCATGGACACATTGAACATTCAGTAGGCATGTTCAAGTAGGACAGAGAACAGATTTCTGAATGGGCTATTTTGAGAGTTATAAAGTCTTAAGTAACTGTTAGCCTCCCAACATGAATAGCCTTCATACTATTCAAATAAAGAGAGCAAGGGGGAACTTCTAGTTAATGGTGGTGGATGAAATAGGCATACATACAGCAAACGAAAATGTAAGGTTCCGTGTGGCACCAAGACGCAACACACGTGAAATCCTAAAATGAGATATTCAAAGGAAATGATGGGGGACCAGTAGACGGTTTCATACTCCACAGAGATATACAAATCAAAAGAATTTTTTGAGAATTTCCTTGGAGAAGGCTGCTCTATGAACCTCCTCAACTACTCCAAAAGGTGAGAGAAGAAGAAATGCTTGTCCCCTGACCTCAAACTTAATGAAAGATTTCTACTCCTTCTATTAGATCACATGGCTGACTGGGAGGAGGGAAGGGGGGTTCTGATTCTTGCCTGGAACTCTGGCCACAGCTCTGGTAGTGGGGCCCTGAATGGTCTCTGCCTAAGTTTTGGCAGGGTGAAGCATGTCTGTGTGCTTCCCACACACATGGTGGATGGTGAGACCAGCAAGCAAGACAGAGACAATATGGGTTTGTCTTGGGTACTGTGTGATATAGGACCACCCAAAGTGGTGGAGGTGGAGCAGCAAGAAGCTAGAGATGTAACCAGATTAGGAGATGAGGAAGGAGCCACAAGTGAGCACCTGCAATACAGATGAATTTGCATGAGTTAAAGGAATTACATGTGAGAGAGGTCAGGGATATAGAATTTCTGAAGAGTTCCTGAATGCACCTTCCCTTATTATCCAGAGAGACCTGACACCGTGTGAAGGCAACCGCATCTTGTAATACAAACATTTCTTCCCTGGACTTGAGGGAAAGGAGGTCAGAAACCTCAGTGCCCAAGATGGGGTAGAAGGAGAATAAGAAAAGCTAAGCAAAAATGTCCATCAGCAAAGATGTGCCAGTGCAAGCAGCCAACCCAAAGCAGGACTCAGCTGGAGGAGAAGGGAAATTTAATGCCAAGTTATTTGTAGTTATTACTATTACACGAGATTGGGCATCCTAATCACCAAACTGAGAGCATGTTGGCTATTGAAAGTGACCACAATGCTGCTATTGCTGGAGCATGTTGGAGTAATATCTGGAACATATCTGGCGGGAAGGAAAAGTTTTCCCACTGAATGAATTTTATAAGGATGATGAGAGACAAAAAAAAAAAGTGTGTTTGATCACATGTAATATGCTGTATTTATCTAACCCATTGATTACACACAACATTCACCTCAGCTCCTTTCCCAAATGCTACTAAAAATGATAAAAGAGTCAGAAAGAGTAAGACATTTTGCAATATTTGCTATTGCTGAATTTAAAAATTGCTACAAACTTAGGAGTTTAAAACAACAGACATTTATTATCTCACAGTTTCAGTGGACCAGGAGTCCAGGTGCAGCTAACTGGGTCCTCTGCTCAGGGTCTCACAATCAAGGGCTGCATTTTCAACTGGAGGCTTGATTGGGGAACTCCAACTTCTTCAGTTTGTTGACAGAATTCATTTCCTTGTAGTTGTGGGAATGAGAACCTTGATTTTTTGCTGACTCTTGGCTAGAGGTTACCCTGAGACCCTAGAGGCCATCTATACTTCCCTGCCACATGGGATTCTCCAATATGACCAATTATGCCCTTAAGCCTGCAAAAGGAGTCTCTTACTGCAGTCTGCTTTTAAGACAGAATATGACATGAGGTAATCAAGGGAGTGACATCTCATACTTTTACCATATTCTATTGCTGGAAGTAAGTCACAGGTCCTGGCCACACTCAGGAGATGGTAGGTGAAAACAGACCCACAGTTATGTTTGTGTCCCTCAAAATTCATGTGTTAATACCTAACCCCTCCAGCTGATAGTAGTAGGAAGTGGGGCCTGGGATCATGACCTGAGCCAAAGGCAGACGCTTAACTGATTGAGCCACCCAGGTGCCCCGGGACTAGTGTTCTTATAAAAGACTCCATAGAGCTCCCCAACCCCTTCCATCAAGTGTGAACAAAGCCCAAAGTTGGCAGTCTGCATCTTCCAAGAGGGCCTTCGCCAGAACCTGACAATATTGGCATCATGATCTTGGACTTACAGCCTTCAGAACTATGGGAAATAAATGTTGTTTATAAGGCACTCAGTCTATGGTATTTGGTTACAGCAGCCTGAACCAACTAAGACAACATCATTGTGAAATTTCAGGTCACAGAAGCAAAAAAGAAGATCCAAACATTTTCAGAGAAAAAAAAAGGTTTATGTAACAGGTCAAAATCAGAATATTATCGAACTCTTCACAGTTACATTGTAAGCTAGATAACAATGGAGAATGGTTTCAAAATACTGAGAAAAAATTATTGCAACCCAGAAACAACTAAGTGGGAGGAAGAAATAAGATTTCTTCAGACACAGAAATTCTCCATAAATTTTCCTGCAATTCTTCCTTTCCCAAAAGCTGTTGGGAAATAGACTATACCAAACGTGGCAACAAGCCCAGAAAGAAAAAGACTTGGGACCCCAGAAACGAAAGATGCAAAGATGCATTGGAAGAGAGAGCAGGGAGAGCATCCAGGGTGGCAGTAAAAGGACTTGCTACCTGGACAATAGCCTGGGGCAGATCCAGGCTGGATCTGTAGGGAGATTGCTCAAGAAGATGAAAATAATAGGACACCTAATAGATCCGAGTGTTATTTAGAAGAGATTTATGTACCTGTGGGTGTGTTGGGATGAATTTTTGATGAGAACACAGAAATCCAAACAAGTGGAAAAAAAAAAAAAAGCAAGTGTTACATCTAACAGAAACAAAATGTGCCAAAAAGAAAAAGTAATTAAACAAACTACCTAGCTCTGCTATGAATAAGGTATATAGGATACCAATCATGCAAAGTGATTTTGTTATAACTGACATAATAACAATATAAGTATTTGGGAAGACAGAGAATAGGATGTCTATTTGGGGGGATGGCAGAAGAGATCTAAATCTTCTTTCTTTGTGTTTGAAAATCAATAAAACTGAGAAACCAAGAAGCAACACTATAATCATGATACTTAGAAATATGGAAATAACTATCACAAGAATAAGCTAAAGCAGTTAACAGAGATTTTCCCTGAGAGCAGGAAATTATAGTTTTTTGAGTCTTGAAACCATATCCATGTAACCGTGGTTAAATATAAATAAATGTGGTGTGTGTGTGTGTGTAAATTGGAGATGGCATGGGATATCTTAACGTTGGAAGTCCCCTTGATTAATTTCCTTGAACTCAGAGGCCCCAGGACTGTCCAAGCTCATGTTGCTTTGGCCCGTTGTTTCAGGTCTTCGAGATGCCTATGAGACCTCCAATTTGAGATGTCAAGTTGGCCACTGGGTATACTAGTCTACTGGGCTAAAGATGGTGCTTAAAGATATGGGACCCGATGAAATCACCTAGTGAGTACAGGGCAGAAGTGAAGAGGTCCAAGCACTGAGCCTGGGTACCTCATCATCTAAAGGTAGGGAGAGGAGGAAGATCCAGGAAAGGGGAATGAGAAGGAGCAGCCTGCGAAGTAGGAGGGAACCCAGGAGAATGAGGCATCTCAGAAGCTAAGAAAAGCATTTCAAGAGAGATTTCAAGGATGCAAGAGACAAGGAAGATAAAGACCCTGACTTGCTCATTCCCATCTTGTATCAAGATATAAGAATAAAATCAGCATGCAGAATAAGAAATCCCACTGTTGGAAAGTTTCACACTGAATATATAGAATGGAATGATGTTTAGACTTTGCCTGGCCTTATATTGGATCAGCTCTTCTAGATCTGTACCTAGCAATTTTAGAAAGATTAATTTTCTCCAAGTTTTCCTGTTGCTTTCAGAACAAATAAAGGGACTGAGGAATAGTGATTCTGTAGCACCTAGAAGGTTTCTCAGACTGATGCAGATTTTGGCAAGATTCCCAAATTTGTGTCCTTTCGAGTGATTCTTAAGTGGAAAGACAAATTGTCTTTTGTTAAGAAGGCAGCGGGGCTCACCATAACACATGTGAATTGTGTAAGACTGATGAATCACAGACCTGTACCTCTGAAATAAATAATACATTATATGTTAAAAAAAAAAAGAAGAAGATAGTAGGAAGGGAAAAATTAAGGGGGGGCAATCGGAGGTGGAGAAGAACCATGAGAGACTATGGACTCTGAGAAACAAACTGAGGGTTCTAGAGGGGAGGGGGGTGGGAGGATGGGTTAGCCTGGTGATGGGTATTGAGGAGGGCACGTTCTGCATGGAGCACTGGGTGTTATATGCAAACAATGAATCATGGAACACTACATCAAAAACTAATGATGTAATGTACGGTGATTAACATAACATAATAATAAAAAAAAAGAAGGTGGCGGCGGCAGCGGGGCTGTGCTGTACTTACCTTTATCAAACTTCAGGGGGCGGACTCTGACCAAGAAATAATCCTGGACAAATGGCTCAAAGCTTAAATACACCTGACATGCACTCTGGAATCTAGGGGAATAAAAGACATTTTAATCCAACTACTCTAATTAGGAACAATTTACAGTGTTTCTGCTGTGTCTTGAACAGTAAAAGAGATTAGGCAGCTAAGAACATAATAGCTCTGTTTTGAGATGGCAAACAATACCTCCATTTTCTGGGTTTATGCCCAAGGGTGCTGGTGAATAGTGAAGGCTGCCTGCTTCTTTTTTTTTTTTTTTTAATTTTTTTATTGTTATGTTAATCCCCATACATTACATCATTAGTTTTAGATGTAGTGTTCCATGATTCATTGTTTGTGCATAACACCCAGTGCTCCATGCAGAACGTGCCCTCCTCAATACCCATCACCAGGCTAACCCATCCTCCCACCCCCATCCCCTCTAGAACCCTCAGTTTGTTTTTCAGAGTCCATCGTGTCTCATGGTTTGTCTCTCCCTCCGATTTCCCCCCCTTCATTCTTCCCCTCCTGCTATCTTCTTCTTTTTTTTTTCTTAACATATATTGCATTATTTGTTTCAGAGGTACAGATCTGAGATTCAACAGTCTTGCACAATTCACAGCGCTTACCAGAGCACATACCCTCCCCAGTGTCTATCACCCAGTCACCCCATCCCTCCCACCCCACCCCCCACTCCAGCAACCCTCAGTTTCCTGAGATTAAGAATTCCTCATATCAGTGAGGTCATATGATACATGTCTTTCTCTGTTTGACTTATTTCGCTCAGCATAATACCCTCCAGTTCCATCCACATCGTTGCAAATGGCAAGATCTCGTTCCTTTTGATGGCTGCATAATATTCCATTATATATATATATATATATATACCACATCTTCTTTATCCATTCATCTGTCGATGGACATCTTGGCTCTTTCCACAGTTTGGCTATTGTGGACATTGCTGCTATAAACATCGGGGTGCACATACCCCTTCAGATCCCTACATTTGTATCTTTGGGGTAAATACCCAGTAGTGCAGTTCCTGGGTCATACGGTAGCTCGATTTTCAACTTTTTGAGGAACCTCCCTACTGTTTTCCAGAGTGGCTGCACCAGCTTGCATTCCCACCAACAGTGTAGGAGGGTTCCCCTTTCTCCGCAACCCCGCCAACATCTGTCATTTCCTAACTTGCTAACTTTAGCCATGCTGACTGGTGTGAAGTGGTATCTCATTGAGGTTTTAATTTGGATTTCCCTGATGCCGAGCAATGTTGAGCACTTTTTCATGTGTCTGTTGGCCATTTGGATGTCTTCTTTGGAAAAATGTCTGTTCATGTCTTCTGCCCATTTCTTGATTGGATTATTTGCTCTTTGGGTGTTGAGTTTGATAAGTTCTTTATAGATTTTGGATACTAGCCCTTTATCTGATACGTCATTTGCAAATATCTTCTCCCATTCTGTCGGTTGTCTTTTGGTTTTGTTGACTGTTTCCTTTGCTTTGCAAAAGCTTTTTATTTTGATGAATTCCCAATAGTTCATTTTTGCCCTTGCTTCCCTTGCCTTTGGCGATGTTTCTAGGAAGAAGTTGCTGCGGCTCAGGTCGAAGAGGTTGCTGCCTGGGTTCTCCTTTAGGATTTTGATGGACTCCTGTCTCACATTTAGGTCTTTCAACCATTTGGAATCTATTTTTGTGTGTGGTGTAAGGAAATGGTCCAGTTTCATTCTTCTGCATGTGGCTATCCAATTTTCCCAACACCATTTGTTGAAGAGACTGTCTTTTTTCCATTGGACATTCTTTCCTGCTTTGTCAAAGATTAGTTGACGATAGAGTTGAGGGTCCATTTCTGGGCTCTCTATTCTGTTCCATTGATCTATGTGTCTCTTTTTGTGCCAGTACCATACTGTCTTGATGATGACAGCTTTGTAATAGAGCTGGAAGTCCGGAATTGTGATGCCGCCAGCTTTGCTTTTCTTTTTCAACATTCCTCTGGCTATTCGGGGTCTTTTCTGGTTCCATACAAATTTTAGGATTATTTGTTCATTTCTTTGAAAAAAGTGGATGGTATTTTGATGGGGATTGCATTGAATGTGTAGATTGCTCTAGGTAGCATTGACATCTTCACAATATTTGTTCTTCCAATCCATGAGCATGGAACGTTTTTCCATTTCTTTGTGTCTTCCTCAATTTCTTTCATGAGTATTTTATAGTTTTCTGAGTACAGATCCTTTGCCTCTTTGGTTAGATTTATTCCTAGGTATCTTATGGTTTTGGGTGCAATTGTAAATGGGATCGACTCCTTAATTTCTCTTTCTTCTGTCTTGTTGGTGGTGTATAGGAATGCCACTGACTTCGGTGCATTGATTTTATATCCTGCCACTTTACTGAATTCCTGTATGAGTTCTAGCAGTTTTGGGGTGGAGTCTTTGGGGTTTTCCACATTAAGTATCATATCAGCTGCAAAGAGTGAGAGTTTGACTTCTTCTTTGCCGATTTGGATGCCTTTTCTTTTTGTTGTCTGATTGCTGTGGCTAGGAGAAGGCTGCCTGCTTCTAAGCCAAGCAGGAATTAGCCATGGCTGGCTCGAGATTTCCACCTGATAGAAAGGCAGTATTTTATTTAAATTTGGGCTGCATCCATGGGATATCTTTAGGTGCTTTGGGCAAATACAGAGTTAATTCAAGCACATGGTACAAAATAGATTGGGAATGTTCTGGATTTTTTGGATTCATCTCTTCCTTTGGGAGGAAGCAGTTTAGCAAATTTTATCATTTTTTCAGATATGAGCCACACACTCCGTGACTGAGCTATCCACTCTTTACAGATTCCATTTTGTACCCAACGTCCTAGGGGCAGAGGGAACAAAATAACACAAACATCAAACTGACTGTATTTAGAGCCGGGATTTACTAGGCCCTCAAAGCTTCCTCAGGAAGGATCAGGCGGCTTGCAGGGCACTCCTCAGCCCTCACCTTACTGATAGCGCTCGCCTTAGCACTCAGCTTGCTATGAAGGGTGGAAGAGGGAGAAGAAACTAGCAAGCCTTCGATATCCAGTTTCTGTGCTAGACTCAGCATAGATGACCTCCTTTGATCCTCAAAACAACACAGTAAGTTATATATCATTTCCCCCTCTGTAGAAGGAAGTGGGGGCTCAGGGTCTGGGTGACCTACCTGTGGTGAGAACGAACATGGAGGGAGGAGAATCTGCTCCAAGGTGCCCTACTCTGCCTCACTTCCCTTGTTCAGAAAGTCTCCCGGCCTCCGTCCACACAAGCAGCAATGGCACC
Source organism: Phoca vitulina (assembly GCF_004348235.1). NCBI lineage: Eukaryota > Metazoa > Chordata > Mammalia > Carnivora > Phocidae > Phoca > Phoca vitulina. Next base: position 36,423,027 of record NW_022589714.1, read on the forward strand.
TGATACTTTATGAACAGAGATTTACCCCTTTGGGATAAATATTGGGCCCCTGAGGCCATCTTTTAGAAGGATACCATGGTACCAAGATACCATGATGTTGTTTATCCAGAAACTTTAGTCCAGATTCTTCTGATCACTTGAGCAAGGTTGGAGGAAGGGCTGGGACTTGAGAAACAACCAAAACCATAAGCGATGGGGGAAGAGTCCCCTGTTCACAGATGACAACGAATTTTCCCAGAATGGGTCTATATTTCACCTGGCTTGATCCCAACCAATGGGGCTAGTTACGTTTCCTTGATGGCGTCCTGGGTCGGATGTGGAGGGTTGTCTCTGGGAAGGAGTCCTTATGAGGCTTAGCCTCCAGATGCCTCAGGCATTTCTCTGAGCTTCAGTTTCCCATCAGTAAAACCACAGAGCTGCATTCATTAGATAAGCTTAGACAACCCTGCCAGTCCCGCCTTTCTCTGATTCTGTGTCTCTTCACAAGTCACAGGCTGAGAGAAGAGAAATTTATCACCAAAGAGTACCAGTCCAAGTGGGTTTGGCAGGATCTTATCTAGCTGGGTAGGAATCATAGATAAAGCATTGCCAACAGCTACATTTATGCCAACCAGATGGGAGGCAACACCCCTTTGGAATTCTGACCTGATGCTTGAAACCAGAGCAGAGGAGCACCCCAGTGTGATGTGTTGCCAAGTGACACATTGCTTTTGTGGATAAGGTTTCCTGGTTCTTAGATGTCAGCCATGTCCCCCAACAGGGTAGGAGCAAGGCAGCTGTGAATTCCATGACATTGTGCTGCTGGGCACTGCCAAGGACAACTCTTTGAGGCATGAGAGCTTCGCTGGCCCTGGCGATAATATGGGTTTGTTTTCCTGAAGTTGCCTGGGTCTTGGAGCCAGCCCCACCTGTCCTCTGCTTCACCTGACTGGGGAGACTGTTACATGGCCTCCCTCCCCATCAATTTTAAAAAGGAATAAAAATGAAGTCGCATTTATGAAATCATTTCCAGAATTTATGTTGACAATTGTTTACACATCAAAGTCTGCCATGACATGAAGTGCCCAAGCCCTGCTTTCTCTCAGACCGGAGCAATGATTCTCCAAGTGTATCTCCAACCAGCAGCATCAGCATGACCAGGAACTTGTTAGAAATGTCAATTGTTGAACCCACCCCAGACCTCCTAAAGCAGAAACTCTGGAGTGGGGCCCAGGGACTTATGTTTTAACAAGCCCTGCAGGTGACTCTGATGCACACTCAGATTTGGGAACCACTGACTTCGAGGACTCAGAGAGGAAATGTTCCAGATTGAGGCTGGAGATTAGCATTCCCAGGCTCTGGAACCTCCCCTTATGTGGGAGTGTAGGTCATGAGAATGAGGATTTTTTTCAATTTTATTTTCTATTGCCAACACTTCTGAGCAGAGAAGTGTTTAATGCTGGATGGCGGGATTCTGGATAATGTAATATAACTGTTAAGAAAGAAAGGGTTTGAGGCCTGGCTCTAACACTTACTAATTGTATTAACTTGTTACATTCTTTTTTTTTTTTTTTTTTTTTTTTTTAAAGTTTTTTTTTTTTTT